>NC_134704.1:95728214-96050297 GCF_043290135.1 Rhipicephalus microplus | reverse complement strand
TTAAGCAACACCCTGCCATTGATGCTCACAAGCGAACAAAAAAAATCATCATTGCATCACGCTGATTGTTCAGGCAACACATTCTCTGACAAAGGATGCTGTGAATTTTTTAACAGAGGTTTTTTCAAATACTTTCTCTTCCAGCATAAGCCCACTAGAGCCATCATCGCATACTTACAGCTACACAACCATATTTCCGGTAGAAATAAAACTTCGACGGTGTCGTGATACTTATTAAGTCATTAAAATAATTTTGTGCGCCTGAATCTGATCAAATTGAAGCGACGTTTTTAAAGAGCACAATGACATATTCCTTTGTCCTACTGATGATGACATTCAAACAGACTCTTTACACTGGTTCTCTTCGACCAAACTGGAAAACATGGAAAGTAATTTCGCTCTATAGATCGGGTAGCAAACATTCCCCTCTCAACTACCGGCCTATGTCCTTTACTAGCATACCATGCAAAATTCTTGAACGTATACTGTTCTCACATATCATTACCCTTCTTGAATGCAATTTGTTTTTTTTAATGCGAAGCATTTCTTAGCGAACTCCGCCGACTTTGAGCGTATCTATCTATCTATCTATCTATCTATCTATCTATCTATCTATCTATCTATCTATCTATCTATCTATCTATCTATCTATCTATCTATCTATCTATCTATCTATCTATCTATCTATCTATCTATCTATCTATCTATCTATCTATCTATCTATCTATCTATCTATCTATCTATCTATCTATCTATCTATCTATCTATCTATCTATCTATCTATCTATATATCTATCTATCTATCTATCTATCTATCTATCTATCTATCTATCTATCTATCTATCTATCTATCTATCTATCTATCTATCTATCTATCTATCTATCTATCTATCTATCTATCTATCTATCTATCTATCTATCTATCTATCTATCTATCTATCTATCTATCTATCTATCTATCTATCTATCTATCTATCTATCTATCTATCTATCTATCTATCTATCTATCTAGCAATTTTAACGCGCGAGCGCCAAGAAATACCCGACATCGGTAGCGTCGACCCGGAAATGGTAAGAATAAATATCAGGATCCTAGCTGGAATCAAACCCAAGCATTCAGCGGTGCAATGAAGCATTTTACCACAAAGCTACGCCAGGTCTCGGAACTAAATTTTAAATACACGCTAATCTTCGCGAAACGTCAATTGTCGTTGCAGTGCTGCCTCCCAATTTTATGAACATTACTTACGTACTCCTTTAATACAGCCATGACGTTGGTTTAACGTCGATTGTGGTTAGTTGCGATGCGCTGAAGTCAATATATGTAGCAGTGTCCAAGGCCAGCATCTTCGCAAGCATCAGCGCTTCATATCAGCTTCTAGGGTTGCTAATACGCATGTTACAGTTGACATTGTTGCGTAAGTGCAAACAACTGGTTATAAAAACATTTACAACTCTTCAACATATACCGGTGCGTGCAGCATTTGTACATATACTTAGCATCATTTCATGACGTGTTGCTCAATAAAAAAAAATGGCAGCATATCTATGGAGTTAATGATGGAGAGTGGGGCGAAGCATTCGTCCGTCCATTCGTTCTTGCTTCCTTCCGTCTGTGCGACCGTCCATGCGTCCATCCGGCCTTCCGTGCGTGCGTCCGTTCCTGCGTTCGTCCATGCATCCGCCCCTGCGTCCGTTCATGCGTCCATCCATGGATCTGTCTGTGTGTCCGTTCGTCCATCTATTCAACACTCCAAGTACCACCATCTCTCATCTTTTCATCGTACATTCCCCATATAGAAGCACCGTCAACCAGCGGACATTCCAAGGACTACAAGAGAGGTGGCGCACTCACACTTTCCTACGACTTGCGCTTCGGGTCTACTTCCCACCTTTAACCACCTCGATTTCATGGTATATACTAGTTCACTGTATTCATGGCACTGCGGCCCAACGCTCGCTAAACCTTTCTAATACCAAGGAGGTTACGCCCAGCGAGTATAACGCAGCAACCCTTTCTAGTCAGATAGTGCTCAATGTACATGCCAATGGCTGCTAATGGGAATCGCAGCGTGCGCTTTAACTAAAAGCCGAATGCTCCTATCTCTCATTCCCCATTGGCAGCCATTGGCATGTACATTGAGCACTTTTTTTATTGTTCAACAACGCACAGAAGAAATCTCTCACCGGCGCCACCTTGGAGGTCAAAATGTTATACTTGGTTCACACTACAACGGTTACGAGGGACGAACGGGTGCCGCTATAAGGAGCTTCGCCCCTAAAAATTGCAACATGGTCACCTTCCCTCCGCATGCTTCGCATCACTTCGGTACCCAAGTACGTGGGATCTGCCAAATTTTTTGTTACAGTGAAATGTATTTCAAGATCACAACGTGGGCCACGCGTGGCGCCGTCTACTGCCACCGCCGCCGCCCGTAACCACTATCGCACGAAAAAAAAAAAAAAACTACAACAACCTAGTACCATGGTACAGTGGGGCTCGAACCCGCGTCGCCGCGTGATGGCCTAGTATTTCAACACTGAGGCACGCCGGTGCTTGAGACTTGTTCGCAAACTTGCCTTAGGCGGGCTTTTAGGGAAAATAATTGCATTAATATGAGTAATAAAGCGTTTCAGAACACCAAAAGAACAACCAGTCATCATACAGTGCAAATGACGTAACGGGTGGGTCGTCCAATGCTTCAACCCATTACAAAAGCTTGTTCTTGATCACCTATTAACTCTGGCGCATACCTACCTCAGGCGTAATTCCCCTTCGTCGTCAGCCGCTTCATCACCAATTGGCACAAAGTTCCTTGCAAGTGTTTAGCGAATACTGCGCTTCTCAGAAGAATGACGAAAAATGGCAAAAAATGGCATAGTGAATGCCGGCCTTTTACCCAAAAATGTTTATAATTAATGCCGTAGTGGGTATCAATCTTGTGTGCTTGCAGCAGTTACACAATGAATGTTCAGAAAAGGCTCCAAAAGGCTGCTCTTCTAGCTTTCGCCGTGACTGTGCTGCGCCTTCCGTGCAGGCCTGGCGTTTTTTTTTTTTTTCATATCGAGGTTTTCGCAAAATTCACTCTTGTGAAACACATTTAACGTGTTTTGTGCACCAAATACATATCATTTCAGATAACTCTTCATTTGACGACTGCATTTTTCTCAGTTTTTTTAAAGCATTCGTCAAAGTTTACCATAAATTACTTTTATACAAGCTTAAAGTCTACTTATTATTGACCCGAAAATTCTGGCCTGGATTAAAATGCTTTCTTGTTAACCGGTCTCAATTAGTTTAAGCAAACAACACTAATTCAGGACTTATCTCTGTAAATTCTGGTGTTCCTTAAAGTTCTTTCTGTGCTTGGCCCCCTTCTTTTTCTCATTGACATAAACTACTTACCTTCTTGCGTTTCATTAAATATTCACCTTTTTGCAGGCGATTGCGTAATTTTTAGAAAAATAACTTGTGACAATAATATGACTCTCCAGTCTGACCTAAATGCAGTCTCTTTATGGTGCAAGGAGTGGCAAATGGAGTTAAACATAACTAAATGTAAATTTATGCGAGTAGCGTGATTGAAAACAATTCAACACAATTCAACCTGTTTATAGACTCAATAGTCAAGCGTTAGAATCTGTGTCATCGTACAGATATCTTGGTCTGCATATAACGTCGAAGCTAACCTGGAATCATCATATCACACACATTATGAATAAAGCAAATAGCTTGCCTGGTTACATTCGCCAAAAAATTTCTATACAACATTCTTCCTTACAACTTCTCCTATAGAAAACACTGATCAGATTTTCACTAGAATATGTTGCATTTATGTGGGATCCTTTTCATTAAAATCTCTCGCACGCACTAAAAATGATTCAGAAAAATGTTATACGTTTTATTTCCTCCCGTTTCAGTGGCACTGGCATCATAAGAGCAATGAGAAATGATCTTAATTTACCAACTCTCACTTCTCGACGTAAAACACATCGCCTATAGTTCTTTTTCACACTTGCGTAACATACACACTTGCGTAACAAACTAATCAGTCTTCCGCAGTACTTTTCCTGTAGACTGAGTTTCGCTAAGTAGAACTCACTCATTCTTGAATTCATTCATACCACCTACATCAAAAGAACGGAATTGCCTTCCAGCACTCACGGTAGAAATGAGTGACTCTTGATTTATTTACACGTGCTTCACAAGTGACATCGTATTTTTTTTGTAACATTTAGTCTACATCGTGTAATTGATATGTGTCATTTTACATGTTGTATGACAGTATTTCACTTTCCACTACATTATTAAATTACTATGATATCTTTTGTTTGTTGTCCTCTGCGAATGCCAGTGTGTTATATTCTCGGCTTACTTTTTCTGTTATTTACATAATTATTCTATACATATTGGGCAAGTTTATTCTAATTTTGTATAGCTACAATACTTCTTTTGTAAATATAACCACTCCCCTCTGTAGTCTCTATTGACTCCGAGGTTAAATAAATAAGTAAATAAATAAATAAATACATGAAAATAAACTTGATGAATGGCAGTCACTGTAATATTGTTCGCAACGCAAGCACTGGATAACTAATTGCTTGCACGACAGAGCTACTAGATTGCACTAATATGCACTTTCTTTCACTTGTGGTCAATGTGCCTCTTCTCAATGGCATTCCCTATGGGGTATTCGTGCCATCCGCTGGACTTATTGTGGACTGTATAGCGTCGCAAAGGCACGGCGTAGTGTAACAAAAACAGGCCTGATGTGGCAATAAGGGTGAGTCAGCATGCGCGTACGTACAATATAAGCAAGAGCAGGGCCGTCGTCAATCAGCCGGCCGGATTAATCAGCCGCGTAAGACTCGGGTGTGTACGTGCTTCTCTGGCTGCGAGTGACTCGTCGTCCCGTCTGCAGAGAGCGGCGAAGAATGGCTCCCCTTGGAACGATTGCTTTACCTCGCACAATTTATTGCCCGTCGTGTCGAGCGGCGGCTGCATTGCGCGTTCGAACACGCGTACACGAGCAATTTCGTTCTCGGTGCCAACGAGCGGCCGGATGGATGGACCAGCGCGAAGGATTGAATGCACGCCGTCTGAAAGGGGAAGGGGGTTGCCGGAGAAGGGCCCTCTGTCAGTGGATAGATGTACAGAGCCCAGATTTAATGGTAAAAGCGTTGTCGCGAAGGCAATGTCTGTGGTGAGCAAGTTCTTTTACTGCTTCAACGCGGGATTTCGTGCCTGTTTAAATAAAACGTCATGAAGGAAAAATCCTTCAAAGCAGGAAATAGCAAGCGCTTTGAAGAGGGATCTTGTCGTTTGCAAGGCAGCAACCACCTATATTCCTTGAAGAAATAGCGCATGATGTTCAGTTGCATGCCACCAAAAGAGGTCTAGTGATTGGAAAGAAAATTGACGAAAATCAGAATAACTATGTAGACGAATTACAACGGCATGTCCACGTTGACATATACTAACAGGGAAGCACTATCTAAAATGTGAATAAATACGAGACATGCATCCCAAAATAATTGGGCTTGACAAACTCAGATGTCTGGTTGACTACAATTATAAGGTTATCAGTATTATAATAATGATTATTTTCTTTCTTTTTTATTTTAATTTCTCACTCTGTGAATCTTTTTTTCTTTTTATAATGTCTTAATTCTTGTACATCATTTTTTCGATCAGCAATAATGAAGTTACCGTGCATGGGATACTTTGCTTTCTTGGCCAATTCCCCAAAGTGGTATGTGTCATACAATCTATGCTACAAACAAACTATGTATACTGTCGTAAGGCTATCTAATAAAAGTATCATGAAACTCTGACCACGCATGTTAGCGAGTTTGCTTAAAAAGTGAAAAGTAATATTTTTTTCGTCGTCGATGAAAATCTTCACATAAAATGTATTCGTGTTCTCACACACTCTTGTTCCATGCATGATCATCAAAGTGCATTGCTAACTTTTCTCCCTTATCTACGAAGTACAGTTCGCTAGGCACGTCGGCTATTGGCCTAAATGAGTAGTAGTAATTTTTCGCTACTTAAGTGAATAAAAGTGGGAGTGGTAAAAATACCCAGAACTTTATTTTGGTAATTCAAAAATAACATGTAACAGTAGCTGCAAGTTTCTGGGCGTACACTTCCGCAATGGCTTGAGCTGGTCTGATCACGTGAGTCATGTAAAACTGAAAATGGCTTGATCCATTGATGTTATAAGCCGCATTAACCAGCTTCTTTCACAATTGGTGGCAAAGCAGCTATACTTTTCTTTCGTTCATTCGCACCTCACATACTGCAACTTAGTTTGGGGCACATGTAATAGGACCAATGCATGGAAATTAATTACCATGCAACAAAAAGCATTACAGCTAATAACTAAAAGGCCAGAAGACATAGACATAGCAATTTATTTTCTGTTTTTCGTGTATTGTGTTTCATTGAATGCTACAAACTTAAACTGATGGTTCTTATTTATAATAGTATAAAACAAGATTTTGCTTCATTCAGCAATATGTACCTCACTCGTCACATTGAATATAACTTACGAAGGACGTCACTTGTTTCAGCACGATCTAGAACAAATTATGGTACCCAATCACTTGACCATCAAATAGTAGATATATGTAACAGTTTTCCTTCAGTAGTAGAATTATCACAGATAAGCAGATTTGTACATTATTTTAAAAAGAAAGTAAGATTACTCTTCGATCCAGGATGAAGTGCTTTTTTTTTACATGCAATGTATTTTGCCTCTTGCGATGTATACTTTTGGTCACCAGGTTGTACTTCACTGTGTTTCAATTGTTAAGCTACGCACGTTGTTAGCTCCACTTGAATTCTGAATTATGACGAATACTATTGCACCTCTTCATTCATTAAATCTATTCACAACTTTACTCTGATGGACATATCAACATGAAATGGTTTTTTATAGGTTTCGTACTTTTATAGCGAAATTGCTTGAAATTCCATGACTTCTCTACAGTGATGCTGGCGAATTGTGCTGTACTGGATGTTTTTCGCTTTATTCACCGCTGTCCTTGTTTTTATTTTTTTGTTTTTTTGTTTTTGTGCACGAAACTGTTTACACGAGTATATGTTTCACTCCTTGTTTTTGTTTTTTGTTTTTTTTTTGTTTTTGTTCATGAGCCGGGATGTAGGCCTAGTCAGGAAACAGTTTCGACTGTTTCCTTTTGCCTCATCTCGGTGGCATGTAACTGTTGTGTATGCATGCCAGAATAATAAAGTATTCTTATTATTATAATACAACAAGCAGAGTGCACGAAGGGTAAGGAGGTTAACTAGAGAATATCCAGTTTGCTATCCCACATGCGGGGGAAAAATTATTGAGTAAATGAAAGATGGGGAGAGGGAAGCATCAGCGCATACACTTCACAATGCAAATGCATGGCACAGCAAGTCTGCAGGCGATCGTTTATGTTGATTGCGTTCAGGAACCGCAGAAGGGCTGTCGTTTGGCTTTGTGGTCTAATGAACAGTGAGACGAGATTTTGAAGACTATTCCTGCGAATGCAGTGAAATATAAATAAATGAAACGTTCGCAGATATATGTAAAATGCAGGATTTGTTAGCACGCATTCAAATTCCGTAGCTTAACGCGTGCGTCGTTAGAAGTATCAATAACCTGCTTGCCTCCATATCACCTTTGAATGCAATACCGTGTTTTCAGCATAAAACCAAATCAGTTGGCAGTCAGCGCTATAGCCCGATTCCTCAGAAAAAAAATATTGAATCAGCCTATATAGAGAGCATGCAAAGCGAAATTAGGACAATATATCGTGTGCTGAATTCTATGCTTGTAGGGGACGTGTATACTTGTACAAGTTTCATTTCGCACTCTTTTAACCTTGCTCCCTCTGTGCGCTACCCGAAAACCATGTCCATGTTTTCTCTTTGGATACTAGGAAAGAACGCTGCTCACGTCATAACACAGCTCTATGTGACGCCCTTGCTTTTCAAAGTGGTGAGGAATACAACTCTAAAAACTACCATATATATATATATATATATATATATATATATATATATATATATATATATATATATATATATATATATATATATATATATATATATATATATATATATGGTTTAGTTTTATTTTTTCGGTTGCATTGTTTCCGGCTCTCAGGGGCATTCAGCACCCGTCCAATTCCAGACCGTAAGAATACATAAGCGCATCTAGCGGCAGACAAGCATTTATCTATTGTCAGGTGTCAGCTTTTCAGCTTTAATAAATGCATGCGCAGTTGATGCTTTCGTCGGAGGGAACCGCTGGCACTGCAGAAAAACCCGAGCCGCAGTATTATAACATTCCTTCGCACGTGGCACGAACTTTTCATTCTTTCGCGGCATATCTCGCGTAATGTTCGTTCGGTTGTTCACAACGGGCCATCAAATTTTATTCGGATCGTCGATAGACGTTGCCGGTCGATGTTTCGACGTTTCCACTTTTATTCAAGTTAAAAATGTACTCGCCAGAGCACCAGCTGAATACTGTGGAGGAGCTCGTCAGTTTGATTTACAACCATAAAATTAAGTAAAATAAAAAATTAAAACAAAAATGGAGAGTTTACATGCGTTTACATCTTTCGGAGAGTCCCGCCTTGACACATACACCATTCTATTCAAAGAGACACCTTAACTCTCATGTAGGTCTTGCGACACTCCCAAGAGTATTCATTGATCTTGAAAGGAAGTTAACGTGTCTGTAAGTAATTGTATTGACGTCTGGTAGGTATGAATAGCTTGCCCTTTCAACGTTGCAGCAGCTGCTCCTTCGTGGAGCACCTCCTTCCACTGGTCGTTGCTTCCACTGGTCATTAAGGGTACTGACTGGATTGCTAGAAAAAGCAAACGCACCGAGGAGAAGACAGAAAGTTAAGGTGGGTCGATGAAATCAAATGTTTCGCAGGTATAACGTGGAAGCTGAAAGCTCAAGTCCACGTTGACTGATCCTGCAATGGGCGTAGTCAAGCTGATGCTAGTTAGGCTGCGGCTGATGAATTCAATGGTTAAAAAAATGGAGTGAACTTGTGCCCTAACAAGAAACAAGCTAGAGAAAAAAATTGCCCGCAGCTTCCCTCGGGGGAACACTGAGGAGGATGCGGAGCATATAATTGGTTAACGGGGTGTTAAAGTGCGACTTACTTGGGTCGATGGCTAAATTGGTTAACGTGGTTGTGGAATGGGGTGTTAAATTGCGACTTACTTGGGTCGATGGCTAAATTGGTTAACGTGGTTGTAGGAGGGGGTGTTAAATGAGTGAACACGTACACACGTATGCGAAAGGGTGGCGCTGGTCGAAGGGACGTCGATCATTGTGCTTGTGGATTCGTTGGCATTCATTTCACCACGACCTTGGACGTCGACGCGCCGTACAAACCAACCGACAAGCGGCAACTGAGCGAGCGAGCGCCGACCTTGAGTATATATACAGCGCGACGGCGCATGCACTGTCAGCTGTTGAATGTTCTCGAAGCGCGACGGCGCATGCGCGTCCACTGGAGAATCAGGAGAATTGTAGAATGTTCTCGAAGGGGAGAAGCGCGCGTGGCACAGATGGTGGGTGACGGTGCATGCGCGTGTCAGCTGTCGAATGTTCGAGAAGGGGGAGAAGCGCAACGGCGCATGCGCGCGCGTCAGTTGCCGATGTTCTCGAAGCGCGACGGCGCATGCGCGTCCACTGGAGAATCAGGAGAATTGTAGAATGTTCTCGAAGGGGAGAAGCGCGCGTGGCACAGATGGTGGGTGACGGTGCATGCGCGTGTCAGCTGTCGAATGTTCGAGAAGGGGGAGAAGCGCAACGGCGCATGCGCGCGCGTCAGTTGCCGATGTTCTCGAAGCGCGACGGCGCATGCGCGCGCGTCAGCTGCCGATGTTCTCGAAGCGTGACGGCGCATGCGCGCTACATTATACAGCTAGCGAATGTTCGTGAAGAGGAGAAGCGCACGCGGTGTGTAGAGGAGGAAGGGTGCACAGATGGTGGAGGAGTGAAGCGCGCGCGGTGTGTAGAGGAGGAAGGGATGCACAGATGGTGGAAGGAGGAGGAGGAAGCTTGCGGACGGCGCCGCACTACAAGCCTCGAGTATTAGATGCTCCGCATCTAAAAATGTCTGCGTGCACGGCAACAATACCTTCGCTCCTCGGGCGTTCGGTACCTCGTCTTCTTCGCTTGTCTCGCGATCGAGACAAAGAGAGAAACATCTGTATTTATCCCATCCTAAATGAAAGGAGCTGTGAGAAGCTAATGTATGCTACTCGTGGTAGGCCTCTTTTACCACCTCGGCCCACCTCAGGATAGCCTCCTGAAGGTTGGGGTTGCAGCTGCGCACAGCCTCCCACAGCTACTCAGTACCTAAGTGCTCACCTAGGTTAGGGGGAGGGAAGTGATTTAGACACTGCCACATAAATTGGCTTCGGTCAACTTTTCTGACAGCCCAAAACTTGCAGATTGAATTAGGGTGAATTCTGGGGTAAATTTGGTGGCGCAAGGCAGGCGAGAGAAAAGTTCGGTATTATAGTTTACGCCATAGGACCACGCCTGCGGGCGGACTGACGCAGTAAAGGTGATAGTACGCGTTTGGTGACCGAGGCGATACTGCCCGCAAATGTCATTGTATGTAAGGAATTTTTTTTTTTTTTTTGCTGTACATGCAGTAGGAAGATCATTGGTATCTGAAGCATTTCCTAGGCGAGCTTGTGAAGTTAGTACGGGCGTCCATTGTCAGCGTGCTCCGCCAGCAATTCCACTTCGTCCATTTCGGACGCACGCCGTAGACAAGATGGAGGGCGTGTTGCGAACGGCTGGCGTACGTACTCTAAGTGTACCTGGCGTGAATATAATGGGTTGGGGACGTCGAAACCGAACATTTATTAGTAATAACGAAGCTTGGTCGTTGCAGATAACAGAAAGCAACCTCTATACATTCACATAACATGACTCGAATATGAAATGAATCCGATTCGTCTCTTCTCACGATCGATGTATTTATTTGCTCGCGCCACCTTCCGAGAGACTTCTGCGTATAATTGGAACTTGCAGGGCCTCCACGATAGGCAAACTTTTGTCCCAGCGGCAATATTGCGTGATGATGTCACTGTGCGACTTCCGTGACGTGACGCCATGAATAATTCACAAATTATGATTCTTTGGGACGTCGTGATGACGTCAAATTGTGATGTCACCACGGAAATATTATTATTGTTATTATTATTATTATTATTACTATTATTTTTATATTTTACCACTATTACTGATATATTATCATTTTATTTGCATGACTCGTGCTAAAGCCGAAGACGGTGATCAATTTTCGTGTTTGGTGAGGCATCTTAGCTCTTTACCTGAATATAATGCAAACCATCCGAACCTTGGCGCATATACTGATCAGAACAGCCCGCTGTTTGAACAACATAGATTTACACGCCGGGTCAAGGGTCCTGTTTTGACGCTGTTGCGACTAGATTACCGCTCCACAATCGTCTAGACGTAATCATGCCATTTAGTGCGGCGTATGAAGTTGATCACAGCCCATAAAATAAAAATTTATTCGTATATATATATATATATATATATATATGCCCCAGAACCACCATATGATTATGAAAGACGCCGTAGTGGATGGTTCTCGAAATTTAGACCACCTGGGGTTCTGTAAGGTGCACCGAAATTTCTTTCGGCCATATACTCTGGCTGCTCCCATTTAACATGGGCTCGACTCTGTACGACGCAGTCAACTGGTATGAGCGGCTGCCACACAGTATGGGCCTCACACATCAACTCGGACCGTCCTAAGGGCTCGCGTCCTCGCCGAGAGTCCCGGTGCCGAAATGGGTGGAGACGCCGACTTGACTGGGGAGGTCCCTTGACCTTTACTAATCTTGTCCCTCGGGACTCCTATAAAGTTATTTGTAAACGACTGCACGAGTACGAACATTGAATGCTGCAGTTTAGTCAACACGACTCCTGAAGCGGACCTTGAAAGCCTGGAGATCTTACAGTAGGGGGTGCCCCAAGGGGGCATGATCTCATACGTTGACACTGTATCCGAAATGATAAAGCTGTCGTCCATAATAGCTATATGGCTTCTCTATGAAATGAGGCGAATTTTTATCCTAATATGCCCTACCTAATTCCACTCTGTTGGTTGAGTCATTCAAATGACCAAGAAAGCAAGCTTCTCACTGGATGAAAAAAAAAAAAAAGAAAATGAAACAAAGTTTCCTCATAATGGTCTGCCTTCGGTCTGTGACTATCCCGTTGATAAAAGTGAGATGTGAGAAGTTCCTGGAATGCTAAATCGGCTGTTCTCGGCGGCCGTAACTGTCCTCAAAAGCCTGCTAGGTCATAACACAACACATTGAACAATCACGAGATAATAAACGTGCGGGGCAGACTTGGTGTACCCATAGATTACTTGGGGAGAAAAGTTAGGGAGCTGCCTTTCCTTTGCGCACGCCAATGCTGCCGTCAGTATTTAAATCGCCAACAAGTACCCTGTCTAGACAGTTCGTTCGCCACCACGGTGGTAGATAGCGCTTAAATTGATCCAAACTAAGCGACATCGCGAGAGCCGGTGGCGTATCTATCCCCGTACGTCCGCATGCAAAGACAAGTCCTCGAAACGAGGTCCCACGAGTGGTATTGCCTCCTACACGCGACTTCCATACAGGCGGAGCGTCGTTGCCACCTGTCCTGCGTACTATGCGTACTCCATTTTACGAGCCCACTTGACGAGCGCGTGAGCTCGACAGCGGGAGTACACGGTGTCGAGAAGTTCAATTCCGGCGGCAAACCGCCCTTTTGCGCGGATGTAACGGCTGTTTAGTCAGTTTCTCTTGGTACCTGAAGCCTTAACACTTTCTCAGGTGCGACGTATACAGAGTATTACTCAGACTATAGGCCGTCGAAAGCTTTATTTCCCTTTATCTCCTTTTATTCTCGCTCTTCTTTTTTATTGCGGTGGCGAAATGACTTGCGCGACCTGACTGCGGAGTGGCGTAACCGATATCTGTGGACGTCGCTCTGTCGCGTGTGTTTATTTTGCGTGGTGCCTGTCCTTGAATCATGAAGCACGGAAGGACGCTTATCGGCCAAGGGGGCAGTGCGCGCCACATTTTCCCCCGTTTCTTTTGTGACTGGCGCCGCTATTGTTACAATTTTGATTTTGTTTTCTCTCGTCTCAGATAAGGCGACGTGACGCGGCTGCCTGCTCGCTGTCCTGCCATTCATAGCATGATGCAATTTTCCCCTGTTCAATGGTCGGGGCGTGTAGCTTGATATGTGAGGTTTAACGTCCCAAAACCCCCATATGATTACGAGACGCTGTAGTGGAGGGCTCCGGAAATTTCGACCACCTGGGGTTCTTTAACGTGCACCCAAATCTGAGCACACGGGCTTACAACATTTCCGGCTCTATCGGAAATGCAGCCGCCGAGGCCGCGATTCGATCCCGCGACCTGCGGGTCAGCAGCCGAGTTTAGCCACTAGAATAGCGCGGTGGGACGTGGCGTGTAGCTTTCCCAAATTCAAATTGAGCACCGCACGTGTAGACAAACAAGAATACCTAGTATAGCGTAGTCAATCAGACTTGCACACAATACAGCAAACGAGTAACAGATTGCAATTACAATTACTTGCTTTAAAATTCAATTGATTACAGTGGCAAATTCTAGCCCAAGAAAGGTAACAGGGTTAAATAAAGAAGTGTAATCGATTACTTTTCGGTTACTTTCAGTCAAAAAATTTATTGCTGTAAAACAGTAACGCTAGTTTACTCAAACTGCAATGAAAATCTGTACCTTGTATGGTAGAATGCTGGAGGGTTGCGCGGTGTCTGGTTTTCTTACTGAGGCTTCTGCGATATAATGTTACGCTTCAAACTTTCAAGTGGAGTGGTTTTTGAAAGTTCTGCTTTCTGATTTTTTCCACGTCTTTTCGTTAATGGTGAGCTGCTACAATAACGCTCTCTGAATGCTTGGAAAGGAAGGAGGGTGGTATTATAAAGCAGGAATAGCGTGCGCGCCAACTCGTTCCTATGCAGGGCTTTGATTATAGCGTCCATGTTTTTTTTTTTTAGCGTCGTGCTTCTCTGTTGATGGCGCTTAGGTAAGGCGTTATCTTGTTAATACAGTCGGCTCTCGAGATGGCGGCTTTAGCCTTCAACTCGTCTCTGGCAAATGCATAAGCGATAAGATTACTTTTTTTCGATCCAGTCTAGACGTGCCAAGGTGTTAACGTTAGGTACTGTTGATTAAGCATCTCCTCGTATACAGTCTTAACGCAGGAAAGACAGCTCTGACGGGCACTCAGTATTGAGCGAGCTACGCGCGCATTCATGGACATCACGTTCAGACTCGCCGCGAGAATGCGGTTATTTTTCATGCCATCTGGAGCGAGATTCTGATAGACGGTCATTAGTATTGAATGTTTTTTTCCTCTCTTCTCCCAAGTTAGGGCTTGTCGTGCACGAAACTTTTTTGAACTCAAAAGCAATGCACAAAAAAAAAAGCTGTTCACAAGGACCTAATAATGGGAAACGAGGATTGTCTGACTCAAAGGGTAAGCAGCCTGCAGTAACGTACACGATACGTTTCTTTTTTCTTACTTCTCATGTCTCTGCTACATCTATTTAGAAGCAAGAGGGGACTAGATGGAGCGTTCAACGAATCAGATTCTGAATCAGGAGTTTCGGCGCATATACAAATCTTCGAATATGAAAAGCGTATATACGTGCCTGCAATCTTTAAAATGTGTTTTGTATGTTTGAGGCAGTGAATGAATGAATGAATGAATGAATGAATGAATGAACTTTGATAAAAGTCCAGCCATATTTTTCGATGGAGGCGCGAGGAGACACATTAACTATCCCGGCACACTGCCAAAGGATGCGGGGCGGGGGAAGGGCCACTCTAAGGCACAAGTTCTAAGGCACAAGACACAAACATTCAGAGAAATAGTGGCACGCGCAAAGCGCCGCTTTTTTCAATGTGATTGAAGGGCATTTGACATTTGATTCAGTACCTTGCTACTGTTCGTTACTGAATAACTGAATAATTGGTAAAATTGAAAATGAGTAGCCCATTATTTAATCTAAATCTAAAGTTTAAGCCGATTCGTATCCATAATTTCAAAATGTGGGGAACGAGCATTGGGGACCACAGCAACGGTTTGATTCTTAGAGAGCTACACTTGCGAACATGAAAAAAGAAGTTATTCACAAATTTGTTCTGATTCTCATGCGCAGACTGACCAGAATTCTGATCAAAGCTTAATGCGAAAGTAATATTGTATCAAAATTTAGCGCGTTTTTTTATTGAGAGCTCATAGATGTTCGCTGTGTGACCGAGTTCTCACAAAAAAAAAAGAGAGGAAAATAGAGTATCTAGGTCTGCGCACACAATATCAAGCGATGTGAATAAGATTCAGCCCGTACGGTAATCACGTAACTTCTCCGACTTTCGAAATAATTGCATGTATAAATTATATGTACAATGTTAGCTATATGTATAAGCTATCACTTAAAAGCGCGTCCTCGTAACTTCCCCCCAGCCTTAATTGTTTTTTTCCTTTTTTTATGAGACATTTAGCAACTTAACACGTTCAAGGCACCTAAACCTCCGAGCTGGAGAAACAGGAGAAAACACCGAGTGATTTCACGTCTTCTTGAACGAGTCAAAGTGGCGTGAGTAATTAAGAGTATTATTTATTGGGCGAGTTGGAAATTCTGACATGGAAGGGTAGCACGAGTGTATGTGCCCTCTTCTGTTAGACCGCGTACACTAGCACTACCCTTCCAAGTATGAGTAACCAAATTGCCACTCCTTCTAGCTGTCAACACTGCCAGAGAGGTTGTGCACCGTACGCTTGCAGTGCGTGTACGGCCTCAGAAGCCAGTTGTACGACAACGTCAACTTAATTGGAGACTCGTTGCAAGAGGGACTGATGGACGCGAGAACAAATCGTAGAAGAAATGGCGCACCATACGAGGACCAGTGCGTGAGACGGAGAGCCATCATAGTGACACCCTGTAGACATTTATTAATTAATAAGAGAGCATAGCGCGAATTCCTCCCTGGCTAAGATAATAGAGGCTGCCTTGAGGGGCGAAGACTGCGCAGTGAGAAACGAATGGCGGTTTTCCGCGCGAGCGAGGGAAATGAATGAATGATCTTCCGCAACGAGGACATGCGAGGGCGGCGCCCCCACACGGGCTGCGTACGTGAATTGCGTGAATCACTCGGGCGGTGCTACGCCAATTACCCTGGCTACATCGTGCTAGTGCGTATGCAAATGAACCGCACACAGGAACGGCTTTCCGTCTTCGTTCAGTCGCTTAACGCGCACCCGACAGCGTCTTTGACCTTTTCTCGCCAGGAACCAACACCAACGCAGATCGGCGCCCCCCCCCCCCCTCCCTTTCATTCTTTTCCTCCAGGATGCTAACACATACGACGAGATCTTGGCGCGAGCGAATTAGTTCTCCCGTCTAGTTCTTCTTTCGTTGCTGTAACGAAAGTGCCGACAGCGTTCGTTCGAAATGGTCGTTTAACTTTACATAGGGAAGACACGTGCGGTCGGTTCAAGGCTGTGTCGAGAGGCTCGGGCTGGAAGGATGCGCTTGTTCTCCTCAGAGTGCGTCGGCGTGCACCACCGCGGGGGGTCGCGCGCTGGTCGGTCGCGTCGAAGGCGTTGTTGCTGTTCGCTGTGGGAGAAGGTTAACGAGGTTGCCGCCGACCTGTACGCGAGAGTTCGAAAGAAAAGGGGCTGCCGCTGAGGTTAAACGAAAAAGTGAGTGGCGCAAGGGTCGGAGACCTTCGTCTATGCCAGTATCCGGCCGTCTATGCCGCTATTAGAGCTCGCGATGGAGGCCTGATCGAAATCGTTGTAGAGCAACGCTGGGAACTGCTCGTGAGTCTCCTGAAGGCAACTCTGTTGCAGTAATATGATTTATTTTGCTGTGTAGAGTGAATAGAAAGCTGACCTTTCACTACTGAATTGACGAGAGAATGTTTGTTATTCAACTATGTTCTTTTTTCTAAAGCCTTCCTAATTCGTACGTGGCCGCCTAGTTCGATGACTCACTCGGCAGGTGCAGACGGATGGAGGGACAGATGGACAGACGGACGGACGGACGGACGGACGGACGGACGTATGGACGGATGGACGGATGGACGGATGGATGGACGAATGGACGAATGGACGAATGGATGGATGGATGGATGGATGGATGGATGGATGGATGGATGGATGGATGGACGGACGGACGGACGATTCACGGTTTACCGATAAAACCCTATAAAGCTTCGCCCCACTCGTCACAATTCACTCCGTGGATATGCTGTGATTTTTGTTACTAATGTTGTGAGTAACATCAGTATTAACCAACTCGGCGAGCTTTGGCATGCTGCTGCTGCTGCGTTGCTTTTGAAGAAAAAAAAATCCAGGCCTGCGTGGAAGGCACATCACAGTCACAGCGAAAGCTAGAGTGGCCTTTCAGAGCCTTTTTTAAACACTTACTGGGTAACTGCTGCAAGCACACTTTCTTGTTGCCTACTACGGCATTAATAATAAAAATTTTAGGGTAGTAGGCCAGCATTTGCTATGCTATTTTTCGTCATTCTTCTTAGAACCGCGGTATTCGCTACACTATTGCGAGGAATTTCGGGCCAATCGTTCATGCAGTGGCTGACGACGATGAGGAATTGTGCTTAATGTGGGTATGCGCCACAGTTATTATTTGAACAAAAGAAACCTTTTGTAAAGAGTTCTAGCATTGGACGACCAACTCGTTACGCTTATCTCATTGTACGAAGACTGGTTGTTTTTTTTTTTTGCTGTTCTGAAACGCTTTATTACTCATAGTAACGCGATTCCTTTTCCAAAAAGCCTGCCCAAGGCAAGTTCGCCAGCAAGCCCCAAGAACTGGCGTGGCTCAGTGACATTCAAAGTACGCTTGCATGTCACTGAGCCACGCCACATCTTGGGGCTTGCTGGCTCGAAAACAGGAACGTGAGCTACGGGCAGAGCTAAATGATTTGGTGAATATTGAAGCAGAAAACCCGGGCTTATTCACACATCAACTGCAGGTTGTCAAAAACAAAATCGAATGTTTTGAAGATGATAAATATAAAGGCGCAATTATACGAGCAAAAGCTGAGAGATACCTCGAGGGTGAAGCCCCGACAAAGCGAGCCTTGTCAGATGAAAAGGCATATGCGCGAGCTCACGACATACTAGAGATAGAATGGAATGGTAAAATATTGAGAGAACATAAACATATTATGAAAGCTTTTGAAAACTATTATCAGGACTTGCTTGCTTATCGCGAACCAAAGGAGCCGGGTTTTGTAGATGAGTTCTTGATAGAAATGCCGACACTTAAAGCTGAGGGCACAAATTTATTGGAAATGTCTATTAGTATAGAGGAAATTGAGAAGGCTATCGATGATCTTGGCATGTACAAATCACCTGGTCCAGATGGCATTAATGTCACCTTTTACAAGGCGTTCAAAGAGGATATGGCCGCCGTATTGCATGAGGTTTTTTCAGAGTCTTTAGATGGCGGAACTCTGCCTCCATCGTTTAATCGGGCACACACCGTGCTGATTCCTAAAGGGAAAGAGCAACATGTTTTACGCAAAGTGAAAGGATACGGCCAATTACGCTCACAAACGTAGATTATAAGGTTTTTATGAAAGTTCTGGCTAGGAGGTTGCAAGGAGTTATATACAAGTTGGTCGGGTCACATCAGACTTGCGGCATCAAGCGTAGGAGCATATTCACGAATATTCATGTTGCCAGGAGCATTTTGGAGTATTGTGACGCTGCGCTTCTAAAAGTAGCTATGTTGCAAATTGATCAAGCCAAGGCTTTCGACATGGTTCCACACAATATACTCTTGATGCTAGCTGAGTACGTTGGTCTTGGTGCGATCATATGTAAAGGCATTAGGCATAGAAAAGTTCAACCACAAATTTAATTGTAAATGGAGAACTCTCACAGCGCATACAAGTACTTTCCTCCGTGCGCCAGGGGTGTCCTTCAAGTCCTTTGCTCTTCGCTCTATTTTTGGAACCATTGTGTCAGAAAGTGATTCACCATGAAGGGATTAATGGTTTCAGGTTGCAGTCATGTGAAGTGCGTGTTTTTGCATACGCCGACGATATTGCCTTTTTTGCAGTTGATAGAGGGATTGTCACTTCGTTATTAAAAATCACTCAAAGGTTTTGTGACACGAGTGGAAGTTTGATGATCAAAGAGAAAAGCATTGGTTTATGGCATAGAAATTGGGACCTCACGCCCAGTTCCTTTGGAAATATTCAGTGGCTCACGACACCTAGTCGTTACCTAGGGGTACCATTGGACAGGTATTAAGACAGTGAAGCATTTTGGCTTGGAAAGGCTGAAGAACTGCGCGCAACCGCCGAAGGATGGGGTGGTCGTGGCTTATCAATTTTCTCTCGGTCAGCTGTATGCAACGTATTTCTGGCTGCTAAAATTATGTACCTTTTGCAAGTACTTAGTTGTAAGCGTAAAAGCACTCACAAAGTCCACAGGATATTCGCCCCGTTCATCTGGAGCTCTACGTGGGAGAGAACATCTAGAACGAACTTGTTCGGCGAGTTAAGCAAGGAGGGCTGTCTCTGTGCCATCTGTTTCTTAACCAAGTAATATCCCGTTTCCTGCTCATTAGAGACCAGAGAGACTCTTTTTTACGTTGTTCATTTCAAACAACGCTGTTACACCACATGCCTGACCTCTTTGTATCTTCAGACAGGCGAGAACGACACACCTTGTCACCGTTCTTGCGCGAAGTTGTGTTCTCATATTGTTTCCTAAGGGTGAGGTTTTCGATAGATTACCTAACTAATGTGAAAAGAAAGCGCCTTATGAAAGACCTAATACAGAATGTTTTTCCTGTGCCCCTGTACCGTTCAAAGTATGAAAAATCATATGGCCATGACGTACTAAAGCGAGTGAAAAACATGTGTATACCACCCAATGTGAAAACCTTCTTTTTTAAACTTCATACGGGAACCTTGCCAGTGAAAACGTGGCTTGAAGAGAGAGGGATGTATGTACCATGGGGAAGCAGCTGTCTTCGGTGTAACAAACCTGAGACCATTGAACACGTGTTTATTGATTGTATACAAGAACGCTATTTTCTTTTGGGACATTTTACAGATGACTTTAAAAAAAGATTTACCTCTTACTTCATATGGAATTCGTTTTTTCCCTTGTGATAGTTCTGTGCAAAATTTGGATGTTATATTTTTACTTGGTCTTCATTCGGTTTGGCGTAGTATGCTATCGTACAGACACTGTGATGTGAGAGTTCTATTCGTTAATGAGTGTTTCGTGGAAGCTGTTATAAAAGTGAGAGATGTGTATAAGGCTACCGACTGTGTTGAAGATGTAATATCTTTGTTTAACGCGTTATCACGCATGAAACACGTGTGATAGTGATTGTCATATTAGCTTGACCTGTAGTCAAGAAGGCAATAAAGACGAAAAAAATTGGCGTGGCTCAGTGGTAGAATACTGGGCTGGCACCCAGCGGACCCGTGTTCGAGCCCCACTGTGCCATTGGTACTATCTTTTTTTTTTCTTATTTCGCGCGATATGGTTATGGACACTGGCGGCAGCGGACAAGCATGGCACTGCGGGGGACCCGAGTTGTTATCTCGTAACAGCTTTCTATGTAAAAAGCCGACGAATGGAAGAGAAACCACCAGCTCTCGATGCTGGCAACAAGAATTTAATGGTTAAGTCATGCCTGATAATGAGCCGCCGTATTCAATCGTGCCGTATTTTACAGCGAAAGTTGTTATGAGATCACAACTCGGGTTACGCGCAGTTGTCCGCCGCCGCCACCGGTGTCCACAACCACATCGTGCGAAATTAGAAAAAAAAAGAAACCTAGCACCAAAGACACGGTGTGGCTCGAAACCCGGGTCTGCTAGGTGCCAGCCCAGTATTCTACCACTGAGGTACGCCGGTGCTTTCGACTTGTTGGCGAACCTAGCACCAAAGACTCAGTGGGGCTCGAACGCGGGTCCACTGTGTGCCGGTGCTGGTACGCTGTTTTTTTTCCCTTACATGGTATTTATTAGAAATGTGGCTTACGTATATGCATATATGCATAGCGTACAACATACATAGGGTCAAGTCGACAAATGTACAATGGACGTTACAAAGTAAATCTCGCACAAGACAATGTTTAAAGGGGTATTTAAATAGCACACTTCGTGAACTCAGCATATCAGTCTGGCCGAAATTGCAGTTGGTCATAAACGTCCCTTAGCCGCACAGTAATTTGCACAAAGTGGCATCGTAAAGACACCATTGGTTCCATATGCCTGTCCAACATGCTTTCCATAAACTATGCATGCCCATAACAACACCATATCAACTGGCATGTCGTTGCATAAGGGTGGTACGAGATACGGATGCTATGACAATTTAAATCCAGACGTTTTTTAAAAGCCCTCTGCAGGACGTCCCAGAAAAGTATCGCATTCTTACAACTAATAAAGCAATGTTCGATTTTTTCTGGAACTTCATAGAGGCGGCAGTTAATTGAGGATACAAATATGCCTTTGGTGTCTAACCAGGTTTTTACAGATATGGTTTCTGTATGCACTCTGTCAAAACATTTCTTCGTTATTGGCGAAATAGGCGATTTCGTTACACGTAATAAAACTTCATGGTCTGAAAATCTAATATATTGTAAGCGGTAAAGGGGGGCTGCAAAAAGCACATTCAACACAGCATAATATAGGTCTTTTCTTGAGCTAGAGAACAAGTATACTCATTGAAGAATCTGGCTGTGAGAAAACGCACTGATTCGTATACTTCACACATGAACCCTTGCAGATAGGGAGGCGATGAAAAATTAGTATACATTACTAAATTTGGTAAAACATCTGCGAAGTTCACTTGCAAGAATGTTCGAAGCAGTGAATGAGCACGGTCACGAAAACAGGCAAAGTGTCACACCAGTTGTCTAATAAAGCGGTGTACCAACCCAAGACTACCAGCGAAGACCTGTCTAAAAACATTGTCTCACCTCATCGGTTCATAGGTTGATGATCAAATAAAAGTAGCAAATACACGGTGAAATTTTTGTATGTAAACCCTCGAACAACAAAATATTTGCAGAAGGTAGAATATTTTTGTTGACAAAACAGGTTGCATGCTTTAGCTCTGCCAAAGATGGGGATGTTATCAGGAATAAACGTCTGGGCATAGCGCTTTAGAGTGGGTACACGTTCTTTACAATAATGTGAACTTAATCGATATGTATCTAATGGAACGCCTAGGTATTTTGGCGGTACGCAAGACCACTCTATGCCATAAAAATGGGTTGGTTTATATGTCCATTGACCGAACCACAGTCCCAAGCTTTTAGCAAAGTTGATTCGTGCCCCTGAAAAGTTTCCGAATTCTCCGATTGTTGACATCGATATTTTCATACTAGAAAGATCTGTGCAGAAGAACGCTAGGTCGTCCGCATACGCCAATGCGTTTACCTCATTCCCCTAAGCACTCAAACCGCGGACGTTGCTGGATCGAAGTACACTTAAGCACAGTGGCTTGTGGCTTGTTGGCAAACTTGTTTTAGGCAGGCGTGATGTCGAGAAAGCAATCGCGTTATTAGGACTTATAAAGCGTTTTAAAACAGCGAAAGACCAACCAGTCGTCACACAATGCGAATAGCGTATAATGACAAGTGGGTCGTCCAATGCTCCAACCCATTACAAAAGCTTGTTATTGTTCCCCTATTAACCCACTTCGTACCCACTTCAGCCATAATTCCTTCAACACTCATAACACTCATAATACTTCAAATACTTCAACACTCATAATTTTAGACAAAATTTCAAATTAGCCAACGTAAAACATCCAGGTTCTTATGTATGCACCATAGTCATTTACTAGCCAAATACGATTACAACGGCTTGGGTTTTGTTTGCAAGACCTAATAATTTAGTGGCCCTACCGTGGTGGTCTAGAGGCTAAAGTACTCGGCTGCTAACCTGCAGGATCGAATCCCGGCTGCATTTTTGATGGAGGCGAAAATGCTGTAAGCTGGTGTGCTCAGATTTGGGTGCACGTTAAAGAACCCCAAGAGGTCGAAATTTCCGGAGCTATCCACTGTGGCTTCTATCATAATCATATGGTGGTTTTGGGACGTTAAACCCCACATATCATTGACTGAAACCTAATAGCTTAGCGATACTGCAAGGGCTTCGCTATGTTGGTGTTTCCTGCGGTCACCGGCTATTTGCATCACTTAAACGTGGCCCACAAGAGGATATCGTCTACGACGCATGCGCAGTGGCGCAAATCGCTTACGCGAAGCGTTGCGTATGGTATATGCCTATTTCTGGCACCGTTATGGTTGCATGTGCGGATATTTTGCGTTCAATTATTTTAACGCTTTTTTCTTGTTTGCTTGTTAATTCAACATTAGTTGCATTATTCAGAGCTAGCCAGCTGTGTCCTTAGCTTTCATGCCTGTATAAAACAACAGCGTGATTACTTTAGTTCGTTCACCTCATTGTTAGATTAACAGCCGCAATGATGACGGCAGTGAACACGTCAAAAACTGTGGGGTCTCACACGGAAGCTCATCAAAGCATTCCCAGTGACGGTGTCTGCCTGAAGTTTTAAGTCGCTCCCCTTATCGGTTCAATAGACTCTATATTAAACTTGCCAATCTAATCTGTCCGTAGAAATTTGACTACACATGTCTTCTTTCTCAAGCTATGTGCCAATATTGTCATCTGTATACCTTACCAGGGACTCTGATAATTCACGTGACGTTCCGGCGGGAGGGAAGGGCTTGCTGACATTAATGAAATGCGTCACGTTTGCCACACGGCTACGTTCAATGACCGCTTGAGTACCGCTTGTTTCATGGGTGTCTTATGGAATATAATGTGATCCATGGCAGGGACGGCGCACCTGTTTCTACATACTGTATTCTATATGGGCCTTCAATACAACATTCTTAGCGCTAACACCCACACCCACGCACGCACCCCTCTCCCACACACACCATGTCAAACATTCCGTACCCATGGGGGTTATTACAGGCCACGCTGGAGAAGTCGGCGCACGTGTTTTGGGAGCCAAGTAGAATAGGTGGACAGCAAAATTGTGGCTCACGCAATGGATTGTGGGCTACGGCGCCCGTCTACACCGATTTCCGGTTCGAGGAGGCGCCGTGATGCCTTGCGGGCATTCTTGCCAGTGCCGGCGCTTTTGCGTGTTCTACAGTGCACTTGTGGTGCCATTTTCTTATACATTGCTGCGTAATACTTTGGAGTGCTATGCAGCGTGACTGAATAACAAATGCAATCACTACGAGATAGTTATAATCGTGCGAGCGTTCATTTTTTTCGTTGAAGTGGCTTGCACCTCAGGACGCATGCTTGTTGTTTTTCAGCGAAGGTTATATTGTGCATGTTTTGTCACATACGAAAATTCCTGCACATCAGGGGAGCATGAAATATCCGTTCACTTGTTTTCATCTTGCTCACGTACCCGTAAAAAGATTTATTAACTTTTTGTTTTCAAAGACACCATTCCGGGCTCGATGTAGCGAATGGCCGTAGTAATGTGTTTCGAACGCTATAAACGAAACGT
Organism: Rhipicephalus microplus; assembly: GCF_043290135.1. NCBI lineage: Eukaryota > Metazoa > Arthropoda > Arachnida > Ixodida > Ixodidae > Rhipicephalus > Rhipicephalus microplus. The sequence goes on along the minus strand of NC_134704.1, from coordinate 96,025,608 downwards.
GCTCGTAGTTCTCAGGCTTACTATTTTTACACCTTTAAATATCTCTTTGAACGAGGTGTCGTTGTCACGGGATCGAATCCCGGCTGCGGCGGCTGCATTTTCAATGGAGGCGGAAATGTTGTAGGCCCGCGTGCTCAGATTTGGGTGCACGTTAAAGAACCCCTGGTGGCCGAAATTTCCTGAGCCATCCACTACGGCGTCTCTCATAATCATATGGTGGTTTCGGGACGTTGAACCCCACATATCAAACATTTAAATGAGGTGTCGTCTGTCACAGGCTCGAACAATCTTTCAATGCGTGCAAAATTATCCGCACTCAGCGAACATTTGTGCAAGATAGCCTTTAAGGCTATGCGTCGGAGTATATCATGATCTATCGCCACTACACGCTTGCAAGTGTGACATAACAGAGACGCCATACCATGCTACTCGTTGCTTCAAAATCGACTTCGATAGTTTTGCGTCGCACGATACCATCATTTAAGCGGCCGTATTGTTTTGTGGGCTTTTTACCCACTCACCTGTTTCAATCAATTTGACAGACAGTTAGCGATGCAGATTATACAATAGAAATATACTATATCGGCAGGCTTGATTACGCAAAGTACGCGTACATATGTAGACATCGGACGTATATTGACATGTGACAGCATGTGAACATATGTGTGAGTGAATTTGAAGCGGCCGTAAGCGTATGCGTTAGAAAATATAAATCGAGGTGATTCTGCAAAAGATTACTGCGTGTTTTAAAGCATAACCACACGCTGTGCTTGAAACCCATTCTCAACGTTCCTCCTTTTTGCCCATGTCCACACCTCCCTTCGTTCCCTGAAATGCGCTAATATCATATATTCATTGACAAAAAAGAATTTAAGAACTCAATTATTGAACGAGTGGCAGCAAAAGCGTCAAATAATTGCACGTGTTTCCACCCCAATTAGACTGTGCAGCAGGCACCTGGAAGCAGCGCAGGTATAGGCATCGAACCGGAAGTACCGTAGCAGACGACGCTCAGCTTTGCTGTCCACCTATGGGATGAAGCTGAAGAACAGGATGTAGAGAGCGCGTGCCTGTTGATGATAATTATCATTTATGTTTCTGACAGAAAAATTATGGCAAGCTTAAACGGCTTCGCTGTTTTAACTCGTGAAGTTCCTTGTACGGGTACAGTCACCTAAGACGGCTAGCAGACGAAAGCCATCTTATTTTTCTTCTCAGTCGATGCACTGCAGCGCCACCCACCGTAAGCTTCGTGCACTTAATACGTGGTATTGCATTGCCTCTTGGATTGGCCCACTGTTGACCAAGCTAGGATGTGATGTAATGACGTCATCACGGAACGTCACATTATGTGACGTCACAGTTAGGTCATATGGACGTCACATAAAAGTTCTAGATCTGTGACGTCATCACAACGTCACATGGTGATATCATGATGTGATGATGTCTTTCATGAATCATACCTGCTTGCGCTGAAACCACAGGGCGCTGGTTACCTTTCCCGTTTTATGAGGCATCTAAGGCCTTAATAGAAAAAGAGGCATGAGTAACAATTTCGACTCAAGGAACGCTTCCAGCCAGACGCGTCTACGAGGAGTCCTCGCTATTCGCGAGTGATGCCAAATCGAATACTACACATCCCGGCATTCCATAGAATACAACAATGTCGCGCACCGCTTATCCCTCTAGATAATTGTAAAAAACTGCATGCTCCCCGCCACGGTTGTAAAGTGGCTAAGGTACTCGGCTGCTGACCCGCATATCACGGGATCAAATCCCGGCAGTGACAGCTTCATTTCCGATGGAGGCGAAAATGTTGTAGACCCGTGTACTCAGGCTTGGGCGCACGTTAAAGAACCCCAGGTGGTCGAAGTTTCCGGACCCCTCCACTACGGCGTCTCTCATAATTTTATGGTGGTTTTGGGACGTTAAACCCCACAAATCAATCAAATCAAATAACTGCATGCTGTGCTAAGTAGAAAAATGTGCTGCAGCCTCATTAGCCCTTCTCAAGCTTGTCACAGCCTCACAACTTCGACTGGCCCGTAAGCAACTTTTGATATCGGAACACACGTAGTTATCATTGTTAGGTGGTCAAAGAGCGGAGCAATACGTCATGGTGTTGTGGACATTGACGTGAACACGCGTACTCACAACTTGCTTACTGCAAAGACTGTCACTACGCAATCACTTGTAGTGACAGTCTTCAGGCGCAAGAAAACCGAGTTCATTCCGCTCGTTGTAGTCATGCCACCGTATAACAAGTACGCAGCACGTGTTCTAGATATGCGCGCGCGTGGAGGTTTCATCGATGGCGCCATCACTCCTGCGCGCAGGCACTGACATACGTCATGCTCTTGGCAGCTAGAATCAGGTCAGCTGCACGTAGGCAGCGTCGACTCGATCGGCGTCAGTCAGGTCTGTTTTGTTCTTTCCAGTACGAGCGCACACGTCTGCCACCGTCGTCGGCCGCTCTCCGATCACGTCTGAATCTACACTTATCTGCATTGACAGTTTGGTGCTGTAAATAAGCAACTGGTGGCGCCCCCTATATATATATATATATATATATATATATATATATATATATATATATATATATGTGTGTGTGTGTGTGACGCTATGAAGAATGGGCGACGTGGCCTGGCGCATACCTCATGTTTATTTTACTCTGCACTTCTTCCTTCTCTGCCTCTACCAACCATCGCTTCATACCTCACATGATTGCCCCTCCCCCCGAAAGATGGCACTGTTTACAACCTACAAAAAATTGAAGAAGCCAATAAACAGACAATGTCCAAATTCGCAGTATCACGTCCCGACGGAGTTCCACAGTCTCTTAAAATCTTCAAGCCCGAGGGAGCAGTCCGGTGAACTCTATAACAACTCTGGTGGGCGAGGCTGACTGTTGCGTTCCGGACACAGCGGGATACACGTGAATACTGACAGTACTGCTAGAACTCTTGTTGGGGCTGACCAAGGTTGGAACGCCTTGTTGCATCGGCAGCTCGGATGTCGCCGTAAATGGTGCAATCCTGATGCATCTTGCTCGCGTGCTTCTCGACAGACTATGATACAGTGCCTGAGTGCTTGTGGTTTGCAAGCAGTGCTTCCGCGTCTTTCTCGGCACTTTCTGTGGTGTTGCAGTCGGCGGAAAAGCAGACGCTGGGAGCGTTTCTGGCGACTTTTCTTTGTCCGAAAGTGTCTGACGTCTTGTTGGTTTGGAGATCCTATTTTTCGATGTTCTTCAACTGGTGAACGCGCTTCCAATGAATTTGGCGTTCGCCGATGCCCTCGTTGCAGTCTCTCTCGTTGATTTCTGAGTTAGTGAACTTCGTTTTGCTTGCTTTGCTGGCACTGCTCAGGAGGTGGCTGTAGTAGCGCCCCTTCTGGAATCGGGCATTCATTTCCTTCGAGGTTTGACGCGTCCTGTAGACAGCTGATGCATGGTGTGCTGGTGTCTCGCTTATCGGCCATAGTTGGTAATGTGCCATCATTATGCTCTTCAAAGACTTCGGTAAGGTGTTCTAGTATGGACGCTTCTGACAGACAGCTGCGTGCGAGGTTTGGTGTATGTATTACTTCTGCATTTTTTCGGTTCTTGGAGCTGTAAGCGCTGTATGGGGATACCACAGGTGACGTGGCATTACTAGGTTTTAACTGCAGATTTTGGCAAGCCTGTGGTGCCGCAGAAACGACACGAAGCTCTTCAGGGGCTTCTTCGCAGTTCACTGCGAGTGGTTCTTGTGCCTGGTAGCTTGCGACGTTCGATGCGTCTGAGCCTTCTGCTTTGCTTCAACTGTCCAGTGTGTGTGCACCGCACGGTGATGAATGAACATGTCCAGAAAAAGCATGGCTTGACAGGGTATGTTTGTGAAGCGTTAGGTCGTCAACCGAGGTCGCGGCGTCCTTATGAGGCGAATGGTGAGCAATAGGAGCGCTTGAAAAACCGCGTGACGAAACCCCAGGTGGTGGACCACGTATGCGAGACGAAGAGTGAAGGGCATCAGGTGGTTGAGCAACGTCTCGGGTCATATGCTGAAGTGATGACTTCGGAAATGCTGCCTTTCGCGCAGAAGGGAGGCGCGCTTGACGGTTAGGTTTTTCCCAATATACGCGTCGCCTTCTGTAAGTAAACTCATGTGCCACTTCGTCTTGAGGCAGTTGTCGATTCGCGCTGGGCTTTCGAATGGTTGAAGACTGCTTAAGGAATTGACGATAGTGTGCGGTTGTCTCTAGATGGTTGGCATTGAGCAGGTCTTGGTCATAGTCGTTAAAACGGGTAATCATTTCCTTTTTGATTTTTTTGCCATGACTCGTCGTTCTAGAATATGTGAATTAGGTAAAATTTAAATGCCTCACCGGTGACGTAGTCGCTGAAGTTCGTAACCATCTCCCGTTCCGACCAAGATGCAGCGGTAGCGTGGAGTTCGAACAGGTTGAACCAGTCCTGTACGCGTCCATCGTCCGCTGATCCGGTGTACTTGGGGATGTCGAGGTCAGCCGATGGTTCTGTCATGGTGCTGGTCGTTGTCCTCCTAGGCGATGATTCGGTAGTCAATGTACGGTCAAGGCGTCTTCTGGGGAACTGCGTCGATGATGAGTGACTGACGAAGGGGCGGGCAGGTCTTCCTCCTGTCGACTTGTGTGACGCTATGAAGAATGGGCGACGTGGCCTGGCGCATACCCCATGTTTATTCTACTCTGCACTTCTTCCTTCTCTGCCTCTACCAACCATCGCTTCATACCTCACACAAACACACACACACACACACACACACACACACACACACACACACACACATATATATATATATATATATATATATATATATATATATATATATATATATATATATATATATATATATATATATATATATATATATATATAAATTGAGAGCCAGAAGAAGACCGAGAGAAACGAAAGAAATAAAAATGGGCTATTTCGTGCTATAACCTATAACCTCCACATTATCATGAGCCATATCATAGTACGTCTGTGCTAGGCGCAAAGGCGATACAAACAGCCTCACAACGCTGCTGACTCACAGCGATCTTTCAGGCAGGGAGCTTTCATGATCTGGTTAAGCTGGATCGAGGGTGGAAAAAAAGGAACACTAGAGAAACAAACCGACTCGGCTCAGATTGACGAACTGCACTCTGTGAAGTATAATGTCATATGTTCCACAACAGCATGCTCATTATTAGCGCAGAAAATGGAGATTGAAATTTCTTTATTTTTTAATTTTGTGCCGAAATCTCCACCTATGACGTCAGAATTTCGAAATGTATATTTTTTCGCGACTATGACTCGATGAAATTTTCTAAAACTTCGTATGCTAGTTCCACGGCACCCACATATGACAGTGTACCTCATTTTTATAGATTAGAAGTAGGACACAGTAGACGCCTTCAAAATGAATGATGTCTCGATGTTCAGGCCTATTAGCTATAGATCAGTGGTTTGGTGCGGTAATCTCAAAGTGGCGTCTCCACCAGTGTTTTCTTTTGGAGAGTTTTCTTGCTTACCAAGCGTCGTGTCGCTCTAATGCCTAGTTCACGCTGAAACATCCGCCTTCTACAGTGACCGAAATTCCCCTGCCGCCGAAACGCAGCGTCGTTCGCACTGGACGCGCCCCGCGCCGCCGAATATGCCATCTACTACGTGGCGAACGCGGGATGGATGCGCTGTCACCCGGTTGTTGTCGTGGCTCGCAAACGCTACTACGCTATCCGGTGGTGTATACTTCGACGATTCTCGTACGCAAGAAGCAAGAAAAGACAGTACTGCTTACTTTGCTGGCAAGTGGCTGTCTTTTAATGCACGAAGAGCAGAAAAACCACCGACGCCAGCGGCGTTGGTGGGTTCGTTTTGCTCTGCAAGACCGCAAGAAGCTCGGTCACCTCTTTCACGAAATACTGAGGCGAAGTAGGCACAGAGTAGGTTAAACTCCCGTTGGTTTCAACATTCAGTTACGTGCACTGCGGCATAACAAGTGAGTAGGGCTTGGCCGCCATTTTTATAAATTCCTTGACTAGCGCTCCTATTGGTCCGCGGTAACCGATTCGGCGGCACACGCCGCGAAAATCGGTCCGAGAGCGATCGGCGCGGAGAGGGCCATTTCGGCAGATCTCGCCGCCGCCGAACCGGATTCGGAGCACTTTCGGTGGCCGGAATGCTCAGTGTGAACGCGGCCCAAGTGTGGTGTTTTATTTACTGTGAAATTGTGCTCTACTAATACGCGAAGAATCGTTTTTTTGGACTACATAGTCCAGAGCTATTGCAAATGAACCCCATCCCCTCCCCCTGGCGATGTCCGATCTGGTACGTTGGGCATTACAGGCGTCCGTAGCCGAACCTACGTATTAGGCTCAATCAAAGCCAATGATTTTCTTGTATTTTGCAGCTGCTGTCGCATATATGATACAATAGACATACTTCTCTACACACGTGGCTGTGTACGTCAACGTATTCGGCGCGTCGCAACATCATTTCTCCTTAACGGGCGTGCCTAGCAACTATTAAAACATTGCCACGATGAATTCGCATCGCACTTGCGTCACATTGTCGAAACGACTGCTCTGTTGCAATGAAGAATCAGTTGACGACGATACACTGCAACCACAGTGCGCAAAACTTTCTGCACGGTGTTCTGCAGTGGGCTGCAGCTGTCTTGAAAAGGCACGTTTTACGCCAGGTCCTACGTATAGTTACCGAGTCGTCTAGGCCTTGGGCACACGCTACGTTACAGCGACACACACACAAAACGTACCTAGTGCTATATATCGTGGTGGGCCGAGTCTGTAATTATTGTTTGAATTTATTTTCTCTCCATGGCTCTGTGAACAGAATCGTTTTTTTTTTTTGACAGGTGTAACGTTTGTTAAATGTGCGCCCTGCGGGTAAAATAAACGCAGCACGTCAACTATACAACGCCATCCAATTTGTTTATAGTTTTATAAGCAACAGGTGGTCTTCAAGCTGTTCAAAATGGGCAACGAAATGATCAAAATCAAAATCAAAAACCGGCAAAGGCACTAATGCAAGCAGCTGTTCAACCGTGTATAGAAAAATGAGTAAGAGTGTCGCGTCATGAAACGCGAATGATAGACCTATCTAGAGCACTGTAGTTAGAGTAGTCCACCAATCGAATAGGTCGAGTGGGACGTCACTTAGATAACCTTGAGTATTTGTACTAGCATCATAATCATCATCATCATCATCATCACCATCATTAGCCTGACTACGTTCACTGCAGGAGAAAGGCCTCTCCCATGTTCCGCCAGTCAACTCGGTCCTGTGCTTGCTGCTGCCACTTTATTCCCGCAAACTTCTTAATCTCATCTGCCCACCTAACTTTCTGTCTTTCCCTAACCAACTTGCTTTCTCGGGAATCGAGTCAGTTACCCGTAATGACACTAGCATATGAAATGTTAACTGTATGCATGGGTGTAATTGAAGAAACATGGGACAGAAACTTTTCATTTGGCTTGTGCTGCTGCTGTACAGCATCGATGGAGTGTGCTCCGAATGCACATCAGTGCACACTGAGTGCACACTGTCTGCATATATACAATGAAGCTACAGTTGGCGTCCAAATTTTAGATGATTTTTCGCGCAAAAGTTTGTGACTGTGCTTGGTCGAATTGCGCGGTATCGGTTCAAAACGCGAGCAACAACAGGCCGGAAATCAAAGTTCAAGATGTCCTCTTGAATATGCGGAAATATATAGCCACCTTTTTCTTAATTTTACTAATTTTGTTTTATCAAGTGCTCACAGCGCATTCATAGCCATCACAGGGGGGAGGGGGACATAAATTACATAATATAGAAATACAGGTTACATGTGTAAATAGAAAAATATAAGCAGTACTATGTACTATAGAACACAACAGGGTTATGCTTATGCATTAACATCATGGAGCGCCTGGACAAACGCTGCATTGGAGCTTATTTTAGCAATTTTGATGGCAGCCGATTCCAGGATGTAATCGTACTGGGAAACAAGGGCATTTCATACATCTGTGGGCCCATAAACTTTCGTCGTTGAGTGAATGCCATGAATTGCTGTCAACGTGCACGCAATGGGCGTAGTACACTCAGTGTACACCCATTGTACACCCAGGGCACACGATGTAGTACGAGGTTCAAAAGAATGACGAATATACATGATTCATGGTTTTTATGCATACCGCCTGTTGAGAAAGTGAAAATCGTAAAGCTTGAATAAGCATGCAATCTGCGCCACACAGTCCACACTGCCAGAAAGGTATCTATTGATTCTGAGTGAGCATACTCCCAACTTGATATGCCACATGTATGCGCAGTTTAGGATGTCGGCACATACTTGGCTGAAGGAAAAAAAAAGGGGGGGGGGGGGGGGGCTCATTACGGTAATGAAAATACACCGCAAACATTTTTTTCGTGGTCTACATTCTCTTTATCCTAAGTGTTTCGTCCCGAGCGTAAGTAGACGTAAAATGCTAGTAGAGTTCGTGCACCAATAAGTTGTTAGAGACAGGCCAATTTTTCAGGCATGTGTTTTCTAATTAGTACCGGCAGTGGGCCTATATGTACACAATTCACGCTTCACCACGCTGCCACTAAAACAAGTCCGGGAGCCTCAGCTCGGCTCGGAAGTTACATTTAGTCTGACAACATCCGCTTTTGTACAGCGGATGCCATTTTCCAGAGCAAAAGTTCCTCACGATAAGCCCGAACGTTTATCTCTTCTGCTGCGGAATTCCCTTCAAATGTTTTCGCAACGCATGCAGTGACTCCACCACCGAGCCTAAGTGAAGCTTTCTTCGTCTAACCATGGCGTCACTGTAAAGGCGTGCGAGCTCTCACACCTTTTCAGTCTGACCGTGGTCTAACCTCCTGCATTCTTCCTTGGTTACCGTTCATATACCCGTTAAGCAAGAAGGAAGAGGAAGGAAGGAGAGAACGTTACCTCGCTTCAGCGTCAAAACTGGATCGTTTGGGAGAGGAGGTGGCATTGGGAAGCGCTGAAGCTGCAAAGAAGCATGAGCAAAAAGATTAACCAGAATAGAATCCGTTCGGGAGCCCACTGGCCGTTTTCGCAGGGCTGGGTGTTGAAAGGTCCCCAAGGCGTCGTCGATGCGTTTGTAGTGAGCCGTTAAAAACACTGTCGCAGCGGCCGGGCCGGGTGGCACTCAAGTTGCATAAGCTGTGACGTGCTTCGAAGGGCGTTCGGTTAGTGCGTTCAAAACACAGCAGGCGTCGGAGAGCGCGAGTGCGTGTCTTCTCGGCCGCGGACATACGGGCGTGCCTCGAGGCACGTCGACCAGGGCCCATGGTTCGTTTTGCTCGCTCGTCGCGACTCAGAGAGGTGTTGTAAGGGTTGGTGGCTGAGGTCGTGGGCATGGCTCTGCTTCGCTACACTTGTTGGGCTGGGGAGGCCACGGGTGTTGCGCTCCTCGCGCTGTGCTGAGTGGGCGAAATTCGAGGTGCAGGGATAATGCGCGTATTTCCGTGCGGCAGTGAAAGATGGCGAGAAAGAAGAAGAAACAAAGGGCTATTTTCGAACACACACACACACACACACACACACACACACACACACACACACACACACACAGTCCACTTTTAAACTGAAAAAAAAACATTCCCTTATGCCATCGATTGTGACTTAGATACGGCGCAAACACTCCAAGTCTTATTCATTATGTGTACAAGAATGTTCAGTTGATTACTGATTACACCAGGAGACTTATCGCTCTGAGTGCAAAAAATGAATAGTTATGCTGATTTCACTTATGGCGGACTGTCCCCCATAATAGTGAACCACCGGACCACGCCTATACAAATGCACATATTTGTCAAGGTATAGAGAAATCATTTATTGACTTTTGGTAGTGTCACTTAGTTATGCTAGGACGAGCTTTCGCTAGATAGCATGCACTGCTGTTACGCTGTCTGCACATTGCGTGCGTACAGTCAGCGTAAACTGTATGTAAACGAGCGTATACGCTCTATGTGCGCCCAATGTACTTCGATTGTACACTGAGGAGTCTGACGTGAGAAATGCGATGGTGTATGATACATGCATGCTTGGAGTACTTCATGGCGAAAGTTTGGAAACTTGTGACAAAAGCATTTGACGATTTTCTATCGCTTCTCGCACAACTCGTTTGCGCAACGACATGTCATATACAAAAGCGTCTTCCATGCCTCGCTGCCAGTCATGGTTAAACATTTACTTGCAATAGGACCGTCGCAACTATGTGACTCCTATTCTAATTTAGAAGGCTACACCAGTGCTTTCTATCTGCCAGAAGGCCTAAAGAAAATGTTTGCGTGTGGACTCCTCCTCATGCACTTACTTGTCTTCGCCGGATTTCCGCTCTGGCCGACATTTAGCTGAAGTAGGAGTGCAGAAACAGGAATGCTGCACTTAATAATTATGAGATAGTGGGGGAAGTTTTAAAACTGATAATCAAAACAGCGAACGCGTTCAAATGCCTCACTTACTAACAGATTCTACAGGTATTGCTTCAACTCGCATGTATCTACTTTCTAAGAACCAATTTCGACTAACTCAGAGCTGTCAATTCCTGTTTTCATAGCACAAGCATTTATTCGTTCTGGCCCGACGTTATACCAGCCGAAACGACCTCGCTATAAATCTTGACGTACGTTCTTGGTATCTGCTTGGTCGCTTGGCAAGCGCGAAAATAAAAGAAAACAACAAAGACCGCTACGTTGATGGGCGCATGTCGGCGGCTCAATTTATCCAATCAAAATCAATTTGACGCACGCTCACTGTCCAAACGGACGTCTGTGAAGTTCGCACGTTTTATTGAGACGCTCGCCTCGCATACGCCTATGGGAGAGTCGACCCCAAAGGTCAACCTTGAAAAAAGCCTTTGCCATCGTGCGCGAAGCCTTCAGCATTTTAAATTGCTATTCCATCGTACATTCTTTCTGATTAGCGCGATGGCAGTGTCTCATTACAGTGGCTTCCGCAGGGTGTCGTCCATTCCGTCAGTGCCAGGAGACACGTCACGGATGTGAGTTACCCAAGTCTAGAAGCGCGGGACGTTTAGATTTTTCAGTTCTTCGCTCTTTCTCTTCCGTGTATAGTCTCCGTTGCTGTATTCATTCGCTTTTTAAAGTATTGTATAAATTGCCGGACCCATGAGGTTTTGCTTTGTTAGCTTATTGCAAAGAATGCTCATTGTAAACACGCGAAGTTCCTCGAATCCTGTCTAGAAAGGAAATTGAATCGCCCGCCTGGTATACAGGTAGTCTCTTCGAGACAAGTGTCGCGCCCGTCTTCAAGGGCGGCGAAGTGGGGGAAGAAAGCAATATCGTCTCGAACGAAGATTGATTCGACGCCTTCCTCGTAGACAAGAGAGTAGAAGGAAATCGACGCTCGGATGGGCGCACGTTGGGGACCTGAGGTCTTTCTGAGAAGGTTTACCTTTCCGTACAAAGATGAGACGATGGCGTTGTACGACGATGGCGTGTGCACGAATAAATGACCTTTCGCCAACGGGAAAGGTCAGATTCTTAACAATTCGGTTTTCGGAATTACATAAACACAGACAATAACACATGAAATTTGTATGCGCATGCTTTTCAGTGTTTGTACACTTAGGGGCTACTCATTTTCTATTATCTGTATTCCACGCACATCTCTCTGCAATGAAGCCACTGTGATGGTCCAGTGGTTATGGCATTTGACTGCTAATCCGAAGGTCGCGGGATCGAATCCCGGCTGCATTTTCGACGGAGGTGAAAATGTTTGAGGCCCGTGTACGTAGATTGAAGGGCGCGATGAAGAAGCCCATGTGTCCAAAATTTCAAGACCCCTCCACTGGGGCGCTTCTCATAATCGTACGGTGGTTTGGGGCGTTGAACCCCAGACATTATCATTATCTTTCCGCAATGTGAGATTGCGGAGCTTCAAGATGATGGTGCGAGATACAGATGAATGAGAAAACGAATGTCTGCAGGGGTTTGTAGATAGATAGATAGATAGATAGATAGATAGATAGATAGATAGATAGATAGATAGATAGATAGATAGATAGATAGATAGATAGATAGATAGATAGATAGATAGATAGATAGATAGATAGATAGATAGATCGGACAGCAAACAAGATCACGTTACAAAATCAAAAGTAACAACAAACACTTCACTCTTCATCATATGACGATAGCGATTCCCGGTCTCGTTCGCGCACCTGCACGCGGCCTGCTTGCACGCGTCTCGCTGTTTACGCGTCTACAAAGACAAACACAGCCGCGCCGGCGACGTAAAGGATTAGCCAGGTGGGGAAGGTCGTATTGCAGAGACATCGATACCGTCTCGCTGCGGCGTGGCGGATCGATGGGACGAGCCTGCAGGCACGTGACGCGCACCATTCGTTGTCGGTTATCGGTGGAGGAAAACAAGCGGCGACCACAAACGAGTTGCTTTGTTGCTGTAAGTTAAGGCCCAACCACGTGCGCGCGACTTTCGAGCGACGGCGACTAACGGACTCCGTCGTGCTGCCTCGTTGCGAAGGGAGCGACCACATATTCACCGCATCGCGAGTGTAGGATTAGTGAAAAAAGTGACGTTGTTGCTTGATTGGAAACTGTCGTTGCATCCATGTGAATAGCGAAAAATAATAACAAATAGACGAATGCCCGCATGCCACATTCATTATTGTCTTGAGCGAGGTATAGACCCCATAAAAATGTATCGCAATCTTTTTTTTTGTAAAACTGACGTCGCAGCAAGCTAGCGGTGAGACATCAAAACAAACCACCGATGACAAGTTGAATGACAAAGTAATCCCGCTGCCTCGCTTTCCGCATGAGATGTAGCTCTAAAGAAGATGATCTATATCTTGCATTCCTTGAAGTAAGCGCTGATAAGACGCATCAAGAGCAGATAGCAACCGAACCGATGATCAGGTATTTGCTTGGTCGCTTTAAAAGACAAATGCTGACATGTTACCGGAAATCGCGATGCTCACTTTCGCAATACTAGTGTTTTTTTTTTCTTTCCTGTCCGAAATCCCGCGACGGGACAAGCGACAGCGACTGATGGCACTCCTCCACGAACGGCAGCATTTGCTGATGTATATATATATATATATATATATATATATATATATATATATATATATATATATATATATATATATATATATATATATATATATATATATAGTCTACTTAAAAATCACATGAACGTGTTTGGGTCTTTCTAGATTTTCTAAAGCAGCCTGTTGGAAGCGCCTAATCTCCCGACTGTGCAGCGAGATTACCGACAATATGCGGAGGGTACGGTGATGCGCTAATATTTCGCTCACGCGTATACCTAAATACCGTCGAGGTATTAAATGCGAAGCATTTGTTGGCGAACTTCGGCGAGTTTGAGCGTATCTATCTATCTATCTATCTATCTATCTATCTATCTATCTATCTATCTATCTATCTATCTATCTATCTATCTATCTATCTATCTATCTATCTATCTATCTATCTATCTATCTATCTATCTATCTATCTATCTATCTATCTATCTATCTATCTATCTAAAACTAGTATGCTATGACATAGTTGCATGACAAACGCAAGCGACAGACCCTAACATAAAAATCATGACTTGTCTGTCATGTAACAGCATGACTACATGTCATGCTCATCATATGCTCGCGGCCGTTATGCTATAGCGTGACATATACCAAATTTGGTATACGGTACGTGAATGAATGACGAAAGTATGGGCAAACATGATAAACATGAGATGCGTGTCATGTATCAACATCACTACATGGTATACGCTTATCATGCACTCGCGGTCGTTTTGCTAGCTTCACATGTACCAAATTCGGCATTACATCACGCGAATGAACGACATAGGTAAACGACACATGCGAACATCATAATCACGAAATGCGTGTCTTGTAACATCATGACTACATGCCACACTGATGATGAGCTCGCGGCCGTTTCGCTAACTTCACATATGCCAAATTTGGTATTACGTGACGTCAATGGATGACGATGAATGTGACTGGCGTAAACATGATAATCATGAGACGTGTGTCTTGTGATAACATGACTACATGCCACAGTGAAGGCGTCAATACACTTCGACGTGACGCGGTGTATGTGCTCACCGACGTCCATTGCGTCGCGTCACCTCGGCGTTGCCACGCCAGGAGCCGGTCCTTCCATATACTTGCAGGTGCGCGCCGCGCTGCGTTGCTTTGACGCATGTGCGTTTCAGCGCGTCCAGCATCCCTCCATCACGAAAAGACGCATACGCAGGGTCGTCTGGGTAACGCATTGATGCGAAATGCAGCATGTCGCATTTCGCCCCGGTTGACGTGGGGCCGCGAGGACGGACTCTAGTCGCGCCGGTCACGCCTGGTGTCAGACTATAGAATGCTCGCGTTTTGCTAACGTAGCATCGCTTTGCCCAGCGTGCACGTGCATCAACGCTGCATTGAAGTATATTGGGCCTTACATGATGTGCTCGTGCCCGTTTTGCTAGCTACGCATATACCAAATTTGGTGTTACGAGACGTCAATTGATGACGATATATATGACTGGTGCAAACATGATAATCCTGACACGGATGTCATGTAAGAATATGACATGCAACATACCAAGCTCATAGCGTGCTCGCGGCCGTTTCGCTAGCTCCCCATATACTAAATTTGGTATCACGTGGCGCGGATAGATGGCGAAAGTAAACTACACATCTAAACATGATAATCATGACATGGAAGTCATGTACGACATCATTAACCTCCACCTTGTTGCGCATTGCTGATTTTAAAGGGACATATCAAGCTTTCTCATTCGTGCTTCGCATATAATCGATTCCCACTGTACGTGGGATCTGACAATTTTTTCGCCATGAAATGTTTCACCGGGTCAGTGGTTGTACCTTCGCGGGCTTCACATGAAAGAGAAAGAGAGAATGCTTCTCATTAGCAAAAGAAATTTACTGGCGTATATAACGTCCCCTATACATGCTGCTCTGCACGCATTATCCATGCATGGCGTAGCCTCGTACCAAGAATGCTTCATACGTTCTGAAACTGATATCTTATGATGGATGAATTGACTGATCGACGCGATGACGAAGTGGTTGCTACGATGGTCTACTGCTCACCTGAAGGTCGGAATTTCTAATCACGGTAGTGGCGGCTGAATTTTGTTGGCCCCGCCGCGGTGGTCTAGTGGCTAAGGTACTCGGCTGCTGACCCGCAGGGCGCGGGTTCGAATCCCGGCTGCGGCGGCTGCATTTCCGATGGAGGCGGAAATGTCGCAGGCCCGTGTGCTCAGATTTGGGTGCACGTTAAAGAGCCCCAGGTGGTCTAAATTTCTGGAGCCCTCCACTACGGCGTCTCTCATAATCATGTAGTGGTTTTGGGACGTTAAACCCCAGATATCAATCAATCAATGAATGAATTTTGTTGAAGGCGATGTTCTAGAGGATCGTGTACTTAGTTTTAGGAGCACGTTGAAAATATCAGGTCGTCGAAATTTCCGGAGTTCTGCACTGTGGCGTGTCCCATAATCATCTCGTGGTTTTAGGTCGTAAAAGGATAACAATGAAAAAATAATCGATGCAGGTTTCAATGTAAAGGTGGTCACGGCAACACTATAGGCGCTTGCATTAAAGCTTGTAACTTACCCTTCCAAATTGGCTGCTAAATAAGGTAAGTTCGATTGAAACAAAAAAGCACCGATTATATAATAACTTTGGACAGCAAAATCAACAAAATATAATATGGACACAGTGGCAACTTTACGACAACCATTATTTTTTGTAATGTCAGCCTGAGTGGTCAGCCAGTGGGTGCACTTCAGTACGAAAATGTTAATTCAAACCCAGGTTCAATAATGTGCCTGCTATTTGTGATATGCTTACTGGCAGCGTCACTCCGCAAGGACAGGCTGTCGTCTCTGCGTGACCTCCATGCTATCTGGAGCGCACACAACGCGCTCCAAATAACTCGTCGTTGCATTAAACGCAATCTCAATTTTTACGAGGCCACGACCTTTCCGAAGACGCACGTAGCACCAAGAAGCGCGCGTTTACTTGCATCGCAAAACAATTATGTAGCGCTGGGAAATGAGCGGCGCTGTACTCGTTGTCCACTTGTTCATACCAGAGCATATAGCCAATAAAATTGTGGAGCTAACGAGGAGCAGCCATAAAACCAACCAGGTGTTGCGAGTTTAGCTTTACAAACAACTGATTGACTCGCCATCTGGACATATAGGTACATTATGCCATCTTTCTTTGCTGTTCACGTCACTTTTCACTAAGCCCCAGCGCACGTGTTCGATTCCTGGTCATGGTTAGCACCATTCTGATAGTGGCAAAGTGCCCTTGAAAGGACATCAATGTGCTCAGATTCGAGTGCACATTGAAGAAAGAAAAATTCTGAAGCTCGCACTGAGCTGCGCAAGGCTTAAAACCTGGATGATTCTGAAGACTACAGAGAGAGAAAGAGGAATAGAAAGGAAAGGCTGGAAGGTTAACCAAGCTCGGCTCGGTTGGCTACCCTACACTTGGGAAGGGAGAATGGGGGAATAATATAAAGAAAAGAGACAGAAAAGAAGAGAAGTAAGAAACAAAAGGATGAATATAGTCAGCTCCAGACTACGCAGCACGGTCTCACACTGTTCTTCCACAAGCGCTCGTGAAGTCCGGTGGTCCTTGAGAAGCACAAGAGGGCTTTCGTGGCTTTGCGCGTATGCGAAACGGTCGGCCAAGGTACCAGGATCATCTGTTCTGCAAGTGGTCTTGAATCCAGCTGACGGAGCTTGGCTTCCATAATACGTTGTTCCGACTGGTATATATGCTGGGCAGTGGCATCGAATGTGCTCAAGCGTCTCCTGGCAGCCGCAAATTATGCATGCCGAACTGCTCGCTATTGCAAGAAGACCAGAATACGCAATCATAAATGTCACGCCCAACCTCATGCGACACAGTGAAGTTTCAGTGCATCGTAGGAGCCCGAAGGGCGAACGAAGTTGCAAGTTTGGGTCGATCGAATGCAGGTGCCTGTTGAAGAAACCCGGCGTATTCCATTGTAGGAGAGTTATACGGTGTTATGCCAGCGAGTCCTCGTCAAACGACCGTGCCTCTGAAAAAGGCAATCTGGGTCAAGGCCAGCCCGCAGTCTGCCTGGCGCGATCACCT
Source organism: Rhipicephalus microplus (assembly GCF_043290135.1). Classification (NCBI taxonomy): domain Eukaryota; kingdom Metazoa; phylum Arthropoda; class Arachnida; order Ixodida; family Ixodidae; genus Rhipicephalus; species Rhipicephalus microplus. The sequence goes on along the minus strand of NC_134704.1, from coordinate 96,008,409 downwards.
CGACGGCGTGAACACGCGCGGCGCTCCTCTGGCCCACGTGCAGTGAGTCAGTTGCGCACGTGACAGCGAGCCGGCGTCCTCGTGTCAGGTGGTCTGACGCATGGCGCGGCGGCCCCATTGGCGGAATCTGCCCGGACGACCAGCGGCGCTTCTGATTGGACATTTTGGTTGGACCCGGTGTAAATAAAAGAAGCCCTGCGGCGCGTCGCGATCGGCGGTCCTATGTGAGATGGTGGTGGTGAAAAACATTTATTTACAAAAGAGAGGTGTAGGACCTCTGTAGAGGCCCCTACAGACTAGGTGGAGTCTCTATTCCGGGACCCCATTGGTTAAAGCCGCCGTCTTGGCTCTCTGGACCAAGGCCTGCTGGGCCTGAAGGTCTGAGCAGCCGAGCAGGGCCGCCTCCCAGTCCTCTCGCCTAGGGTTTGGGTTAGGAGTAATGGCTGCGTTAGCTTGGCGTGAGAGGCGTCCCCGTGTCGGAGTGCCGACATGTGTGTGAGTCAGCGGTCTTAGGCGAAAGGCTGAACTATGTGTTAGAGAGAAGAGCTCGGCTCTTCGAGTCTCTGTCGGCCCCAGTGCCGAAATTGTAACGCCTCTGTATATATGCTGTACATAAACCTTGTTTGACTCACCGTCGTCTCGTCCGCTCGTCTGATCAGCTCTGCGCAGAAGCAGTCGCGAGCTGAGAAACATACGCTACCAAACGGCTGGTGACCTTCCCGGCGGAGTTGAAAGCAGTGGCGCCTCCGGGGCCGTGTTGGCGTCGCCGTCTTTCGCAACAGTGGAGGTCAGCGGCGGGATTCGGAGGTGGCTTCGGCGGGATCGGTCCGTCGTTTCGCAACAGTGGTTGGCAGCTGTGGGATCGGCCGGCGTCAGCGACATCGATGCGGTGAGTGCCTGATGTTTTCCCCTCAGTTCACCAGACTACTCTAGCTCAGGTTGTAGTAGTTTAGAGAAGGGCTGTGTGAAGCATTAAAGTAAGCTTTGATCGTTTCAAGCCAAGTCGAAGCGCCTTGAAACCAAAGTTAATGCAGAGGGGGTAAACACGGCAGTGTTAAAATTGCTTGCGCGTCTTGCTAGTAGGCTTATAGTGGGTACGGCAAGTAGATTCTTAACAGGGGCAAACAGCAAGAGGCTAGTGTGAACGATGGAGAACCTTAAAGTGAAGGAACTCATCGAAATTTGTGAGGAACTCGGCATTACTTTGGGCCGTGCGAAACGAAAGCAAGCGATCCTTGAGATCATGAAGGATGAGGGAGTGTCGGCTGAGGAAGTCGATGAGGCCTGGGTGGATATTAAAGCACGCCGTGAGGAGGCTGAAAGGCGAGAAGTAGAAGCTCGCGAACGTGAGGAGGCTGAAAGGCGAGAAGCTCGTGAAGAGGCTGAAAGGCGCGAAGCTCGCGAACGTGAAGAAAGGCGCGAAGCTCGCGAACGTGAAGAGGCTGAAAGGCGCGAACGTCGCGAGCGCGAGGAGGCCGAGAGACAGGAGCGCCTCGAGATGAAACGAATAGAATTGGCAATCCTACAGCGTTCGCAGGCGCCTAGCGCAGCTTCTCCGACGATTCAGGTCAGCGGTATTAGAATTCGGGATCAACTGCCACCGTTCGTAGTGGGCGAGGACATGGCGAAGTATCTCGTCAAGTTTGAACACGTCTGTGAGCGAAATGCTTTGGAGCAGTCTCTTTGGGCGCGGAACCTGCTAGCTCTTCTTCCCGGCGAAGTGTCCGACGCGATAACTTGCTTGTCGAGGGAAGCGTTTGAGAGCTATGACGAGGTTAAGGAAGTGCTCTTGAGACGTTATAAGTTGTCACCCGAGGCTTTCAGGCAAAGGTTCCGGTATGCTAAAAAGGGGAATGAGTCACACGTTGACTTCGCGTTTCGTCTTAAAGCCGATTTGATTGAATGGCTCAAGGGCGAAGGTGTTTATGACGACCGCGATAAAGTGGTGGAATGCGTTGCATTGGAGCAATTCTACCGCTGCATCGAGGAGGATGTCAAACTTTGGCTGCAGGACAAACTTGGTGAAGTACAGCTAAACAAGGCAGCAGAGTTAGCTGAGGAGTATTATACTCGCCGAAAGTTGCATAGCAGGGCAGTGCGCGTTGAAAAGGATGAAAGAAAAGAGGGCTTTTCAAAGAAACCTGATCAACGGAAACCCGCTCCGCACCGTAATTTCAAAAGGGACCCGTCTCTTACGAAGGACACTGTAGAGGAAGGGAAAACAGAAGCGGAAAAATCGAGTGAGGTTTCTAAACAACGCACTGATACCACACGGGCGTTTGAATCACGGAAGCCACTAATCTGCTACAACTGCAAAAAGGAAGGGCACATCGCTATAAACTGTAAGCAAAAGTTTGCTTTTGCAACAATTAGAGAATCGGAAAAGAACATGCGGTTGTTGGAGCCGTATATCCAAGAAATTAGTGTAAACGGGAAAGCGTGTCGAGCACTTAGAGACTCCGCGGCAACCATGGATGTTGTCCATCCTTCCTTGGTGTCCCCGGATGACTTTACAGGAGAATGCGCGTGGATCAGGCAAGTCGCCGAGGAGCAGAGTGCTTGCTTACCAATCGCCACGGTTGTCATTGAAGGCCCGTTCGGTAAGCTTCGCACCGAAGCGGCTGTGTCTGCCGCGCTTCCCGATCGTTTTCCTTATCTCTTCTCCAACAACTCAGAGCAGCTTCTCAAAGAGCAGGGTAAATCGTTCTTCCCCAACTTAGCGTACATGGCCCTCACGCGATCGCAAGCGCGGAAGCTCTCGCAAGAGCTTGACCTTGTTCAAAGCGGTGAACTCTCGAGTGACCTGGTCGGCGGGTCGACGGAACCTCAGAGAGGAAACTTTCCGCGTGAGTCATGTGAGCAGTCACGCGAGCGGCCCGTCGCGGGAGCGGCCGGCGCGGTGTGCGCTGGGGGAGACGACGTGGCGCCATTGAGTCAGAGCGAGAGGGTTGCAACGCTCTCGCCTGTAGCGGAAAGTTGGAGCGAGCTGCCGAGAGTTGATCGAGAGACGCTCATTCGAGGGCAGAGTGAGGATCTCTCGATTGAAGCGCTAGTGGAAAGCCAAATTGAAGCGCTCGTGGAAAGCCAGAAAAACGCGGCAAAAGTGCTGTCGAAGGAGCACTACGAGAAATCGGGGAAGAAGCGCGTTTTTGAAGTTGATAATCAGGTAATGCGGCTGCAGCCACCCAAAAGGAACAAGCTTGAGGTTGATTGGGAAGGGCCCGCCACAGTATTATCGAAGCCTTGCGATACAACTTATGAGGTGCAAGTAGGAAGGCGGCAGAACAAAATTTACAACTTGATGAAACCCAATGTTCAACATCAAGCGGTCGTAAATCAGCTGTTGAAGGCTTCAGAGGAAGAGGGAGCAGAAAATTTGAGTTCTAGTGAGGTGATCGAAGGGGGATCGAAAGTAATTTGGGAGCAGATAAACCTAGAGCCTAGCTTAAGTGAAGGAGGACCTGAGAAAGAGGACCTGAGAAAGATTGGTTCCGAGTTTGAAGACGTGTTTTCGGACCGCCCCGGAAACATGAGGGTGATCGAACACGATATCGAGCTAAGCGGTGAGGAGTCAATCAGTAGCAAGCCGTATCGTTGTTCCCCTGTGCAACGTCGCAAGTGTGAGCCGCTCTTGGTGCCGCATAGGTATCGTCGCCTAAAAGTGGCCGGTTACTGAGGTGGAGCATGTTGCTCCACAGCGCAACTTTGACGTTCGCTAAAGAGAAAAAAAAAGAAAGGTAAACGTTAATGCAGGTGCATTGAGCAGTGCGTTTAGTTAGTACCTTCTCAACCTTTCGGTTTCTGGCTGGCGATTCGGGGCAAAATTTTGACCTCATCACGACCTGGGCTGAGCGCTCTCGTTCAGAGTGATCTAAAGGGGCCAAATTTGTGGTATTCTAATCCGTTACGTTGTTGTACGTGGGAAAAAAAATTGAGTTGTCATTTTAAGGGTCTTTTGTCCCACATGTGCCTCTTGATGTAGAGGGAACAAAATTCCGATAGACACGTAGATAGGTATATGTTGTACTATACTTTGTCTGGTGTTCTGTCGGGTGACCGAAGGCACTTGCGTGTGTCGTGTGTTGTCTGTTGTCGATCCGTTCTTGGCAAGTGGCAGAACCATCGACAAGTGCTGAAACCGAAGATGGTCAGAAGAGACGAGTGAAGCTGGTCAACAAGTTGTGGCGACAAGCCAGTGGAGCTGGGATCCGTCGTCAAAATGGGATGTGTTCCCGGAACAGTCTGGAGCTGTAGTCTCCCCATGGCCCTGGAGGCGAACCTGGAGGGACCTGGCGAACGAGCGCACCTGACATCCGAGCCCCGTGGAAGCAGCTCGTCTTTCCGGTGCATTGTCTGGCGGCGGGGGTGCTGTTATGCCAGCGAGTCCTCGTCAAACGACCGTGCCTCTGAAAAAGGCAATCTGGGTCAAGGCCAGCCCGCAGTCTGCCTGGCGCGATCACCTCGACGGCGTGAACACGCGCGGCGCTCCTCTGGCCCACGTGCAGTGAGTCAGTTGCGCACGTGACAGCGAGCCGGCGTCCTCGTGTCAGGTGGTCTGACGCATGGCGCGGCGGCCCCATTGGCGGAATCTGCCCGGACGACCAGCGGCGCTTCTGATTGGACATTTTGGTTGGACCCGGTGTAAATAAAAGAAGCCCTGCGGCGCGTCGCGATCGGCGGTCCTATGTGAGAGGCGTCCCCGTGTCGGAGTGCCGACATGTGTGTGAGTCAGCGGTCTTAGGCGAAAGGCTGAACTATGTGTTAGAGAGAAGAGCTCGGCTCTTCGAGTCTCTGTCGGCCCCAGTGCCGAAATTGTAACGCCTCTGTATATATGCTGTACATAAACCTTGTTTGACTCACCGTCGTCTCGTCCGCTCGTCTGATCAGCTCTGCGCAGAAGCAGTCGCGAGCTGAGAAACATACGCTACCAAACGGCTGGTGACCTTCCCGGCGGAGTTGAAAGCAGTGGCGCCTCCGGGGCCGTGTTGGCGTCGCCGTCTTTCGCAACAGTGGAGGTCAGCGGCGGGATTCGGAGGTGGCTTCGCAACAACGGCGAGCAACGGTACTCTGACTGCCTCTAGGTTGTTTTTGGGTCTCAGGTGATACAAGTTTTTTCTAGATTGCCCCTTTCTAGATCTTGTTTTCTTGCTAACGTCGATGAATAGAAAGTCTTTTAGAGTCGTATATTGTTGATTAAATGGTGGGATTAGAAAAAAAAACGATTAAACAATTTTAAACACCGCACTCAATGCTTTCAGCATTTATTGAATACTTCTTTCTTTCTTTCTTTCTTTCTTTCTTTCTTTCTTTTTTTCTTTCTTTCTTTCTTTCTTTCCACACACCTCCTGTATTTCCGAGCAGCTGCCCAGTGCAGGAGCACGCGCATACATCCGCGACATATTCCCCGAATCGCAAAGCTCCGGTCTCTCAACCTCTTTCTCCCGACCGTGAAACGAAGCGCGGTTTTTTTTTTTTTCGCTGCTCATCGCTCACCTATGGACTAGTTCTATGTTGCGAGGTAGTTTCCGTTCAACTATACATCACTGTCATTGTTGGGTCGGCTATTCATATGTCGAGCCCAGAATATTGATTTTAAAGGACGACAAGGAAAGAAATAAGCGCCAGGACTGGGAGGTTAGCTGGTTCTCAAACTGGTTGGCTCCCTTGTGCTGGAAGAAAGGGGTAAGGGAAACAAAGATATGTGAAGATGTTACAAAAATAAATCAAAAGGGGGAATAAAATTTTTGGATTATAGCGCTTCTCGGAGATAAATTGGAGATAAACTATAGCATTCGGGTTTAACTTACCTGAGTGACCACTCATTACTAATGTTCTGGATGTATGCGAACTTCTTCGACTCATTTTATTATTTTTTTTGCACGTCCGCCCACAAGGATGCCCAGGGAACCCAATACCCTTGTCGGGAACAGACACTGCAAGTGGCCTTCGCTCATTTTCTGACACGATGTCGCAAACTTCTTTTAGTGACCCGAGGGTCTGCTATCGCCACCAAGATGAAGTATACCAGTCGAGAAAGCTCCAAGTTCTATCGCACCTCTTTCACCGTGACACAAGATTACTGTGCTGCCTGTGGTTAGGAGTAGATTTCACGAAAACTTACTTTTTTCAATAACGTTCACCGAGCCCGAAGTCTGATACATCCCAAACGCGCCTTTGCTTGCACGGCCCGAATTTCAGAGCGATCGTTCAAAAGGGTTTCTCGAGATTTTAGGTAAATTGTTGCAATTAATTCTTGGTTTTTATGTATTGTATGTTATTTTAGACCCTGTCAGATTATGTGTCACTTATTTTGAGCACTGTTAGCTTTGTTTAGGCCTGTATTTATCACTGAGTGACCATGCGACGTGGGGCAGTGGAGGAATTGCAACTCAGGCCACTAAAGTGCTGCGCACTTGAAAAGAATAAAAAAAAATCGCAGATCTCGTGTGTAGAGGGAATCGATGTTATGCGAATCACCAATGAGGAAGGTTTATATGTCAATTTAAAATCAACACAACGTTACGAGGTGGACGTACATCAGGTCGTACATGACTTCCATGTCAATGTTATCATGTTTGAACCTGTCATTCACTTTCGCCATCGATTGAAGTCGCGTGATGCCATATTTGGCATATGTGGAGCTAGCGAAACAGCCGCTACCACGGTATGAGTATAGCATGTAGTCCTGTTTCAGATGACACGCATATCATGATTATCATGTTTGCACCACTTACATACGTTCACCATCTATTCACGTTCCGTAATTCCAAACTTGGTATATGTTAAGCTAGCGAAACGGCCACGAGCGCACCATGAGCGTGGCATGTAGTCATGTTCTTACATGACACGCATCTCATGATTATCATATTTGCACCATGCAGTCATATACCTTCGCCATACATTCACGTCCCGTAATACCAAATTTCGTACATGGGAAGCTACCGAAACGACCCCAAGCGCACCATAAGCGTGGCGTGTAGTCATGATTTACATGACATGCATGTCATTATTTCCACGTTACGCTGTGTCACTTATGTTTGTCATGCAGCAATACCATACCATGCCAGTTTTGCAACATGTCATGTGAACGAAACCACCGCAAAAGCAGCAAGACCATGAAATGTATATCATGACATTTCATCATTTATTAGTCATGATTTTCATGCTATTACGAGTCAATTATGCTCGTCATACCGTCATGTTATTCCATGCCAATTTTTGTATTGATACTGTTATTGAAACGGCCAGAAAAGCTAGAAGTCGTAGGTGGCTAGATAGATAGATAGATAGATAGATAGATAGATAGATAGATAGATAGATAGATAGATAGATAGATAGATAGATAGATAGATAGATAGATAGAAGTTGTGAACCAGGCTTTTAAATGCGAGTGTATTTCTTAGCCAGGCAATAGTGTCAGGCATCCGGCGTTGTCCGCCGCACCGCTCTCACTCCCTCTCCCATAGCAACAGCTGTGAGCGCGCGCACTTATACTCGCCCCCTAGCACCCTGCAAATGGGGTCCAAGAGTGCATAGGAGAGGGTAAATGCAGTGCTTCGCCGCTCGTTCTTTCACCATTTGCTCTCTCCCTGTGCCCACTCTCCCGTCCGCTCACGCCTCACTCTCGACCGTTCGCTGGCCGGGCGCCTTTCGCGAACGTCCGGAAATGTGTGCTCGAGACGCCGCCGTGAAACGCGAACGCCGAGCCGAGAACGCTGTCTGTTTTGTTCAGTTGATAGTATTTTTTAACCGTGCACGCTAGGTACTAGAGCCGGAAAATGCATACCGCGTTTCTCACGACTGAAAAACGCCTAATGCGGTGAATGGCGTTATTTGGCTGCACAGCCTAAGAAAAAAAACATTTTTTTTCTAACGCTGGGCTCTCACGCGCGAAACGCCGTTATGGACGCTGTGCAATGCATTCGAATTTTCTCCCGATTCCCTTCGGGAATGTGGGGGCATTTTTTAAGAGTCGTTTTACTTCTAGGAACTTGCAACTGTTATACAATTTTCTAGCGGGCATCTTCGGCGTTTTTTCCTCTCGTTGAAATTAATTGCCCGTCGTGTTCAAACTGAATACCTTGTGTATTTTGTCCTTTTCATTCTTTTGCCACTTTTGTACACCAATGTAACACATTTTCTCTCCTTTATTGATTCTTATATTTCTGTTATACATCTGAACTCCTTTTCTTTTCTGTATGTTTTTGTATCCTGTCTTTATGACTTTGAGTTCTGTGTTTACCGCTCAACCTTTCACCTGTTTCTTCCATGACTTCCCAATTTCGCCTCAAATCTTTTTTCTTCCCTAGCTTTGCTTGCCTTTCCAGTGATCAGTGGAACGGATTTACTTTGATTCTTTTCATCCATGTCAGTTTATCCTTCCCGCGGCGCCCCCTTTCGATCTGGACAAGATTTCGCGGAAATACCGCGTGATCACGTTGCTTCCTCGTTCCTCATGCCATTACTTACCAGAACAGCGGTGTCCCTATGAATTTAGCAAGCTGTATTGCATAAATGCTTTCTCGGAAACCAAGAGGCATCGATTTTCAGCTGCTTAGCACAACAAACCGAAATTTCGATTCCCGTCTTCTGTGAAACAGAGAAAGGTGTATAGAAGGACTCTTGCAAACACAGTAAAAAGCCCTATAAAGTCGAAATTAATCTATTTATCTCTCTCATTTATTTCCTTCTTTGTAACGTGTATCGATTGATTTCTCAGTACACGAAGTCTACTTTAGCAGCGAAGCACCTTATAGGGTGCTTGCCGTTGTGCGTTCTCCGTTGTCCGTACTCACAGGGGACGATGATGATGACGTTGAAAATGATGCAAGATGTACACTATACGCCATGACGATCACGCTGATCAAGCTGTTGCGTTTGGCGAGCCACCCTTTTGCCGCGGATGCCTGAACGGAAGAAAGGCTGCCGCCTAATTTTGTGGAGATAAGGAGCAGCGCGAAGACGCCCTGCTATTTTTATGTACTGGGTGGTGCGTGGAGTCCGCGCCGAGATGCGGCCGTGGCGTCTTCGTCTCCCAGTACAAGCCACAATGCCGAGCTTCCGCGCCGATTACGAATGTCAGACCACCGCGCTGTGCGTCTCTGACCGATGAGCCGACGACGCTCAAATCAGCCCCAGATGTCCAGGCATTTGCCCTCGGAGGCGCCCAGACAGCGACCGCGGTTCGTCAAAGCATGGGCGGAGCGGCGAGATGAGACTCGTTTCATTCCGCTCGCTGCAAGCAAGATTCGCCGGAGGAGCCAGCATCGCCGGACCATACACGTGTTTGGTTTGTGTATGTGCTTATGTTGGGGGTGGTGCTGGAATAATGACCCTCGTGTGTGCTGTGGGATCTTTTATTAGACAGTGCAATATGAACCTATGCCTCGATCTAGGGATCTGGAGAAATGAGACTGTTTAAAATCAGCCCTTGTGGGCTGCTCAGTGCTGGTTCAAACGTGCTTGTTCTACAGAGAGCCTTGCAACGTAGAGCTTTTCATTGTAGAGCTTTGGACCGAGAATTCGTGCCATGTAAATATTGTAAATAAACCCTCTCTGCGTGTTCCACTTTCTCCTGCATCAACATGTTCATCCCGGATCTCCGGTGCCTGCAAACCCCAGTCGCAACATCACGCACAAAAATAAGCGCGTTCCAGAGTACACATTCTCTTTTTTCTATGTATTAAAACGAACGTTAAAGTGCTTTCGCCCTCGACAGGCGACGCCGGCGCAGACAACAAGCTACCCCGAAGGTGAGAGCTCGCAAAACAGCGGCAAAACGGCAACGCCGTCAACAAGCTGCCACCCCGGAGTTGAGGGCGCGTGAAGCGGCGGCTCAACGACTCAACTACATTGTATGTACCATACACACGTGCTGTCAATCATTCACATGCGCGAGTGGGTAATCTCGCGGGTGGTAAGAACGACCGCCAGAGCTTCGCCCACTTGTCAGGATTCACTTCGTGGAGATGCGTGCTTTTTTGCTTCTTTATTTCTCGTTCCAAAATAAATTAACCGCATCGGGAAACGCCGACAGCAACGCCTAGCCCGCGCGGGACGGGCAGCGTAGTCCCGGCGAAAGCTGGAAGAAATTCTTGGTCACTCAGTGCGAATGTCGTACGTCGTGAAACACAAGTGGACAAAAAGTTCATTACAACAAGCTTAAATGTGGGCGTATCTTCCAAGTTTTTTGTAGTCATGCGCATCATTGGCGTACGCACAGAGGGGAAGAGGGGCAGGGGGCCCTAAAGTCAGCCCTATGCATTAAGCGCAGGCGTAACCCTGCGCGTGCCTATATGCGTGGCATTATACTGCGATGTCGGCGGCGAATATAATAGGTGAGTTGATATCCGGGTTACACCACGTTGCATTTTCCACTCAGAGAACTCACTGTACGGTTGTAACTATAAAGAAGATCCACACACAAAAAATAAAGGACGTTACGCTAGAAAATAGACGAATGATGAACCGGTAATAGCGGGAACTTTATAAGACATGCCTGGTAGCGAGTAAACTCTTGGGTTCATCGAGGGCACCTTGACGGTTTTCAAGGGGCAGGAATATAAATCACAAAGCGTTGCTAGCTTCCCTAGTTGGTACTGGTGGGTACTGTGAAACATTGTACTTGAAAGAGACGCACAGAATCGCGCTGTGTGTCTCTTTCTATACAGTCCATGTCTTTGTTCGCCTGTACATAAATGCTTTATAGTGATGCGAGGGACTCCATATTCTGCCACAATACATATTCGGTGTCTGTCGTTGGCTCATGTAATTGTGGTTTGGCTCATGAAAATCCTGAAGTAAATTTTACATCTTTTTTTTTGCTTCTACGAATACGGGGGAGCCTTACTTATTCAGCGGGTTCCGAAACAGCCGTTAGCCTTCTTAAAAATTTCACTTTGCTTTCACTTATGAAGGTTCGTATGGGAGTTATTATGGTGGCGGCAACATGTGCCATTTTGTTGTACAATTCGCAGCTACACTGTTCTGGAGATAAGCAGACCAAGATAAGAAAGCGCGTATTTCACTTTGCTGGCTGTATACAACGAAATTGCGGCATCAGTGACGTCGGTGCATCCTCCCTGTTACAGCCTCAAGTGCGTGCCCCAGGAGGACGAAGTATGCGCGTATGCCACGAAACACTGGGTGATGTATGATAGGACTTTTGTTGCGCAGATATCCACATATAGTTTGCTGTTTCAGAACATCAAGCCTGTCGCATAAACACTACTTGTCTGCATCGTGTTGCAAGATTGAACTTCGAGTGCTTTCAAAGAATCATGTACTAGATTACGACACGTGCGCGTGATAAACGACACCGTTCGCCACTAAATGCCACCACGCACTCAACAAATCGACCACCGTATATGAGCCGTTCTCTATTCTTGAATCGAGCGATCAATCTTCGACGTGTTTGTAAGTACGCGCATGGTGCGAAGTAATAACGGCTTCTGAAAATGTGCCGCGGCCTCTTTCTGTGCGTGGGAAGTCGACTACACTCGACCCTCGTTCTTTATGATGTTTTTTTTCGAATGAGTCGTATCTTTTGCTCCTTTTTTGTTCTGCCCTTTCTGTGGCTCAATATTAAAGACACACTTAGCCGAACGATCGTTCTCCATGACATTGCCAAAAGTTGCAGTATCGCCACGCAAAATTGACGATGCTATATTTAGGCATCGAGTATACGTGGCGTCGCATGTCATGCCTTCCTATATGTGACGGCAGACCTTTCAAACGCCACTCTCACCAGCTGTATACCCCGCAGGTCGCGAGATCGAATCCCGGCTGCGGCAGCTGCATTTTCGGTGGAGGCAAAAATGCTGTGGGCCCGTGTGCTCAGATTTCGGTGCACGTTAAGGAACCCCAGGTGGTCCAAATTTCTAGAGTCCTCCAATACGGTTTCTCTCATAATCATATGGTGCTTTTGGGACGTTAAACTTTACGTATCAATCAACAAAGCTAGCTGTACACGATTGATAATGAGAACGTGAACGTGCCGTGTCGTAATACAAAAGACGACACAAATCGATATGCATTTGTCTCGTATTTATGGCAAAAATACAATATAGACAGCTGTTTCGATACGCGCTGTCACCAATGCGTGGCAGGTAAATGTACTTTCACTGAGAGAGCGTGGTGGGAAAGAACGACAGCGAAATAAAAGGAACAGCTAACGGATTGCCACGTAATGAATACCGCAGCCTTCCGTGAATAGCCGGCAAATCGGCGTCCCCTTTATGCCCTGTTGATGGACGAGCGCTAGACGGCGAGTCATGTTGGAAGCTTCTCCTCATAAAGTGTGAACAGCACATACAAGAATAGAAAATGAGACAGCGCAAACAATGCAAAGAGTGCTTGTTCCGTCCCGTTTTCTATTTTTGTAGGCGCTATTCGTGCTTTGTATACCGAATCGATACAGCTAACGGAAGCTTCAATTTTTCAAGCTCCCCTTGGGCATTGTAGTCCTCGTACCGCTGCGCATGGGAATGCTAAATTGCATACAGTATTGCTCATTATAGTGGTGTCTGACAGCTCGAAAAAGGACAACGACAAGTAAGCAACACAGACCAGGGATGACGTACAACTGAAGTCCTACTTCCGAAAAAGTATAGAACATTAATGAAAAACAAGCCGCGAACAAAGTGATTGCAATTCACTATTCGCAGAAAACTGCACAACATAAATTCTCGAAGATTTGCACCTTTATATCGAAGGGTGAAGCAGTGTGGGGACACTGCTTGTAAGGCATGAATGCGAGGGCTTAATTGATCTCGTGCAGCCAGCACGCATAGCAGCTAAGGCCGTTGGAGAGTGGGACGAACGGTGCCTCCCTTACTGAACCTAATGAACGGTGTCCAAAAGAAACCCGACGAACTATATACGTGGGATGAAGTGTTCAAAGAGAAGCCGATAGACTACGTGGGATCGAGAGTGTCCAAAAGGAACACGACAGACTACGTGAGATCAAGAGTTTCCAAAACGAACCCGACGGTCCACGTGGGATCAAGAGTGTCCAAAAGGAACGCGACAGACTATGTGAGATCAAAAGTGTCCAAAAGTAACCCGAGGGACTTTTTTAAATCAAGAGTGTCCAAAAAGAACGCGACAGACTACGTGAGATCAAGAGTGTCCATAAAGAACCCGACGAACTACGTGGGATCAAGAGTGTCCAAAAGGAATCCGACGGACTACGTGGGATCAAGAGTGCCCAAGAGGAACCCGACGGACTACGTGGAATCAAGAGTGTCCAAAAGGAACGCGACAGACTAAGTGAGATCAAGAGTGTCCAAGAAGTAATCTGAGAGACTACGTGAGATCAAGAGTGGCAAAAAGAAACCCGACGGTCTTCGTGAAATCAAGAGTGTTCAAAAGGAACGCGACAGACTATGTGAGATCAAAAGTGTCCAAAAGTAACCCGAGGGACTTTTTTAAATCGAGAGTGTCCAAAAAGAACGCGACAGACTACGTGAGATCAAGAGTGTCCAAAAGGAACCCGATGGATTACGTGGGATCAAGAGTGTCCATAAAGACCCCGACGGACTACGTGGGATCAAGAGTGTCCAAAAGGAATCCGAGAGACTACGTGGGATCAAGAGTGCCCAAGAGGAACCCGACGGACTACGTGGGATCAAGAGTGCCCAAGAGGAACCCGACGGACTACGTGGGATCAAGAGTGTCCAAGAAGTAATCTGAGAGATTACGTGGGATCAAGAGTGGCCAAAAGGAACCCGACGGTCTTCGTAAAATCAAGAGTGTTCAAAAGGAAGGCGACAGACTATGTGAGATCAACAGTGTCCAAAAGTAACCCGAGGAACTACGCGGGATCAATAGTGTCTAAAAGTAACCCGAGGGGCTACGCGGGATCAAGAGTGTCTAAAAGGAATGCGACAGAATAAGTGAGATCAAGAGTGTCCAAGCAGTAATCTGTCTGAGAGACTACGTGGGATCAAGAGTGGCCAAAAGGAACCCGACGGTCTTCGTGAAATTAAGAGTGTTCAAAAGGAACGCAACAGACTATGTGAGATCAACAGTGTCCAAAAGTAACCCGAGGGACTACGCGGGATCAATAGTGTCTAAAAGTATCCCGAGGGACTACGCGGGATCAATAGTGTCTAAAAGTAGCCCGAGGGGCTACGCGGGATCAATAGTGTCTAAAAGTAACCCGAGGGGCTACGCGGGAAGAGTGTCCAAAAGGAACGCGACAGACTAAGTGAGATCAAGAGTGTCCAAGAAGTAATCTGACAGACTACGTGGGATCAAGAGTGGCCAAAAGGAGCCCGACAGTCTTCGTGAAATCAAGAGTGTTCAAAAGGAACGCGACAGACTATGTGTGATCAACAGTGTCCAAAAGTAACCCGAGGGACTACGCGGGATCAATAGTGTCTAAAAGTAACCCGAGGGGCTACGCGGAATCAATAGTGTCTAAAAGTAACCCGAGGGGCTACGCGGGATCAAGAGTGTCCAAAAGGAACGCGACAGACTAAGTGAGATCAAGAGTGTCCAAGGAGTAATCTAAGAGACTACGTGGGATCAAGAGTGGCCAAAGGGAACCCGATGGTCTTCGTGAAATCAAGAGTGTTCAAAAGGAACGCGAACGACTATGTGAGATCAACAGTGTCCAAAAGTAACCCGAGGGACTACGCGATTCAATAGTGTCTAAAAGTAACCCGAGGGGCTACGCGGGATCAATAGTGTCTAAAAGCAACCCAAGGCGCTACGCGGGATCAAGAGTGTCCAAAAGGAACGCGACATACTAAGTGAGATCAAGAGTGTCCAAGAAGTAATCTGAGAGACTACGTGGGATCAAGAGTGGCCAAAAGGAACCCGACGGTCTTCGTGAAATCAAGAGTGTTCAAAAGGAACGCGACAGACTATGTGTGATCAACAGTGTCCAAAAGTAACCCGAGGGACTACGCGGGATCAATAGTGTCTAAAAGTAACCCGAGGGGCTACGCGGGATCAATAGTGTCTAAATGTAACCCGAGGGGCTACGCGGGATCAAGAGTGTCCAAAAGGAACGCGACAGACTAAGTGAGATCAAGAGTGTCCAAGAAGTAATCTGAGTGACTACGTGGGATCAAGAGTGGCCAAAAGGAACCCGACGGTCTTCATGAAATCAAAAGTGTTCAAAAGGAACGCGACAGACTATGTGCGATCAACAGTGTCCAAAAGTAACCCGAGGGACTACGCGGGATCAATAGTGTCTAAAAGTAACCCGAGGGGCTACGCGGGATCAAGAGTGTCTAAAAGGAACGCGACAGAATAAGTGAGATCAAGAGTGTCCAAAAGCAATCCGAGAGACTACTTGGGATCAAGAGTATCCAAAAGCAACGCGACAGACTATGTGAGATCGAAAGTGTCCAAAAGTAACCCGAGGGACTTTGTTGAATCAAGAATGTCCAAAAAGAACGCGACAGACTACGTGAGATTAAGAGTGTCCAAAAGGAACCCGATGGACTACGCTGGATCTAAAAACAGCGCAAAATGGAGACAACGACTAAAGAAGAGACGACACAGGCGCTGAACTAGCAATTAAAAATTTATTGGATAAATGACTACAAGATATCCTGTAGAGACATATGAACATTTTCTCACTACCACCAATTGTCATAGCACGTTTAGGCAGCTCCTGCCCTGGGTTATACATTTCAGCACTCATTGCTGAATCGATAAATCTAGGCGATAAAAACGTTTGCGACGTTCCCCGTTGGAACTTTTTTCCCCGGAAGGGCTCCAGGTTTTATAAAACGGAAAACATTTAGTTCGTGGTTAAGTGAAGAATGGCAATGCCAAGGTTGAAGTGATTACAATGAATTATAATACATCTTGGTAGGAAGTGCAGCAACTATTACACGGAACACACACCACAAGCGTGTTCCGTGTAATAGTTGCTGCGCTTCCTACCAAGATAAATTAATACCAACTGGCCCGATACAATTGCTTATTAATTATAATAGGTGCCAAGGCCTAGATATGAACAACATTTATAAAGGAGAGAAAAGAAGAAAATGAGGAAGCAGAAATAAATACCGAGGAGGTAGACAGTGTCCACATATTTGTTGTTTTTGTACATTACACAAGTTATAAAATTTTTCTTGTATTAACCCGCTTACGCAGTGCCTCTAGGGTCGATGTAATGTACTTTTAACTGACTAACTAAATAGCTAGCTAACTAACTAACTAACCAACTAACTAACTAAATAAATTAATAGTCACATGGAAAGTGTAATTTAGAAAGGACTGCATCACCTCCTTGCGCTGGCAGGGTAATCTTCTCTGCAAGATTTTGAAAAAAAAAAGCCATTGGTCTATATGAAAATAATAAAAGAGCACTACCGATAATAGAATTCAGCACCAACGCCTAAGCAGTTGCTCGCCATTCACAACGAAAGTAGTTCAGGAGGACACGCTCACGTGTGTCATGTATTTCGAAATCAAAAGATAAAAGCTTAAAGATTTCAGCAATACAGCACTGAAACTTGGGTTTTCAATGCAAAATTCTCACTTTGTCGGTTGTGCTCCTGACTTCAGAGCAATTTGCAACTTCGTAAGCATTTTTTTTTTCAATGTCACAGTCCTTCGTCTTGAACGGACAAAGTAAAATTTTTCCCTTATGTTGAATACTCACGAAATAGATCAATTTTACTTGATTCTTTGTTTTTTTTAATAATTTTGTCAGTAACTCTTGTTTATTTTCAATATTCAGAGGTTACTGGGTGTCCAAGTGTGTAGAAACTGTAATAAAAAAGCCTAGATATAATAATGCTTTATTTTTTCCCAACGAGGTGAACTAGTAAAGCCCTTAGGGGCTTTTATTCTTCGCTCCCTGATATTTGTCTAGCTGAAAACTTGTTATCAACAATATGACAGTTGCACGAAACAAAAGTAACCACTATAATTAGCTCATTCAAAGGGAACCTATCAAGCACAAAAAATTTAGAACACAAACGTTGAGCAGAAGGGATAATATACCCGTTCATCCCTTTCAAAACGCCACTGACGTAGGCAGAAATTTGTTTGGGGTGGGGTGGGGGCACCTTCATATAATGTGGGGGCTGAGCAGGCAGAAGTCGTTGAGTGTCAGTTTATTCTCTGTATTTCACGGTAGAAAAAGATTTCAAGGAGGGGGGGGGGGGGGGCGTGTCCTGTGCGTCACCTCCTGGCTACGCCATTGCCTTCTGCCTCATTGGAAAATTAAGCAAAATTTATTTGCAGAATTATGAAAGCTCTCAATTCAAAATTTCATAGTACACAAACCCATTTCATTCTTTTAATGACATCTATTCCCTGCGCCCGCCAGGTGCTCCGAATAGAAGTCTGGTAAAGGTGGCTGCCACGGTGAATGTTCTCAATACACCCACATGTTTACCTACACATTTTTATGGAATTTTCTTCGCTGTACGGTGTGTCAAACTGCTTTCCGTTCTGTTTCAACTGCCTTTCTTTTTATTTAAAGCTACCACGTACTTACCGTGATGCATTGTGCACAGCTCATTGCTCAAGCGTCTTCGTGTTCTTGGTTGTACGGCTGACAATGCCTTAACTTACGAAATCCTTTGAGCTCCCCATCTCTTTCGCAAAGTAGGGTACATAGCGGTTATTCTAAATCACTCCAAGTCATTGCTTTTCTTTGCTCTCTTGTTTTCGTTCCTTATTACCACATTGTGATGACCGAGTATGCTCCGCTTGCTTAATGTGGTTGGCAAGATGCCATTTGTTATTGCCCTCAACTCGGTGTACCCAGAAGATCACTGTACTTGCACTGGAGTGTAATTGCGCTACGCATTGCTGTCATCATGAAGCGTACTTTATGGCTTCCCTCTTCAGCAACAGCAGCTGTAAAAAATGAAACCGACGACAAGTTGCCCCGTCTTTTTTCCTTTAGAGGAATATCCTGATCGTCCTTATGACCATACATATTCTCTAGACACTAAAGCACGTTGCCCGGCTAGTTGGTTGGGGTTCATCATTTTTACGGCTATAGCGCACCACGACAAGGACACAAAAAAAGAGAGAGACACACGAACATCACTTACCTGCAACTTTACTGTTTTATTTGTGATCGCAGATGGTATTTATACAATAACAGTAGACCGAAAAAACATGGAAAAGATCATGTTAAGATACAGCACAGGCCATGCACGCGTCATCACCGATTGCGACAATCTGCACTCGCCAACGTCAAAGTGAAGATTCTAGATACTTCTTTTCTTTAGCTGACAAAGCTATGGAAGTCACACTCCCACATTTTTCTTTCATTTTGTCACGTTCATATGCTTCAATGATTTCGCACGTAGCTCTATCATGGGGCCCTGTAGAGAATACGGGTGTTTTGAAACACCCGTAAACACCCGTACTGTTATTGTATAAATAGCATGTGTGATCGCAAATAAAATAGTATATATAGTTGCAACTTAGCGCTGTATGTGTGTCTCTCTCTTTTTGTGTCCTTCTCGTGGTGCGCTAAATCCATAAAAATGATGTATCCCTGGACGCGGTCTTCGTTTTCTGCTGTATTCAACACGTTCCCGCACAAGCCATAGTGACATGCTGAGCTGAAACATCAGCGTTGTCAGCGTTTAGAATCTTCAAGTGACTTGCATCGAGTTCAGTAGTTAATGGTTCAGGTGGTCGCTTACGTTGCTGCAGTTATTAGGGCGTTCGCTGCGACGCGCCTTCTGGCGATGTTAAGCTTTCACTTCTCGCTGTCAAAGCATCCTTGGGCGACACTCCCAACGGAACTTTGCGCACTTGCCCGCCACGGTTCTTGTCCCGCAGCGGTGGTCTAGTGGCTAAGGTACTCGGCTGCTGATCCTCAAGTCGCGGGATCGAATCCCGGCTGCGTCCTGCATTTTTGACGGAGGCGAAAACGCTGTAGGCCTGTGGGCTCAGACTTGGGTGCACGTTAAGGAACACCATGCCGTCAAAATTTCCGGAGCCCTCCACTACGGCGTCTCTCATAATCATATGGTGGTTTTGGGACGTTAAACACCACTTATCAATCAATTTCTGCATTCTTTCATGTGACCGTGACAAATACAGAGAAAGCTGTTTTATCGAGTGAAGCTACCTCTTATCAGTTCCGACCTCTGGCACTACAACAGGGTAAAGCGGCTCCTCGGACGAGGATCTGAGAGTCGATGGCCCGCAATTGTACTACGGCGACAACGGGGCAGCAAACAGCCAGCTCTGGACATTGCATTCTAAGATACGCTGCATTTATCGCTATCCATGAATGTTCACCGTGACTCAGCGAACCGAGAGCGCAGATTGCTGGCAGACGGCCACGAGAACGACCGTTGCGACATCGCACCTCCAAACACTTCCAGACCGCGCTATCCATTTAAGGGAGCGCGTCAGTTCGCACGCCATTTGGCTGATTTGGCGATCGTACTCTTTCCACGTTTGGTGGGCAAGAAGCATTTATTATAGACAAGACGTTCGCGTTTGCGCCGAGTGTCTCACTGACCACGTTCGTACGAATCACGAAGTACGTCTATAATGTAAGACGCAGACTCCATCGCGCCGCTGACCGCGAATGCTCCCTATAGGACTGCTTGAGATTCGTTCATTGCCCTGAGTTTCCTTTCCTGCCTCCTTCGACGGCTTTCTCTTGTATGAACCATGTGACAGCACCACTTGGCAACGCATGAGGCAACGATCCGTGCCCCCCCTCCCCCCAAATAATGCCGCAGGCTGTTTAATCTATACCTTCGCCACAAGACACCACTACACCTTCGCCGCAAGACATTGCGAAGGTGCTTCGGAGAACGCGTCTTCCGTTTTCCTGTATTTGCCGGGTACTGATGATTAGCTTTGCCAAAATTAGGACGACATCGGGAACAATTGTCTAAAAAGGCAGGCCGTTCAAACACAGACACAAGAATTAAGTCAGGACACTTTCAGAATGAACACGTAGAGCTCACTGTTGTAATAATTCTGTAGTGCACCTTAAAATAGCCCACACGACTTGATAATTTCATTACTTTGATATGACGCTATATGAGGAGGGGGGGGGGGGTAGTGATCTTTTGGTTAAGGCAGGAAGATAGGAAAATGGGGTGTGGAGGAGTGGCCTTTCCATCTTTTTTTTTTAATTGCTACCCCCCTCCCCTATACTGATCTTACAGCGTTACGTTAAAGTAACCAACGCTTGTTGATCAGACCGCCTCCTTCGCTTGGTCAATCGAGTTGTGCCGTTATTTCAACGACGAACAGATGAGAGAATGAATTAGCGAAGCCGCCCCTCAGGTCCTGCATTACTTTCATTTTCCTCTCGTCGGCTTTCGTGCTTCAGCTGTCTCATAACCTCGATCACTGTTGCTGCCTCGACGCAAAGCCACAACATTGCTGTCAGCCACAGTGCTATACAGGCTGGACACGTACGCAGCTTAAGTTACCTTTTCTATCGTCTGTCTACGCGACGTTCATGCCTCTCAAAGCATGTATGCGCCTAATATCCTGGTACCATGAATCCCCTGAGGGCGAGCCTGCCTTAGCAAATTGGCTGATACAGTCGATTTTGTGCCTCCGTCGACAGGTTAGTTAAGCGCAATTGTTTTTACAATATTAGCGTACTTGTTTACAAAACGGAGGACAAAAGAACGCTCTGTCCTTGTCGCTCTTTTGTCTCCTGTTTTGTCTACAAGTGCGCTAAAATAGACACTGGTTTGCCAACATGGCCAGGCCTTCGCTCTGTCAAGTAATTAGGCTGTCTCTCGTATCGACCGGGCAGGCATGTGGTCTGCGTTAGAAAAACTTCTTTGTCTTCTAGCGCTATACTTTCGTCTAACCGCCATCACTTCCAATCATTGAAAAAAAGAAAAACGTCAGCCATTGGTCTTTAAACACCGGGTTGGCCTTCTGCTTACATTTTATCAAGGGCGTCTTCGTGAAGGTCACCTAGGGGAGGTGCAGCATTTAAAATATTCACCTGGTACCCCCTTCCCACCCCCCTCTAAAGATCGCATTGTCAACACACAAAGCAACATTCTCTATTTCTCTGTGCCTCGCAGGAATTAACTTGTGTGTGGCTCCCTCCACTTGCAAAAAGTCTGCACTGATCCTCTCTTTTACAGCGTTTTATGGCGCAAGTACAGGAAGGCGCTTTAAATATAACTTTTATGGGACGACCACGACGAGACACGCCTTAACAATCTAGAGAACGTGAGCTCTGGCCTATGCCTTCGTTCTTTGTTTCAACGGTCAATTATAAAGCTGTTCTTTCTTTTCTAACAGCTTAGCAGTTTAGGCTCGCCGTAATTTGTCTGGCGGAAGTGGAGATAATCATCATCGTGAACCGCCACACGCTCTCTATATCCTCCCCTTAATCTTCACCCTCTTCTTCGCTCTCAGAACACATGCGCCGATTTCTCCATCGTGGCTTCTCATAAGCCCTACTGGTGAGATAGCGAGTACACACACACACACACACACACACACACACACACACACACACACACACACACACACACACACACACACACACACACACACGCACACGCACACGCACACGCACACGCACACACACACGCACGCGCACACGCACACGCACACGCACACACTCACACTCACACACACATACACAATTAAAAGAATTAGCATCATGTTAATTAGCTATATGTTAAAACAATGTTAATTAGCATTATGTTAATCTGCATTAGGCTAAAATAATTAGCATTATGGTTACATATAAATAAACTTGACCTGAATGTTAGTAAAAAAAGTTATTGTATTTAAAGCACGTAACAAACCAGATAATTTCGAACTTCAGCTTGCATTTGAAAATAGTGTAATTGCACGTGTTTCTTCCTACAAGTTTTTAGGTGTCTTTTTGGAAGAACACTTAGATTGGTCCCATCACATTAATAAAATTCATGCCAACATATCAAGGTCCCTCGCTGTACTCCACAACCGTAGAGACCTTGTTCCAAAATCTTTAAAGTGGCAGCTACATTACACCCTAATTCATTCACACCTTCACTACTGCATAATGATTTGGAGGTCTACATGAAAAACTAATCTTGTTAGGCTAATAAAATTGCAGAAGAAAACAATACGATATGTAGAAAACCTATCATACAACGATCACACAGGTTCATTTTTTTTAGAACACTGTGTTCTACTAAGGTGAATCAACTATATGAGTTTCACTTACTCGGTTATGTTTTTAACGAAATTAAGCATAATCCTTCTAGATATATTGAACTGCAATCTAGTAGTTATGTGCTTTAAGATACGACCATTATAGAATTCCACTTGTCCGAACCACCTATAGAACGCAAGCACTTACATATTCAATTTCCAGTCTTCTCAACAAACATACTCAGGTTATAGAAATCGCGCAGAAATCTTTGTCTCTGAAATCTTTCAAAAAATATATCAGAGCTTACCTTCTATCCTGTTCTCAAGATTGATAAGTTTTTTATATAGCAGTCATATGTTTCTCTGGTTTCGTTATTTGTAGTGTTATGAATCTTTTTTTATTACTGTACAAGTATGTACTCCATTTACTCTGTACAAAAACAATAATATGCATGCAACATTAGTGTGTTATATTGTATTTCTTTTTATATTGTATGCTCTGAGTGGTGCTTTCGGGTACTTGGGTCCCTTCAGGCAGAGGACATCTGCCTTTTGCCCTTGTATCCGAGACATACATTTGTCTGAAATAAAGACGACAACAACAACAACAACAACAACAACAACAACAACAACAACAACAACAACAACAACACACACAGAGAGAGAGAGAGAGAGAGAAAGGAAATAGGCTGTGGTTTAATTCAGTTACGTCAGGGGGTGCCTAGCGAAAGGTAGGGTTAATCTTATTGTTTAGCTTGGTTCTCTGTACGGTTACGCTCGTCAAGGCGTGCGGCTCGTTCTTCCTCCGTCTCCTCGGTTCGCTGCCTCCTCTTAGTTTCGTTCCGACGACGAGGCCTGGCTTCTTTCAGTCTCTCCTGCTCAATTTCCATATCTGCGGATGAATCTCACCAAGCCGCCCCTTCTGTATACATGCAATGTACACCCCTTCTATACATGTGATGCCCATCTGCATGAAACATGCGCCGATTTCTGGTGTGGGTCGTCGAAAGACGTGGATGTTAGCGACTGGTGCACGTGTTTACCACGACTGTGTGGCATTGAGTAGCCTGTGTAGGATGCGAGATATTGAGTTTGAGTCAATCATCCTATATTTTCATCCTGTTGTCTCCGGCGACGACGCCGGAGACAACACAAGGAAAATATTACGCTGAGTACACTTTCAGTAAACATTTCGTGTAAATTTCAAAAGTATATCATTTTTACTTGAAGACAACGCGGTATAGTGTTCCAGGGCCGATATGGACGCCGCAACACCATATCACATCACGGCCAGTACATGCGGATTGGGGCGTATACGGAACACAATAGCCGTCATCCGCAGTGCTGACAACCTGAATTAAATCACGCTGCCCTGTGTGATGGTATGTGGATTTATGTCGGCACAGCTGCCAGGTTGCGTAACCGAGCGCCCACGCATGGTATTTAAGATCACTGCCACTATCATCTCATTGCGATTTGAAAAAGACTACACTTTCTTGCAATTTCGCTAACAAAGAAAACGAAAATTGATGGAGGTAAGTCCCATTACAGGGGTTTACTGCCCCCCTGGAAAGAAAACAAGTTTCGAGAGAATTTTCTGTCGCCGTGAAAAAAACAGGCTTGCCCGAAACTTGCAATTCAGCTGTGTTCCGAGGCGAGACGGGAACCATCAGCGTTCGTAAACGGGCCTCACTTTAAATCATCATGAACCGAGAGGGCACCTCACATTCCTTGACCTTACGAGAACTGGCGTTTCTTGTACAAACATTTTATTGCTTTTGCCTTCGATCATGCTGTCTTAGAGGCTTAATGGACATCAGCAAAAACAATGTGGTCACGTGTTTATTTTTTCTCTGCTTAACTAAGACGTTTCAAGGTCATATCTGACATCATTTGTTTTTGTTTTTACTCTGTTTTTTTTTTTTTTTGCTGCACCGCCTAAGGGAGCACACGTCGGAGCAGTAAGATTGTTCGTGCATCCAGACGCTCTCGCAAGCGAGATAGCTTAAGTGTCAGCTTCTCCCTCTCTTTTTCCATCTCTCCTCCTTTCTCTTTCTCTTTCAAGATGCGCAGTGCTCTGCGTTTGCACAGCGCACACATTGCGCAACGAAGACCGGCGCAGGCTAAATGCAAAACGGAAGGAAGCTTCCGAACGACCAACTTGCCCTGAAAGAAAGGGCATGAGAGTGAAAGTAAGATAAGAGAGAGAGAGGTATTCGATCGTCCTACGTGATCCGAGAAAAAGAAGCAATGGCGGCAGAGCTCCGTCCAGAACGGCCCTGAAAGAAGCGAGCATCCCCGTATCGATTCGCAAAGGAGAAAAAAAAAAAAATAGGAAAGCTCGGCCAGACGGGTCTTCTCTCACGCAAACAAGGGGGCCGGACCTCCATCCAGAAGTTAGCCAGCCATCAGCCGTCGTTGCGGGCTCTGCCGTCGGAGGTGACGATGCTTGCTGAGCGACGCGCCTGTCACCGCTGATGACG
Source organism: Rhipicephalus microplus (assembly GCF_043290135.1). Lineage (NCBI taxonomy): Eukaryota > Metazoa > Arthropoda > Arachnida > Ixodida > Ixodidae > Rhipicephalus > Rhipicephalus microplus. Next base: position 95,983,843 of record NC_134704.1, on the reverse strand, counting down.
TCAACGCCGGCGTCACAGTCACGTGACCCACGAACGTCATTGTGTGTATTTCGTCGTCTCCCCAACGCCTCTGACAGACAGGAGGGGCACGTTGCCAAGAGAGAGAAAGAGATGAACGAAAAAAAAAATGGTGTAGCTGTAGGGCGGAGGCGTAGGTCCACAGGAAAAAAAGAAAAGGGGCGCGCCCACACATACTCTCGGAGCAGTGCTTGTTTGTTGCGCTGTAGTCTGAATGGGATAGGTAGTTAAAAGGGATGCCCAAACAATCCAGCGTCTCTTGTGGAGAAATTTCAGTGCTTGTTGAGCTAATTGACCCTCACGGGTTGCAGCGGAGTGGTTAGAAGGAGCGTGAATCTTTTATTTGGTTTTCGTCGTCGTTCTCGCACACTTTCTGAATGACGTAAGACAGAACCGTCGTTTACGGCGTAACCGAAAGGTTCTTTTCGAGCGTAATCGCGCCCTTACATGCCCAACTCTTTTCAAGGAGCAGCCACTCTATTTAAATCCCTGTTGCTCACATGCGATGGATTCCTGTACAGAAATGAATGCATCCTTGCTCTTCTCCTACGGGGGAAATGGAGGAAAACGAACATTGACGTGCTTGATCTTTCTTTTTTTTCTTTTTTTCATTACTTTCCTCCTTTTCTTTCTTTTTTTTCTCTCTTACTCGTTGGGCAATGCTACGTCTTTAGGCTGCTGACCGGCAGGTCGCGGGATTGAATCCCGGCCATGACGGCCGCAGTTTTGACGGAGGTGAAAATGCTTGAGGCCCGTTTGTTAAGATTTAGGTGCACTTAAAGAACCTCGGGTGGTCGACATTTCCGGAGCCCTCCACTACAGCGTCTCTCATAATCGTATGGTTGTTTTGGGAAGTTAAACTCCTGCAATGATTAATTAATGCTACGTGCCTGATACGCAGACTTTCATCCTCATGCTTAGCACGGGCAACACTTTTGTTGTTGCACAGGCAACAATGACAGGCATGCACTTATATCCAGGCAGGAGTGAAATGTGGGAGAAGTAAATCCCAGGTTCCCTCGTTATCCTAGACAAGAAATCGGATTGCCTAATCAGGAACGGCTAATAGCCGAGAAGCCACGATCGAAAACGCTTCAATTGTCGAAAGATGGTGCGTACAAGCGAGTGACCAGTGCACATTTTGATGTGTGTGTGCGTGCGTGCGTGCGTGTGTGTGTGTGTGCGTGTGTGTGTGTGTGTGTGTGTGCGTGTGCGTGTGTGTGGGTGTGTGTGTTTGTGTTGGTGTGTGTGTTTGTGTTGGTGCACGCAAAGAACACTTGTCTGCTCAGATTTAGGCGCCCGTTAAAGAATGCCAAGTGGCCTTAATTGATTCGGTGACCTTGCTGTAGTGTGCCTCGTAAACGTAGTGCAGTTTCAGTGCCTTAGCAGTCGTTGCTGCTGTAGTTTGTACCCCAATTTACATTTCAAACGTTGTTTTTCTAAGTTTTAGTCTAGAAACACTACTTGCTAACCGACAAAGCTGTCCACTTTCAGCAATACTTAAGTCTTATAAAACACTTCGCAACTAAAACGGTATAACTTGTGCAACTGGGGGAAAAACCAACTTCTTGTTCCGCCGTCCGAATACGAACATACTGCGTGCCTTCTGAATATTAAAATAAAAGTAAACAACCCAACGAATAAGTGCGCGTGGCGGGTACTTCAGTCACTTTATTCTCGGCCTCTAAATAATCTTTCATTTATTGCTTGTTTTTTCTGCTCCCAGGTACTGGTGTGTTGCTGTCTCTTCAGAACTTAGCACGCTCTGAAAACTGAAGGTGTCAAGAGCGTGATCTCTCGCGTAGGCTGGCGAGATCCACGCTGTCGTCCAAGCTCCCTTTAAAACTGTGGAAAGTGAAGAGAGCAGAAAAAAACAACGAGAACAAAGTGATGATGACAAGAAAAGGCGAAACGTGTTTCCAGAATTATTGAAGGTGAACAGAAAGCAGCTTTCAGAAGCTCCCATCGTAAATCAAGCGTCACTCCGACGTCGAGCGCAGTGTTTCTCGGAGCTGAGTATGACGAAATAAACAATGATAGAAGCGCAAACTCTGACAGCGGGGAGTGTTCAGGCAGTAAATTGGCTCCAAAACTGGCGCAAAACATAATTTCTATCTCTTACGTGAACACCGAAGCATCGCGTTACGTTGTCTGTTTAGCTGACCTTCAAGGCCATACCACATGTACGCGTTGCAGCGCGTTAGCGCATGACCTTTAGACGCGGTGCCGTGGACTCTTCTTGTGAACATAGAGGTGGTGGGGGTGGTAATGGTTACAAGGTAGAGGAAAAAGGCGCCTAATTTCTGTCTGCCTTCAGGCGACACGGCACAGTGCCTTATAGGGGTGGGGGGAAGGAGGGATAAAAAAGAATAGAAGCAAAATAGACGAAGAAGTAGACAGGCAAGCGAAGGAAAAAAGAAGGAGATAGGAAAGTGGGGATCCGGTCGAAGCAGTCCAAGGGCGGGGCGCCACAATGCGAGAGCTGCACGGCGTCAGGAGACCGCGGAGGGCGAACCAGTCGGCGGGAGCTACGCTGGCGTCGGAGATCGCGAGGGCACAACCGTCCAGCTTGAAATCCTGCGAGAACGCGGGTACGCAGAGCGTGGCGCTCTGACGTGAAGCCTCACCCTCTCCATATAGCAAAAGACAGTACGAAACCCTTTCTCCATTATGAGAAAGCACGCGCAGCTTCGCGTAGCCGCGCTCCCTCTATCTCTACAGGAACGGCAGCATGTCAAAAAGCCACGCGCTAACGCGCTGCAAAGCGTATATCTGTGGTAAAGCCTTAAGGTATAGTCCTGTACGCGTTCCGACCACACATCGACCATACAGCCGACCACGTCGACCTTACGCTTAACCTTAAGGTACACGCACGCGTACGTGACCATACGTACGTGTTGAGGCGCGTCAGTGCGGGGGCGTTTAGACTGGGCGCCGCGCCTAATCTCTGACAAGACAGAGGTCCGCGCCGCTTCTTGTAGCCACTCGCCCGCTCTGTGGGGAGAGGGCGCGGTGCCGAGCTGTGATGCCACGCGCTGACGCGCTGCAGCGCGTGCGTGTGGTCAGACATTTATCTTTATTCGAAATGTTCGAAGCACAATAATGAACGCAGCTTGCACCAAATTGCGCTAGGCTGTGTCGCGGACTTCGAAACGTGCTGGTAAGCTTATGTCAGCTTCGCTTCTTAACCATCTGTGCAGAGTGCTTGCGCGGTGAACGAGGGCGTGTCTGTTCATAATGATGATAATTTTCTATCTACGACACTGGGTAAACCTTGACCATAGCTGCTCTGCTGTGAAAGACGCTTCGCGCGTAGACTAGCAACTTTATCTTTTTCTGCATGAAGTCGATACAAAACATCGCTGGAATGTTCCATCACCCGCCGTGGTGGTCTAGTGGCTATAGTGACTGTCGACCTGAAGATGGCATAACCGAATCTGCAGCCCCATTTCGATGGAGCGGAAATGCGGGAGGCCCATGTGCTTAGAAAAACCACAGTCAGTCGAAATTTCCAGAGCTCTCCATGACAGCGTCTTTCACAGTAATATCGTGGTTTACGGACAATAAACCCCAACAATTATTATAAAATTTAAGAACCGTCCATGTATCCAACTTTTCGAAATAAGATGATTTGAATAATGACTGCTTGTTCTGCGAATATTCATCTGCTGGTCGACTTCTATAAGTCATTATTGAGTGTTTTTAGGGGCGAAGCTCCCAAAGCCGTGGGTTTGTCCATGCATGTCTGTGACCGGTTCGTAACCACCAAGTTGTAAGACTCACTCTCCAGGTGGCGCTTGTTTGAGAGACGGGCAGACAAACGAACGGATGGACGGATGGATGGACAAACAGACAGTCATACAGACATACGGAAGGATGGACAGACGGATGAATAAACACTTCGCCCCACTCATCATCGTTCACTCCGTGGATATGCAGTGATTTTTTTAGATTGACAGTAATTAGAGCTTACAAGAAGAGAGGTGTTTTTGAGATTTGTAAGGAAGGAGGGACGGACGTAAGAGAAAAGAAGTCGACATCACAGATTCCACCATTCTTGTTGAGATTAATTACCACGTACAGTTTCACAGTAAGTTGTTGGGACGGACAACCAGAGCTGAACTAAAGCATCCCCACTGTTCCACGGTTTTTGTAGTAACGAGACGGCAATGTCAAAATACACATCAAAAACAGCCGAAATTAACAATACGCATATGTGCATTGAAAGTACTGTTATATAAACAGAAGAGGAGGAAGGGAAGAAATGAAACGCACGGAGACAACCAGACGCGCCAGGTTTGTTACCATGCACAGGGGGGGAAGAGGTGAGGAAATGGATTAAAGGAAAGTATGCGTGAGAAGAGGTAAGAGAGCACCATCAGGATACATCTACGCCTGCTCAATACACGATTATGCAAGCTGTCGCTTAATCAAGCGATTTTGAAAAAAAAAAACAAGCAATGCCAATGTCGTTTTGCTGGCCTGCGAGGCGTTGAGGCGCGATCTGAGAATATTCTCTTCAAAAAGAGGTCTCTCATCTAGTTTTTCCGGCGTGCATATTCGTCAAAAATTTTAAGAATATTTCATAAATTCGGCAAGCAACGCTTATGAAGCCTCAAACAATGCTTGAAAGCCATAGTTAGTAGGCGGCTGCGATACTCACGAGCCATCCGAGTGTAGGTTTAGGTGCTAAGGATCTCTTTCTTCTTGTCTCTCATACATTCCTGGTTATTTCTCTCCTCCACTTCTCATCCCCCGTGCGGTGTTGTTGAGTTGACCTCCACTGATTAAGACAGTTACGACGCCAAACTTATTTCATCATTTTTTTTTTCTTTCAAGGTCACTCCAATTAGTTGTGGTTATCCGCACTGCGTACATACTTTTGCTTTTGTCAGTGTCTGCAAGTCTTATTTTCATTGAGGTTCAAGGTATATTTTTATCTCTCTCTCTCTCTCCGCAAAAACCATCTAAGGCCAATAATAAAAAAATGAATATGCTTCAGTGTTTGTTTTTGAAGACACTGACATATGTAATAAATACTGAGATAACGAATGTGTTGGCATCCTAAGTGCTCATCGTTCCCTTGTGTGCTAAACAAAAGTGGGCTGTGATGAAGCGAGGACACGTGAACTGCGAAAGTGATAAAAAAAATACCAGCAAGTACTGTGCCTGTGTTTATTCAGGGTAAACGTATGCTCGTCCAGACTAAAATTTCTCTCAATGGCTACTTTTTGAACTTGGCCAATGTAGCCTCCTTGAGTAGACCTCAAGAAGGTTAAAGCTCCTTAATCTTCTTTATCACAGGTGCTCTCCTGTCGTTCATTTCCAGGAGCCTCTAGTCTTTTCAAGCGCGTGTTGTGGTGGGAAACGCCTTCCGTTGTTGCGTTGCGCGCTTTGCTTGCCAGTTGCGTGGCGGATTTCACGAATGTAGGAAGAGGCTTGTATTATCAAAGGGTATCGAGCAACTTGTGGAATAAGGCAATAAAAATGTGACGTTATGGGCAGAATAGTTTGGCGTGCGCAGCTTATCTTCAGACACAAGCTGCCAAACATTTACAATGGCAGGCTGCGTCCCTCTAGCTGTTGCGGACGCCTAACTGAAGCTGTTTTCCGAAAACGACGGTAAAGTGGCAACTTCGCAGTTTTGTTTCTTTTACTCTTCAATTACTGCGAGTAATGGTGCACTGCGTCGTGTTGAATGATTGAGATAGTAGAGTGCAGTTTCGGCGAAAATTTAGCTTAATAAAGAAAGATCACAAAGCGCATTTTGAGTGAGATGTCTCATCGAACGCGAAATTAAACCACCGGCGTGAACTCGAGTGATGCAAAAAGATACACCATCTCCCGCTAAAGGGAACCATGTGCATATGCGATGCGGCAGGTGCTAATGCTTACACTGGCAGAGGCGTTGACTCTGGGGCTCATCGCTGCGTTGTGTAGGAGAGAAAACTGGGAAGGTGCGAAGCACGCAGTGATGGACCGATGTTTCTTACTGGAACATGACAATCACTGTTAATTGGAAACGAGAGACAGAGAACACCGATTGCACCCAGATACCCGTAGTCAGCTTTTAGTTAACGCGCACGCTGCGAATTTTTATTCTTTAACAACGCACAAGAGGTACCTCCCACAGAGACTACCTTGGAGGTCAAGAGCGCGAGCATTCGGTTGTTTCAATAAAAGAACTTGCCTGCTTCGGCGTTGCGAAAGGAGAGAGGTAGAGCGTAAGATATTAGAGCTGGAGGAAACGCGCATGCGCACTAAGGTTGGTCACGCCACACACCCGATTGAGATCGACCCTATCCACCTTTTCATAAACGCCTCCCTGGGCGCCGCCATAGCCCTCCTTGGGCTGTGCGAATTGGCGCGTCCCCTCGAAAATGCACTGGCAACGCTGCGCCCTTAGCCTTTGTACTTCCGCGCACAGCCCATCATGGCGGTGTTTTTTTTTCCTTCCTGTGAAAAGGTGTATAAGAACTCTCGCATCTAAAATTATCAGACGATGACGTCACCATATAAAGCCATCAAGATCTCTTACATCGCTTGTATTTGTGATGTCATCTTTCCAGACACCTTCACCTCCAACGAAAACGCGGCCACCGAGGCCGGTATTCCATCCCGAGACCTTTGAATGAGCCGTCGAGCAACGCAACCACTAAACCAATGTGGTGGGCCCACTCCACATAAAGTGATGTTGCATGATGCCGTAATCGTGTTACGTCATCGCTAGGGCAAGAATAAGCCGATCACGGAGGCTGGGCAGAACGTGCTTAGGTGCAGAAATCTTTCAATGTCTCCAATACCGAAGGCTACACAAGCAATGTTAGGTGCAAAAACCTCTTGAAGGATAGAGTGGAGGATCATTATATCGACTGAGAAGAAAAAAAGGACGGTTCGAGCCTCCGAGAATGAACGAGGGAACATGTAAGTTTTTTTTTCTTTTACCCTGAAATAAATGTTCATTCTAAAAAAAGCGTTCAAAACCTTTTCCTTTTACTTCAAAGTTTCAGGACATAACCGTAATTATATCTTGAGTTTTGGGTCCCAAAACCGCCATTTGATTGTGAGTGATTCCCTAGCGGAGGACTCCGGAATTTGGACCGTTTGGTGTTGTTTAACGGGCACTGTCATCGCACAGTACACGGGCCTCCATACCCTTTCGCCTCCATCGGAATGAAACTACCGCGGCAGGGATCGAACCCGTGACATTTGAGTCAGAAGCCAAGCACTGCAGGCGGACTGGGGCTAAAACGCAGTTCATCTCAAGTATGGTAATGAAGTTGTTCTTGAATAACTCCGACATAGTTGCATGAATTAAGGACAGCATTCGTCCAGTCCTTTACGATGGACATCCACTGCGACTCCCAGTTGCAATTAACGTGTGACGTAGCGTCGACTTCTCATGTGCCGCGCGCGGTTCGGACAGGCCCATTTACACCCGGCGAACCAGCGCACAGTGTTCATAATGAATAAATTACCTGGCAAGCTGGATGAGATGTTTCCTTCAATTGAGCATTCGTTCTAACACGATATCCTGTGTTTACACTTTCTATGCTCCTGGAGGCATACTTATCAAAAGAATAAAACAGCATGTAAGAACTTCCTGTTTACAACCCACTCTGCTGAATCAGACAGTACGGTGGTTAGAAAATAATGTCTTTTTTTGTGAACTGGTGAATTTTAGCAATCTTCTGACGTCTTATTCGTAGGTCATAATTCATTATGTGCAACCGTGTGTGTGTGTGTGTGTGTGTGTGTGTGTGTGTGTGTGTGTGTGTGTGTGTGTGTGTGTGTGTGTGTGTGTGTGTGTGTGTGTGTGTGTGTCCATGAGGGCCCTTTACACAGGAGGAGTCCTTATTCTGGGACACCACTGGACAAGGCCGCTACCCGTGCCCGTTGGACTAGAGCTCTTTGAGCCTCAAGCCTTGAGCAACGGAGTAGGGCTGCCTCCCATGCCTCTCTAGTTGGGAAGGATTAGGAAGAAGGGAAGGATTCATTTGACATTCCCACACCATGTGAAAGTTATCGGAGACTTCCCCACAGTGAGGGCACCGCCCATTGACTTTCGAGTCAAAAATGTTTTACTACTGCAGGACACCACGCGGTGTTCGTCTGCAGGTGCCTTAGGGTTCGTTCATAAGCCTTACTCAGGCCCTTAGCAGGTACCGGGAGAAGCCGATGTTGTTCGCAATAGTACACCAGGATTTCTCTAAACCGTAGAAGCGGTTGGCTAGTCTCTGAGCCGGAAAAGCCTGGTTGAGGTGCCTCGTGGTTAAGCGCGCGGGCGGCCGCATCCGCAGCCTCGTTATTTCTAAGGTACAGGTGGCTCGGAGTCCAAACAATGCGTTTTGGTGAGAAGTCTGAATCCCTGACGGCTCGCTTTAGAATATCGTAGCCTAAAGGTGATACTTTGCCCGCCAGATAACTTTCAAAGGCTCAGCGTGAGTCTGTAATGCTTACGATAGAGTCCGTGTGCGAGGCGGCTAGTGCTATTGCTACCTCCTCAGCGCGTGTGGCGTTGGAAGCCCGATAGGAGAGCCCGTTAACGCGTTTGTTTTGGTGAACTACGGCGGCCGTGTAGAATCCAGCGGGCGACGGTCCTGCCACATCAACGTAGTGTACACCTGGCTTAGATAAATATTCGTGTTCGAGCGCCACTGTGCGCGCCCCTCGTCTGCCTTCGTGTGTCTGTGAGTGCATGTTTCAAGGAAGGGGAGGAACCCAGAGCTTGTGGCGCCACAGCTCAGGAAGTCTGCATGTCTCCTCTGAAATGCAGTCATGTTGTATGTGCAGGTGGCCTAACAAGCGGTGCCCAGATACGCTCTGCGAAAATCGCATATATTGGTTGAAGAGGTGCGACACCTTCAATCCCTGATAAGAGTTTAGCACTCCCAGAGCCGACATCTTGGCATTGGAGGTAGTTACCGGTAAGTCGAAAGCTCGCTTTGTAGCCTTCTTAATAATGGCGTCGATGTGCTGGTCGTGTTGCTTGGTAATGCGAAGATATGATACGGAGTAGAGGGTTCAGCTTAGTACAAAGGCATGGACGAGTCAAAGCATATCCCTGCCTCTCAACCCGCGTTTGTTGGAAACGCGGGGGATCATACGTCCGACCTGTTCGCCTATGCGTTTCAGTTTGGTAATGGTAGAGTCCGGTCTGAGTCGGTTATGAATGAACAGGCCCAGGATCCGGATCTCCTCGACTTCTCTGACAGGAGCTCCCATCAAAAAGATATGTAAGTTCGTCTCGTCTTTGGTGTTGGTTCTGACGTGCAAAAGCTCTGATTTTGCAAGAGCGCATTGGAGACCACAGCGGAAAGCATAGCTATCGACTATAGAGGCGGCCCGCTGGAGGTGGTCCTCCATTTCTGCAAGGCTAGCTTCAGTAGTCCGAATTGTTATACCATCCGTGTAGAGTGCGTCATGAATTCCTTCCACACGGGCCAATTAATGCGGAAGCTGCATGATATCAATGTTGAAAAGGAGTGGGGAAAAAACTGCTTTTTGGGGAGTACCTCTTGTGCCCATAGTGTATGGGCCATATGTGTGTAGAAAAAGTGGTTAATGATTTAGAGCGCTGGGCACTCTACTATGGGAGAGCGTAAAGCGGTCCCGTGGGTAAGCCTACAGCGCTTATCCAATATTCATCATCCTCAACTTTAAGGAAGGCTTAACGCTTCGAGAGGAATTCTCTTACTTAGGCAAATGCCTTGGCACCGCAATCTGAAGAACTCAGATTTGCCAGAATGCTGCCATGACGCACGTTATCGAAGGCGCCTTTAAGATCGAGAGCAAGAATATAGCCATGTCGTTGTGTCGCATGACAGTGCGTTCTATTATGTCACGGTGCAAATGAAGAAGGACATTCTGAGCAGACATATGTGGGCGAAACCCAAACATAGTGTCTGCTAAGAGGCCCTTAACTTCCATGCATGGAGAAAGGTAATCCCGAACCATTCTCTCCATAAGTTTGCCCACACATGAAGTTAGTGAGATAGGCCTCAGGTTGTCGGTATTCGCCATCTTGCCTGGTATAGGAATGAAAGTGACTAAGGAGGTCTTGAAGTCTATGCGAAGTGGACGTCCATCCCATGTCTGATTTATGTACTCTAGCAAGTGAACGCACGTCGAGTCCAAAAGATTCGTCAACAGTTTGACTGTTTTGCGATCTCTACCTAGAGCCGTACCTCTGCGCATCTTAGCTAAAGCCGCCCTTAGGTCATGTAACATAAAAGGGGCATCCATGTCTGGATTAGGCTTGCCCGTGTACTCGTACTCGGGCCCAATGGGATCCTCTATGTGACAGAGATATCGGTCACACAGGGTATCCGCGAGCTGAGCCGCCATGCCTCGGTACCCGTGCAAAGCCCGCCGGAGTTGTCGCAGTGTCTCTCCACTCGTCGGACTATACGGTCAGTAAGGCTGCGAAAGAGGCGCCACGTCGCTTTTGAGCTCATTTGACGCGCGGCTGTATAACACTTCACAACCCAATTTGAGTCAGTAAGCTAAGCGGCATACTGCGCTGCTTGTTCGGTGAGGTCAGTAATGCAACCCTTAAGTTTGCGATTAAGCTTTTGTTTTTTTCCACCGCTTGGTAAGACTCCTACGTGCCTCCCACAGGTGTGGGAGGTGATTGTCTACTGCGGGGATTTCTGCGGTAGTCTGAAGGCTCTTAACATGTTCTTGCTAAATTGCATGCAAATGCTTTGCTCATGGCGCATAGCCGCCGGAAAAGAGCACGGAAAGAATGTCTTGCTTACTAAAGTTATTCCAATCAGTCAATTTGGCTTGGCCCCATTTGTTGCGAGTCACCTTACCGGAAGAGTGATCCGGAGAAGGCAGTGATCACTACCAAGTTATTCCCCTAGGTTTTCCCAGACGGGATCTTTAACGTTCGTAACGAGAGACAGGTCAGGACACGTGTCCCGGGTTACCGAATTACCCATGCGTGTGGGACATGCCGGTTTCGTGAGCAACGTAAGACGAAATGTTGAGATTAGCTCTGCCAACTTGCGTCCTCTCGCCGTTTCAAAGTAGTAACCCCAATGAAGGCTTGGAGCGTTGAAGTCCCCAACTATTTCTAGAGGTTCTTCCGCAGCGGATTTTAACGCACGATAGAAAATTTCATGAAAGGTCACACGTGACTTATGCGGAGGGCAGTAAATGTTCAGTATGTGTATGGAGGGATCTCGGCGCTTAAGTGGCAGGACCTTGACCATGCTCGGGTCTTGTGCATTATTCAATTCGAGGTCGACAGCGACTGCGGTGTAGGCCTTGTTCACCAAAATACACGTTGTAGGACCCCCCCTTGAATAAGCAATACCCAGTGAATTTAGCTTCTTATCCTGGCTCCTGGCTCCTGAAGAGCCAAGGATCGCCAGTGACGTACCAAGCGACTGCAGGTAGAGCTGGAGGTGCGACGGTTTCTTCCGATTTCACAACCCCTGAAGTTCCACTGAACGATCCCGAATCTTTCTTCGATTATTTTATTAGTGGCTTTCCGCTGGTGTCGGGTAGCAATAGTTGATATTGCTTTTAATTATTGGGCGCAGGCTCGATTCTCGATGGTGATGGCACCTCAGGCAGTGGCAGCAGCATCTCCGGGGTGGAGGCCACGATAATATGTTCCTGCGAGGCTGTGTGTTGACGAGGAATCGCCGTTCGCCAATGCGTATCTGGTCGCGGGGAGCGCGAGTGAGAGTGGCTTTTCCTAAATTGAACGCTGGCCCTGCCCTCCATTATGGACATAACAGACTCGGTACTGCGGGAGTTATGCTCTCCGCAATCTGCGAGAGCTCGCGTTGGCAGTTCCTTGAAGGAAGCCCCGACGCCTTCAAAAATTTTGTTTCGCATGTCCGCTATCGTGCGTTTTAAATGTTCTAAGCGGTGCTCACATGCCCGACTGGTGTGCTGCCCGTGGACTGCTAGTAGCTGGACAGCCCTGACGCAACCGAGGCCCTATCATCCAGGTCCACCGCCTCAGTTTGCTGCATAGGCTCCGAATAACCAGCATGCGCCTGAAGCTCTCTAAGCCTGGCCAATTTTGCCTCGAGCTCCTGAATTTTTTCGCTAAAATTTCAGTGTGGCGCCACAGTTCAGCATTTTGCCGCTGTAGGGCGACTTCGGTAGGGTAGGGGGAGAGAGGACCGGAGGCAACGCCAACCCAACCGCTCACCTTTGTTTGGGCGTTTGCTAGGGATGGGAGGTCTCCGGAGTTGAAGTTTGGTGCCTTCGTCCTGGTCTCAGCATTGTTGGTCGTCTTGACTTGCCCAGTTCTTCCCGGTGCAAAAGAAGGTTTCTTGGTGTTCACTGTGGAGGACGGCGCTTCCTTGGGAGCTGACGTCTGCGTCTTATTGCTTGGTGACATTCTCGGCTTGATCGGCTTCCGGTACTTGTCTCTACAGTCAGCCGCACCGTTTAGAAGGCTGCCTCCACAGATGAGGCAACGAGGTGTGCACTCGTGTTCAGCAGCACCCTCGGAAGTGGTGACCACTTGAGAGCCACAGCGGCTACAGCGTCCCGACTGCGGCTTCAGGCAGATGTCAGCCCGATGCCCCACTGTCGTATCGGTCAAAGGCGGAAATCGTCTTATAAATCTCACAGGGATGACATGATCACTGCAGTGGACATAACGGGGCACCCTCTTGCCTTCAAAGGTAAGAGGCCACTGCCACGTCGGTTTCGCCCAATTTTCTCACACAGAGGATGTTGCCGTGCTTCCACATCAGCTTTTGCTTGAGAGAGCCTGGTGTGTCGTTGGGGTCAATGTTGATGACACCCTTGCAGACGTCACCCGAAGCTTAAGCGTGACCGCGGAACAGAGGAGTCGGCGGGTCCGGACTACCAAAATGATGTCCCTGAGGAGCCTCTCGCTGGCGGGCACTGAGTTCAGTCCACACACAAATACATTTCGATACCATACGGGCCAGACGGTGAGTTCTACCTCCCCACAGTCATGTATCAGGTTGCGTACAGCAGCCCAGGCTTGGCCTGGAACAAAGGTCACCTTCTGATCCAGCGTTTTGCGTGGCTTGAGCACCACGATGAGTTCATCACACCCAATGTGTGGCGTCTACTTTGGACGCCTCCGGGGTTTGCAGGTTTCTTCCTTCAAGGCCGCGCTAGTTGCGTCTCCGTGTGTAGCAGGCGCAGAGCGAGACGCCGCTTGTTGCTAGATGGCGCCTCCGGTGTCCTTGGGGGCCAGCGTTTTCTGCTTGCGTCACCATATTCGGACCATATTGTCCAAAAGTTTTAGGGGCGAAGCTTCTTATAGCGGCACCCGTTCATCCCTCGTAGTCGTTGTAGTATGTAAACAATATAATATTTTCACCTCCAAGGTGGTGCAGGTGAGAGATTTCTTCTGTGCGTTTGTGAACGATAAAAAATAGTGCTCAATGTGCATGCCAATGACTGCTAATGGGGAATGAGAGACAGGAACATTTGGCTTTTAGTTAACGCGCACGCTGCAATCTCCATTAGCAGCCATTGGCATGTACATTGAGCACTATCTGACAAGAAAGGGTTGCCACGTTATACTCGCTGGGTGTAACCTCCTTAGTTTTTGGAAAGGTTTAGCGAGCGTTGGGCCGCAGTGCCATGAATACAGTGAACTAGTATATACCATGAATGAACTCGAGGTGGTTAAAGGTTGGTGGTAGATACGAAGCGCAAGCTGTAAGAAAGTAAAAGCCGAATTCTCGTGTCTCTCATTTCCCATTAGCAGCCATTGGCATGTACATTGATCACTATCTGACAGGAAAATGTTGCTACGTTATACTCGCTGCGCGTAACCTCCTTGGTTTTAGAAAGGTTTAGCGAGCGTTGGGCCGCAGTGCCATGAATACAATGAACTAGTATATACCATGAATGAACTCGAGGTGGTTAAAGGTTGGTAGTAGATACGAAGCGCAAGCCGTAAGAAACTAAAAGCCGAATTCTCCTGTCTCTCATTTCCCATTAGCAGCCATTGGCATGTGCATTGAGCACTATCTGGCAGGAAAAGGTTGCTACGTTATACTCGCTGGGCGTAACCTCCTTGGTTTTAGAAAGGTTTAGCGAGCGTTGGGCCGCAGTGCCATGAATACAGTGAACTAGTATATACCATGAACTCGAGGTGGTTAAAGGTTGGAAGTAGACCCGTAGCGCAAGCCGTAAGAAAGTGTGCGTGTGCCACCTCTCGTTTAGTTCCTGGAATGTCCACTGGATGGTGGTGCTTCTATATGGGGAATATATGATGTAAAGATGCGAGATGGTGGTACTTGGAGTGTTGAATAGATGGACGAACGGACACAAAGGCAGATGCAAGGATGGACGCATGAACGGACGCATGAACGGACGCAGGGGCGGATGCATGGACGAACGCAGGGACGGACGCACGAACAGGCACTATAGCAGCGCCATAATGCAGTTTCCGCAGGCAACAACGACGATTGTGCGTTCATATCCAGGCAGCAATGGAACGCATCAACGCAAAATTACTAGCGACCTAGATAAAATATCCGCTTGTTGTATCAGAAGCGGCTGATAACCTACAAGCGCTTGATCGAAAGAGTGTCAGTTATTGCGAAACGGCGCATGGAAATGCGCTTTCGATAGGCGCGAATTCGAAGGTCACGTTACTGCACACTGTGGGTTCAATGCGTATGACGATGCCGCTATCACCGAAATCTTAAGTCGTGAGAAGTTTCATACACGCTGCCAATTTTAACTCAACACCTTATGCGGCCTCTGTTCGCCAGGGATGACCGCGGGATGGCGCTAAGCTCTCCCATAGTAGAGTACCCTGTACTCTAAATCATTACCTACTTTTTCTACCCCCCCTCCCACCTCAGACCCTTGTCCGCATAGAAATGAGCACCACGAATCCTGTTCCCAACTACTACTTCGAGTTTCCGGTCATCGAGTCACGTTTGACTACTGTGCACGGTCTGCAATGTGTTTACCGTCGGTGTGACTCCAGTGGCCATTGTCGTGCGAAGTGCACCGCCTCGTTCTGTGGTAGCTGTGGCATAGGCTGTGGTGTCTATAGACAGTTTCAAGGTCACATGCGTTCTACCCCCGAAAAATTCCGGTCACCTCATTTACCAGCTTCTAACGTCGAAACTGAAAGCACGTTTTAAATTTCTTTTCAAGCGTAAAAAAACTCTCTCATTTTTCACATAGAAGAAACGGGCGTAAAGTACAAATAAATGTTTTATAATTTTTATGTAGCTCAAAAGAACATTTATATGAATGTATTTTGCCAAATAAAGAAAGGAAACTGTAGAAAAATTTTTTCTGAAGCTCTAAATCAGTAACTAAGATTACCTGCGCTCCGTAAAGACAGTTGCGTCGTGTTCATTCGATACCGCTGCTACCTGCGACTCTGGCCGAAGTGCTGAGGCCACGGGACGGCTTGAAGCTCTCCCATAGTAGAGTACCAAGTGCTCTAATTCGTTAACCACTTTTTGTAAACACACAAATACTGGCCTACGGGACGGCTTTATGCTCCCTTTAGTAGACTACCTGGTACTCTATATCGTTAACTACTTTTAAATGCGAAGCGTTTCTTAGCAAACTTCGGTGACTTTGAACGTATCTATCTATCTATCTATCTATCTATCTATCTATCTATCTATCTATCTATCTATCTATCTATCTATCTATCTATCTATCTATCTATCTATCTATCTATCTATCTATCTATCTATCTATCTATCTATCTATCTATCTAGCCGCTTACGTTTGGGTGCTCTCGTGGTCACCCCCATAGTTTGGCGTGAACCAAAACTAGCATGGGAGGGTAGGATAGTTTGACGAAAATGCCACGCTGGTCGGGACATGAATATTGTCACAATCTCGTCGCATACGTCGTCAAACTCTTCCCGCCAGACAGTGGCACATACCCACGGACGGGTATGTGCCGATGGTATGCGGGTATGTGCCACAGGTTATTGACACTTAGTATGTACCCCTGCAGGAACGACGATAAACCACATGGGCAATTTTAACGCGTGAGCGTTAAGTAATACCTTACATCGGTAGCGTCGACCCATCGAATTCGAAAAATAAATGTCAGGGTCTCAGCTGGAATGGAACCCAGGCATTCTGCGCGTGACAATGAAGCATTGTGCCACAGAGCTAGGCCAGATCTCGGAACTGCTTTTGAAATGGACGCAAATCTTCTTTAAACGTCAATAGTGATTGCATTGCTGCCTACCCTATTTTATAAACTTTACACATGTACTCCTTTGATAAAGCCGTCACGTCGGGTTAACGTCATTTGTGGTTAGTTGCCATGCGCTGAAGTTGACTTATGTAGCAATGCCCAAGGCCAGCATGCTCGCGAGCATCAGCGCTTCTTATCAGCTTCTAGTGTTGCTAATGCGCATGTTCTAATTAGCGTCGTTGTGCAAGTTCAAACAAGTGGTGATATGAACATCTGCAACTCTTCAACATATGTCTGTGCGTGCAATATTTGCTCATATATTGAGCGTCATTTCATGACGTGTAACTCAATAAAAAAAATGTGACACGCTTGCCTTCCCTCCGCATGCTTCGCATAACGTCGATTCCCAGGCACGTGGTATCTGCCGAATTTTTTCTAAACACAATTATTGAGTTGCTCACCGAATGTCCAGTCCCTCTCACACTCGTTCATTGATGTCTCCTGTCTCACAAGATAAAAAGACATCATAACGTGCTTCTTCTACGAGGCGCGTGACTTTCGCAACCATAGGGACGGCGACGTCGCGTCGACCACGCGAGAGCCTTCGTCCGCGGCGCGTGATATTTCGGAGCGTGGCCTTCCCCTTTTATGACACAAAGACGCCACACTCGTGGCGCCTACACGAGCCCACAAAGTGTACGCACCTGTTAGCGTCACCATTCCGGCGCGACGCCAGTTGTATACACCCGTCCGATAAGAAGCAGCTGACTTGAGGCATGCGTGGCCATGATAAGGTGAAGGGTGAAACGGCGGTGTTCTTTCTTTTATATCTCGTTTTATTTTGTTTCTGCTGGTCGCTGTGAACTCAGGATGGCTTTACCGCGGGCTCGACAGGTAGCGAAACCAGGCGACCTTCACGTGACCACTCTCTCTGGTCGTCTTTCACACTGTTCTGGAGATCCACGCACATGTGCATCCGCACCACAAATTACTGCCTATACTGTCGTTTAGCAGTTGAAGGTCTCTTGAGCGATTTCTAGTCGAAAGATGAGAGAGTGGCTTTTTCTTGCCTCCACTACCTTCCCTACACAGGCTAACTCTGACCCGCCAAGTAGGCAATGCCACCACTTAGCGGTGAACGAGAATTTCGCGTACTTCTCCTGCGCGCTGTTCCCGTTGCGTGGTTGAGTGTACTGCGCAACGGGACCACGCAGAACGGACATGCTACTGACTTTCAAAGCAGAGTGGGAGACCATTCGCAATGGATATCTCTCCTATAAGGACACATAGAGAGTTTATTTCCCGATGAAGTCCCGCGAGCAAGCTGCCGGTGTCAGGAACTGCGCATAAAGGACGGGACATACCAGGGGAGAATAATGCTATCTTCCTACGTATTTTAAGAAGTTGTTCAGGGGCCCAATAAACTCTAGCGTTTCTCAGCTGCTGGACGCGGGTTCGATACCCTACCATGGCGGCCGCGCTTTAATGACAGCAGAGTGCAAGGATGCCTGGGTGTATGCGGCTATCATGGTAACCAGCTCTCAAACAGGAGTAAGACCCATTTGTTTACAAATACAGGCCCTTGACGATATCCAGATTAGTTCACCGATGTGCCTCATAGCATCGGTGGAAAACAAGAGTTTTAGAAAATAGCCCGCGGATTTTCTAGTTTCTTTCCCTTATTTGACAAAATATATTCAAATAAATGTTATTTTGAGCTACATAAAAATTATAAAAGATTCTACGCACGTTTCTTTTATGTGAAAAACGAAAGAGACACTTTCCTTACTTTTGAAAACAACTTTAACTTGAAAACGTGCTTTCAGTTTCGACGTTTGGAGCTGGTAAGTGAGATGACCGGAAGTGTTTTGGGTAACAACGCTTTCAACTTTGAAACCGTCTATATGCATACGGCGTCACCTACAACGGCTATCATATTCTCATTTCAAAAACTCTTGCAGGCTTGCTTCGTAGACCAGGTGACTCATATGTTGATCTGTCATTCTTCGCTACGACATAGCATATATCATAGTCGCAACAGTTACATTTTCGCACTTCTATACATGAGAAATGCGGGAGAGAGAGGCAGAAAATCTACGTTATCCCGTTTATTTCGGGAACCCGTGTGAGCGCGAAAGCATTTGGTTGCACAATGCATGTTTATTAAAGTGCATATTACGCAGATACCACGAAGTGTGAGATTCGCGGAAGAGACAACTGTGCACGCGGCAAAGGCTGACACAATCGGCAAGCATTCGTTTTAGAGTCGGCGCTTGACAGATTGCGCGACTGCTGTACGAAAGCTTCGTTTATTAGTGCACTTACATATCTATACGAGGAGGGCCAGAGTAGTTGGTTGAACATAGTTGACACGATGAGTTTGGAATGCTTGTTGCGATGATATCTTAAGCGACACAATGACAGCCTTTATGTTCGTATATATAAAGACAGAAGCGAGTGGCCAGTTGTGTTGTCTTTTTCTTTTTCGGACGACAGTGTTTTGTCCCGGGGTCCACCAAGGCAGCAGTGACGTATTTCCGTCAAGGAAATGACGTTGAAAAATACGCATGATTACAAGACAAACAAAAAAGATTCACTCGACGGGAGTCAAACATATGACGTCGGCGTCCGCGACAACAGATGGCAGGCACTCTATCCACTGCGCCACGGCCACATACTTATAGCCGTTTACAACCTAAGAATAACGGTTATACAACCTAAGAAGTACGGTTATACAGGCTCCGAGTATATAACCGTAACTCCCCCACCCCGAGAAAATTTGCATAAGTGACTTGTTTAGAAAAGACTAATGATTTCAAGTGCATCGTACTCAACTATGGGAGATCAGTGAGCCGTCCCTGTGCTCAAAAAAAAAAGTTTGTAACGTACGGTTTAAAGTATGTGGTACTTTACTATGGGAGAGCAGAAAGCCGTCCCTGTCGCAGCGACGTCACGCCTGACAGAAACCTTGAGCCGTGCGTGTTTAGAAAAAGTAGGTAACGACTTAAAGTACTAGGTGCTCTACTATGGCAGATCATAAAGCCGTCCCGTTGGCCTCATACCTACGCCGTGCCCAAACTGTGTTCAGAATAAGTACTCCACTATGGGAGAGCATAAAACCATACCGACACGTATGCGAATAGCTCACGCACCGTCTCTGGAGCCTAAAAAAGAAACCTTGGAACTGTGCTTGAATAAATGTTATTCGATTTCGAGTACTTCGTACTCAACTATGGGAAAGCACTGAGCCGTCCCGCTAAAAGTCAGAACCCCACAAGGGTGAAGAACAGAGAAATTATATCCAGAAATTCACTACTTTACTCGCTTCTTAAAACTGGTGATTACCTTATACATGCCGCTGGTTTTCGGTCCAAAAACGTTGCCTTCCTGAGCGAATTCCTCAAAGATTTTAACATCACTTTGTGTCAAACGTGATGTTTTCAGTAGGGAAGACAAACATTTAATCCCCATTGCGCAAAGTAGCATTTGTATTAGCAGCGAGAAAGTACTTACGGTTGCAACGGAAACCACGCAGCACGACTCTATCAAACAGTTCTAAAAGTTAATTAGAGCACGAACATACGACACAATCACTCACACACACGCACATCCAGGCATCAAACACGCACAGCGCTCACTTCCAACTGATTTATTCATAGCTCCAAGGCTTGAACATATTCATAGGCCACGTGTGCGCACTAACACCAAAGAAGGCCAACAGCATACATTATCAATACATACAGTTAATAAATTTCAGAGCCTGAAACCGATAAACTATAATTCGCTTGATAACATTGATAGCGAAGGGACGTTTACACAGTTATCTTCATTTTTTTTAATGAAAAAGGCCTCTAACACTTCACGTGCAGTTTTACTTGCACTTCTGCCTAGAATCGTCGTATCGGAGAATCGTGCGTCACAACCACACTAGATGACATGCGCAACCAGGTGCACATACTTGTCATCTCGTTTTGTTAATTTTGGGGCTTGGTCCTTTATCTGGTCTTTAATGCATCGTTTGGTTTGGCCAGTGTTCACTTTTACGCAGAATAAAGGTAAGAAGTACACGACCCCCGTCGAACATTTAACAAAGGCTCTCTCATGCTTCTTCTCGCAGCTGCGCTTTTTGATATCATACACACTTTGGCACAGTCTTCCGATTTTTTCAGGTGCGGAAAACCCCGTCAGCACGCCGTGCCTGGCCGCGACTTTCTTGAGGTTGTGCGAGAACTTGTAGATATATGGCACAACTTGTGGCCTAATCATCAAGGGCTGTAGCAGTCATCGCTTCCCGTGTTCAACGTTTAAACTTTTGCAGAAGTGATTCAGCAACAGCCGTAATGACCGATCGAGGGAACCCAGCAGCCTCTAATCGACTCGCCTGATTGAGGAAACTAAAGTTTCATGCTTTGTGCGCACGACCTCTTCAGCGCTGACTTCAAGAAAAGACATGCAACGCCCCTCTTCACAGTCTTTGGGTGGGCTGAATCGTACGGCAACAACTCCTTCTCAACTCGAGCATGATAAGACCAGCAAAAATGTTCATTGTTCCACGTGAGGCTTAAGTCTAAAAACTGCAGACAAGCTTCTTGTGGCAATTCAACGGTGAAGGAAATCTCTCGTCCTAGTCTTATAAAAACTTTTAAAACAAAATCAGGGGATTTAATTTTTTATAGTGTAAGTTTCATAATGTTCGACGAAAAGCCCTCTTTTCAGCGGCAGAGAATCTGCGTTGGTTCCTGCGTCACGCCGGCTCTTTCCCGGCGGTGGCGGCTGCATTTTCGATGGAGGCAGAAATGCTGTCGGCCCGTGTGCTCAGGTTTGGGTGCACGTTGAAGAACTTCAGATGGTTGAAATTTCCGGAGCCCTCCACTACGGTAATCAAGAACTTCTTGCTGGGTGAGTTGGTGCATGCTTGTAGTATGTAACGTTGCGCATACAATTGGACGAACACAGGAAGAAGCGCAAACGGAAAGAGCACAATTTCTGTTGGCGCTTCTTTACTTCCAGTGTTCGTCCGATTGTAAGTGCAACGTTATATACTCCACTACGGCATCTCTCATGATCATATGGTGGTTTTGGGACCTTAAATCCCACATATGATCAATCGACACAATGCGTCAGGCCACAATTCGAGGCAATCTTCGGTCTCGTTGGGAGGATGGTCGCGCCTTTGATGTCTGCATAGACTACTGAATGCGGCTTTGTGCAAAGGCGATGCCGCCCCAACACACGCGAACACTTTGAGTTTCCGATGCTGGCGGTGGCCTCTGTAATCCTAGCTTGCGCTTGACGCTGGCGCTATGCGATCACGGGACGGCGTCGGCTCAGCAGCACTCGAAACCGGTTCAATCCGGTCGCGGAAGGTAACAGGTATCGGTGGTGCGCAGTCTATGTGTACTGCTGTCATCGCGTGCTGACATGCGAGAGTGTATACACAGTGCGCATGTGCCGTAGCTAAGCAAACGCGCTGAAGGAAATCGGGATGCACATGAGCGTGTGTGGCTCAGAATAGCCGTGTGTGCGATCCGTAGATGCACCTTTAGTTGGTTAGTTCCATTTGCTGGCTAGTTGGCTTGTTAGCCGGTTAGGCATTGACTGGTTTCTTGGTTTTTCTGTACGGGTTGGGTTGTCTGGGAAGCCTCTGCAGGTAATTTATCCTCTCTTTATGGATGGAATAGGGTGAAATCGAGATGGACACGAGAAGAGACATGGACGAATGTCATATTTCACACGCCGCACATTGCCGCAAGGCGTTCGTCCGTGTCTCTCCTTTTGTCCGTCTCGTTTGCACCTTATTCCTTCCGTTAATTATGCGCCAACTAGCCCAACAAAGAGTTCTGCTTGAATTGACCCACCATAGTGTCCTTTTCACCCTTTATGAATCCTCTCCCGATAATTTTTATGGCGTCAGTATTTGAAAAGAAGACATGACACATCCTTGCTCACCATCAGCTGCACAGGCACGCTTAGTTGTAATCTTGTTGAGTGTGATCCTCAATATTCGGTGTTTGCACAGGTGCACATTTGTCATTCGCTGATGTGCACATAATTTTGATGCGTTTAATTATCCGCGACTTGTCTCCTTGTGAACATGTTGTGGAACACAACGTCCAGGAAATGGACAGTAGCTTGTTGAATACATGGCTACCATGAGACAACTGGAAAAGCCTTACCTTTTTGCAGAGTCCAGGGAAAATATAGATTACAAATGCTCACCTAATAGGCAGTCACATTGCTTGGTGGGCTTGAAGGTAGGAGCGAGAACGCAGAGCCTCAGACAGGAGATCAGCAGTCTTTTGAGACCGAGGGCCAAGTTCCACGAAGCCGACATCACCTGAGGTCACACAGAAAAATTCAAGGGGGTGGAGAGAGAAAGCCTTTGCGGGCAATGCGTGAAAATTCACCGAATGGACACTAATCTGGAAAACTGGATTAAATATTATGGTTATTTTTTGACGAAGATCCTATTTGAAGGTCAAAACTGCCATGTCGACCTTCAGTATGGGCATTGTCTAGCGAAAGGGTAGACTAAACTTGCGGTAGAGTAACAGTCACGGCAATGTTGAACATGGTATAGCACAGTAGGATCCAGTGAAAATACAAATTCTGCTCAGACTACCCTTTCACTTTTCACAGCGACAGCAACTTGTAGAACAATCATTGTTGTTTCCCGATGGATACGACGAATAGCGTTTTCGCGACCACCGGAAACATTTGCGATGTGTGCCTTCTTTATTAAAGTTACGCTTTTTTCGACACACACTCACCGATGACTGAACTGACTTACCACTGACGACTCACATAACACTGCTGTTAAATGCAGCTTATATGGTAATAAAAAATGTGTGATTTGCGGTCGTCTGCTGTTTACAAGGTAAACATAATCGATTTTCTCTTGTTTACAGACATCCTACTTCAGAGGCTAGTGGCAAAGAAACAATGTTCACAAAAAATCTTCAAGCATGCGAACACTTAATCGCGCTACGTCTGAGCCGAAGTTAACATATGCCCTCCGTAGTGATCGTATTCTGTGCTACGCCGGATGCCAGAACGACAACACGTGCTTGACGTCGATCGTCATTAGGAACCATCCTATACTCTCACTATATACATACTCTGTTCGCTTTCTTGTATGCGAAGCATTGTCCTCCTCG
Source organism: Rhipicephalus microplus (assembly GCF_043290135.1). Classification (NCBI taxonomy): domain Eukaryota; kingdom Metazoa; phylum Arthropoda; class Arachnida; order Ixodida; family Ixodidae; genus Rhipicephalus; species Rhipicephalus microplus. Next base: position 95,960,521 of record NC_134704.1, on the reverse strand, counting down.
GTTCCTATATTGCATCCTTTCCACGTCACGCGCCTATCTTCGCTGTGTTTTATGCCAGTAGCCGGTCGCATTCCTCGTATATCCTGTAGTACATAGTTCGCGGTGTAGTAAGGGGTACATAACAATGGGGGATCGGATATATTGCGCTCAGCGTCGTCGACTACGAGCACATGCATTGTATGGCGGCGGTGTTTCCTGGTACAGGCACGCCACGTTCCTTGTAGGAGGAGCACGTGCTTGGAACAGGAATCCAACGTTGGAAAGGAGGTTTCAAAGGATCTTCTTGCTATGAGCCTTTCTTTCCGAAGGGCTGCGTAGCAGAACCACATTTCCACTATGGAGTTTTGCTTCCATTGGGCGCGGTCGCCCAGCAAGACCCGCAGAAGCAGCCTGACTCCCCGATGCTCTGGGATTCGTATCCGCTGGAATTATTAGGTGGTCAGTTGTAGTGCATTAATAAGCTTCACGGCTTGTGGGAGAAGAAGCAAGAGCTAGAGATGTAAGCAAGAGGACAAATTGAGTACTTCTATGACATAAACAGATGCGATATCGACAGATCTGCAGGTTAATTACCTGGGCACTAGCTGAATGCAGGCAAGGGCCTCATTTTAATTAATAAAGAAAGAGAGATTGAGAAATGAATGAAAGGAGTAGGAATGTTAACTATACGCACTTGCTCGGTTGGACACTCTGCACGTGGGGAATGATAAAAGGGGAATTATAGATATGATAGAGGAAAAAACACAAGAAAAAGAAAAAGATGAACAGTCAGTGTGAACACACGCAACGCGAACTCGCGCTGGTAACTCACAAACGCTCGTGAAGTCCGATCATCTTCAAGTAGAACTACAGAGCAATAATTACCTCGTACATACATGAGACCGTGAGCCAGACTACGAAGATCTCGTTTTCTGAAAGTTGTCTGGCAGCAAGACTGTGACATTTGGCCTCTTGAACGTGTCACTGTATACTGTATAAGTTGGGTGGGATGGGCAGGAGCACAGACTGTGCCTAAATGTCTCCCCACAAACGCACAAGTTAGAAAATGAAAAACAATTTAACAGAACTTGATTATGAGAAGCAGTAGGATATCTACTTGTCGCCAGCCCGTAAATATCATCATTATCACCACAAATAACTTGCGATGCCCGAAGAGACGCAGAATGCTGTTTTTGTCACAAGACGTAAAGCAACTTCGATCCCTGTACGAGACATCTGCGTACGAACTTCGTTTGCTATTTCACGCGATCATCCCCATTTCCTTGTCACAAATCAACAGGATAACAAGAACTACCAACAACCGAAATGATCTATATGAAGCAAGAACTACCCACAATCCTATATTACTTGACTACACCCTAAACCATCATAGTTAATCACCTCTTTAGAATGTAACTGACGGGACTAGCACTTGGATGACTAATGGACGGTTATATGTAGTAAGATAAGCATGTAAGGAATTATACGAGTGGTGGGTTGTCAAGAAGGAAAAGAAGAATCGCCACCCAAGCGCTCCATTGAAATCATTAACTAGCTAAAGCTAAAATGTGCGGTTCCGATGTTTACCAGAGGGTTCAACCCAACACTGGACTGAAGTCTTTCGCAATGATTTGTTACATGCTTGTGCTTCTTAATGAGGTGCGAGACACGCGTTGGCTTGGGTTTACCACGATGTTTATTTCACGTTCCACGCATGATGTCTTGCGTGATCACGGTCATGGAGAGGTGTGATGAGCGGTTAAATGCGTTTCACGATGCGTTTTGTCACAGAGGTTATTCTCTAACCACAGTAGGTCGCAGCCAAAGCCAAAGTGCCACTACAGAAACTCTCGCAGAAAGCAGGCGTTCGCCCCAGTGAACGTGCTTTCACAGTCAGCACGTTGACTCCGTTGGGCCCGCAACACCTCTTGTTAAGAGCGACGTTGTTGCAAGTGTCGGACATCGCCAGTTACCTCGGCGGCGGCGTTTGCAGGATCGGCCCGCCACCGGCGCCTGCCGTTACGTTCGCGATTTAGCGCAGCTTGGAAGGCTACCGGATCGTGGGTACGCAGTTGCTGCTGGCACTCGGCCTCCCGGGTCTGTTTTAAAGACGATAGTCTTTCTTGGGGACCTTCGACCTAAAAAATTTTGATCTGTCTGTCTGTCTGTCTGTCTGTCTGTCTGTCTGTCTGTCTGTCTGTCTGTCTGTCTGTCTGTCTGTCTGTCTGTCTGTCTGTCTGTCCGTCTGTCCATCCATCCGTCTGTCTGTCTGTCTGTCTGTCTGTCTGTCTGTCTGTCTGTCTGTCTGTCTGTCTGTCTGTCTGTCTGTCTGTCTGTCTGTCTGTCGGTCTGTGCACTTGCCTGTTTGTACAACCTTAACGAAGCCCCAAACGGCACCAAACGTTACCCCAAACGACCGACCCCATCCGCAGCGCCCACGAATATTGCTCAAGTTTCAGCGTTCATACTTGTGCGATTGTCAATTAAAAATCAAATATTACGCATATCTGAGGCACAATAACAGCGCGTCAGTATTATGTATGTGTATTTTTACTAGCGAAGGCATACATAAGTAGTTTTAAGGATCGTAGCATTTATCATGCTGCGCAGACAATGCAACGCTTGCACGAAAAGGCAAGTGTTTTCAACGATTTGCTAAAACGACATATAGTGGCACCTACCCGTCACCTTGCGTTCTACACCTTAACACCTCCGAGACGGGTGCGCACGCCACGCTCTTGGTTTTCCAAGATAATTGCAAGATAGTTTTCACTTCTCACGTGTGATAGGGTTTCTCGATGCGCGCGCCCCCCTCCGCCACTTTATTGAGAAACCCTAACATGTTCCGTGACTCGATGCGCGCGTTCTCCTTCGCTGCACGCTCGAAGTACTATAACGCAGCGCCTCCAGAATAGCAGTCACCGATTTGTTTGCGCAGAACATCAAATAAACGTTTTGTTCACACCCTCCAGACGCAAGACTATCGTCTTTCGACGATATTTGCAGTATAACATGAATATACGGGGCCAATTTTTTGTCCCCGGACTGCAGCATCGGCCCGGCAAACGAGAGCTTTCTCCCAGTTCCACTGTCGGCGCTTTTCTAGGGTTGTCCGGGTAGACACAGTATGCAGTGCGTGTGGAGAGGAAGAAGAAACTGCCGAACACTTGATAATGTTCTGTAAAGGGCTTCACCCTATAGTTCAGGATGATGGCGCAGAGTTTTTCAAAGCACTGGGGTTTAGGGACCGGGAGGGCAAAATAGACTTTAAGCAAGTAGACTTAACTAGAAGGAGATGTATTTATCAATTTTTTCTTTGGTCTTGTTCTGCGTATCTATTGGGGGTAGCACAATAAAACTGTACTTGCGAGTTATTAGTTCTAGTGGCTGCTCTGGTGTCGTCCTCATATGATGTCAGCGTGTCCCTACGACTTTGTAAACTGAAGAGAACATAAACAAACAAACCTTAAAGACCCCGTCTCAAGTTTAAGCTTGAGCGATGAGCCTTAGTGTCAAATGAAATTCTCCACAAAGGAAAGAAGAAAAAAACAGAGTGAAATGAGTAAATCTATAAATAAAAATAATGAAAACAAAGAAAGAAAGAAAGAAAGAAAGAGAGAAAGAAAGAAAGAAAGAAAGAAAGAAAGAAAGAAAGAAAGAAAGAAAGAAAGAAAGAAAGAAAGAAAGAAAGAAAGAAAGAAAGAAAGAAATTGTAGTACTTTCGGTAGCGGGATAAGCGATGTCGAAAAAAAAGTATGTCTCGTGACGATCAGCTTGCCGCCACACCTGCAAGCGCAAGGTGCCTCCTCTCCGGCAGGTATGACGCGCAAATGTTTGTTTTTGTTGTAGCTGATACGCGGCGAATATATATCAGTAGCATATATCAGTCACTCTCTTTTAGAGCGACGCTGGGAGTTGGAATCTAGCCAGAAGGCATAAACGCTCAACGCGTACCGATCGAAGATTGCGAAATTGTTCACGGACAGTGTTACTCAACATGTAGCCTCGGTATAACCGCATTCTGTACGGGTATAATTTCTCAGCGCTTTGATAATTCTTCTCACTCTTCTACGCTTCGACGGCGGAAGGCTGAACGTTGGTGCGATGTTGTTCTTCTTTAGCGCCTACAGTACATACGGCCTAGCTTACGAAAAAAAACCAAAACAAAAAACGTGGCAGCGTCATTTTCCGCTACAATAATAAATTACAGCGCTTTAGTGAGACACACAGAGTCGGATGCAAAGCGACGATGACCATTCTGCTGTGCGCAAGGCCTACCATTTCAGACGACACAAATATGGAGAATATTGCGGAGGCTGAAAAGACAAGATCCAAACAAAGTAAATCAAGAATTTCTTTCGGATGGCTGACAAAAAAAAAGCAAAATGTGTGTAAGGACTCACTTAAGGCGTGAGAATGACAGTGGCACTTTGAGTTCTTTCATTTAGTTCCCGCTTTAGCTCCAGCGTCCTAAAATATGACTAGCTTATATTTGTACGCACATATATCACCAAAAAAATTTTCCCCCTAGCTACTGTGTGGTGGTACACGATTGACAGCGATATAGGTCGCGATAAATAGCGTGAGTATGTCAGTTTATAATGTATGTCAAAAAGTTTCGATACGTTGCGGTTAATCGTATTTACGAACGCAAGCGATACCCCAAACGGTCAAAATCCAACCCCATTCGCAGCGCCAACCAATATTGGTCAAGATACAACGCTCACACTTGTGCGATTATGAACTAAAAAACAATTATTACGCACATCTGAGGAACAATAACAACACCTCAATATTCTATACGAGTATCTTTATACTAGAAAAGGCATACATAACTAATTCTAAGGACCGTAGCATTTACCACGCTGTGCTGACAATGCAACGCTGTGCACTAAAAGGCAAGGGTTTCCAACGGTTTGCTAAGACGACGCAGTGGTGGCGCCTCCACGTCGCCTTGCGTTATACACCTTAAAGCCTGCGAGACAGGTGCGCACGCCGCGCGCTTTGTTTTCCAAGATAACGGCCAGATAGCGCTCTTGTCACCCGTGTGACGTGCCTCGATGCGTTCAGCGGAATACCATTCACCGTTTTTCTCGCGCGATACATCAAATAAACGTTTTGTTCACACTCTCCGGACGCAAGACTATCGTCTTTCGATGACATTTGCAGTGAAACATGCAGATACGGGGCCATTTTTTTTAGATAGCGACACCGCAAGTGTTCCCACGCGTAGTTAGTTCTTCTTGAAGTCACGCATTATATCATACATTCTAACCAACTAGCTCGAAAAAACACTTTAGCAAAGTTGCGGGAACAACTGTACTCTTACAGGCTCGTTTTTTCCCCCGAGGTTTGTTAGAAATCATTGTCCGTTAGTTGTCATTTTACTAACTCAATCACCTAGCGTTCGGTTTTTCTACAGCGAGGCGATGTTTTACTGTGTCGTGGGCTAAACAACTTCACTGATCATCCACCCTCACAGGGATAGTTTTTCTTTCTCCTATTCCGCACCGAGACGACGTCCGTTCAGCGAGATTATCATACAAAGGAGCTCGCGCGAACATGTTCACGTATGCAGTTGGGTACCGAGGACGCGCAAAGCACTCGTCCTCTCTGGGCTTCATCTTACTGTGATTCTCGGTAAGGGTTATTCAATAATGCATGGCGTATACTTTGGCTAGCGCTCGCACGTTGCATGCAGAGCGTGCATTTGCAGGCCCCGTTATACAGACGCAGGCAAACGTTGCCCGGTGAATGCTTGCATTATAGAAGATGGCTCGACATCCCATAAGACGTTGCAACTCACATAATGGAGTCAGGCATTACGCAGCCAACATGTGTCTATTAATAATGTCATAGCATGCGCAACTAAATTTTGCTGAAATATGCAGCCATTATATCCGTCTCCATCAGCGCAGAGCTGGCGCACATTTACGGTGGATCATAAACAGTGACATTAGTGGCATTACAGTGACATTAGACTGCTGACTGTTTAAAGAAGTTATTGAGACCATCACCAAAAACAGTTTTTTTTATTCTGTTTAGGGAAATTTATTTTCACAGACAGTGAAGATCAATTACAATCCAATAGAACATCGCGACAGAACACAACATCCACAGACACACCAAAAGTTGTTACAAAAAGATATGTTTACATATGTAAACAGGACTGCCGTTTGCCTTAGATTGTGTACCTGATATATCGAGAGGCACGTTACACGTAAATAAATGAGTTTTAGCAGAGTGATTTGTTGGGCGAGTTGGTGCATTCTTAACATAGCTTATGACTACGTTAAGAAGTTTTATTAATGCGCAAATTATAATAAGTATAGGTGGAATGGTCATCGCGTCCACATTTGTAAGTCCGGAAGTTGACCGAAACGGTGACCGGTCCCTCTGAGGTGGCGAAGATGTATCCAAAAGTGTAGTTTAGTGACATTATCATTTTTTCTCGGAGACAGTAGCATTGCCTTTATTAGCGCTTTCAATGTTGTTTTTATTTTTGCGGAGATGCGCGTATAAATATGGCAGTAAACTGCGATACGCAGATTTTTATGGTATTTAGCGACGTATTACCTGCCCCTTGTACTATGGTCTGCGCTTGTGCGGCATTATTATTCATATTTTTGAACGTTGCTTTCGCGATGTCTTGAAGTTAACTTTAACCTGTGGGGCATAAACAGCTTGCGTAGTATATTTACCAAATATTTTCCCACATCTTCGTACAAAATTAGCGGAACTCCCTGCGCTACAATGAGTATTGTGTAAGCTTAGACACACCGAAAACGCAGGGACACTAGATTCACTAGAAAAAAAGTGAATGGTACAATGCTCTTGTCCATACGCGTTAGGAGAGTTTTCCGATAGGGGCGGCCACACCAGAGCCGTCTGCAGCCATGGAAGATTTGTCTAAAACAGATCGTCAAGTGATCTCGGTGCTCCGTTTCCTCCTGGAAGCCATCCGAGCGATATTAGTCGACATGAAGACAGCATCTGCTCGAGGTGCACTTGAAGTATCGGACGCCATAAGCCCAGTGCTTTAATCTTTCAACTAGGAAGATGGCTACACACACCTCATCATTTTGTAAAGAAATCAAGGCTGCATCAATCATTCAAAGGAACGCCATAGGACTAAAATCACGCCTTTCAGATTTTCGTCAGTTTGTGTACACCAACGTGTTTCCACTCATCGTCGTTTGCGAACCCAATTTGTCGAAACCAATAAGACTGTCGGGGTACGAAGCTGTCAAGTCTTCAACAAATGGTGCGTGCAGCAAAATAATCGTCTTTCGCTGTCGCGAAATGACGTATGTTGTGCAACCAACTGTACCTCACGATGACAATCAGTATGTCTGCGTCACTGCGTCAAAAAAAAAAGAAACTCATGTTTACTCTCATAGGTGTTTATATATCGCCTTTGAATAACCTCGATTCCAGGAGATTAGCGGATATTTTGAGAGTGTGTCCTGCACCATGGGTCATCATAGGTGATATCAATGCGCACCTTCAAGCATGGGGAAGTGCGCGGACAAATGTAAGAGGACGCAGGTAAGCAAACATCGCCAACTATGGCCTTACTCTCCTGAACGACAGTAGCCTCACTTTTCTTCGAGGGGTGACATACGGCAGCTGTCTCGACCTTGCTTTTGTCTCCAACTCCATCGTAAGATACGTCAAACGGTTTCCACATGTTGAGACACAAATAAGTGATCACATTTCAATCTACCTTAACACCAAACGCTATGCTTGTCTAGTTGTGGTCCACGGACGACCATTCAAGCAGTCCAATGAACCAACTTCAAGTCTGACATGGAAAATGCTTGCAGCGAGGGCCTACAATCTGGGTTAGAGCAACCAATTAAGAGCACATTGCAAAACGCCACTCGCACGGTGACCGTATCTTCTGCACGAAATGACTTTGACATAGAGTTGGAGCGACTTCGAGCACTTCGACGCTGGGCGGAGCTTCGGTAGCGGTGCGCAATTGACGATCATAGGGCAGCCAGGAGAATGCAAAAGAAGATTCGGCGTCGCATGGATAGATTAGCGTCGGAACGATGGACAACGTTTGCCAGTCACTAGACCCTCGCAAGCCACTCTCACACATTTGGAAAACGGTGCAAGGTCTGCGTCACCCTACGGAACAGCGTTTTCCATTCAAAGTGCTTGTGCTCTTTCAAAGGCGGCAAGACATCGATGTCGCAGAAGATTTCTGTGCGCAGATCGCCAACCAAGCCCCTCGTCCAGATTCTCCAGCGAGAGGTGACATCCCCCGTTCCCGTAACTACCCCATGGACCTCCCTTTTACAATGAAGGAGCACGAGGCGGCACGAGCTCTCTGCAGGCGTTCAACTTCTTCGAGTCCAGATGGCATTCCGTACCGAGCCCTGTGCAGTCTTGGGTAGGGTACAAGGAAAGAACTGTTGAGCATTTACAACATCTCGTGGCAGGATGTCAATGTTACTGACGACTGGAAAGTAAGCCACTTGGTACCAATCTTAAAGCAGGGCAAATCCCCACTCGAACTCACCTCATACCGCCCAATTGCACTGGCCAGTTGCATAGGGAAGATTATGAAACGTATGATACTATGCCACCTTGAGTGGTATCTTGAATGCTACACGATTTATCCGAATTCAATGGCCGGTTTCCGACGCGACCGCTCTTCTATTGACAATGTCGTTGATCTTGTTTCGTACGTTCAGCAGGAAAGATCCCGTAAGCGACTATCAACAGCTTTGTTTCTAGATGTGAAAGTCGCGTATGATAATGTACTACATGAAGCCATTCCGGTGCTCTTGCGGTGGTTGGCCTTGTTGGTCGAGTCTTTCGGTGGATTTTGAATTACCTGGCTGCAAGATCATTCTTTGTGTTAACAGAAGATGATCCAACTACGCGACGCTAAACTTACAGGGGTGTTCCTCAAGGCGGAGTTCTTAGCCCGACGCTATATCACTAATTGGCCTTGCTGAATACTTGCCAAGTACAATTAAGATCTCAATATACGCCGACGACATCTGTGTCTGGACTTCGGCAGCCACACGTCCTCAGGTATGTTCCCGGCTTCAAAGAAGAGCAACTATGATGGCCAACTACTGTTTAAAACAAGGTCTCAGCATATCACCAGAAAAATGCGTGCTGGTGGCCTTCACTCGCAAAGCAATGACCCCTTATGTTATCTCAATCTGCGGGCAACCCATTTCTTACGATAGGACTCACCGATTTCTGGGCATCATTATTGATAGGCACCTCTGTTGGAGTCCGCATGTGGCCTATATGAAGAAGCGCCTGACCGCTATTTCCCAATTGTTCAAGTTCCTGGCAGGAAAGACGTGGGAGATGTCAGTAGGCGCAATGATGGAACTCTACAGAGCCCTGTTTTTCGGTTTCCTGAGATATAGCTTGCCTGTGCTGAGCAATACCTGCAAGATCAATGTTCGTGCTCTACAGGCAGTACAAGCCCAAGCACTAAGAGTGTGCCTTAGTCTGCCCAGATGTACGTCAACAGAGGCAACAATTGCAATTGCTGGTGACTATTCGATACAAACTCACATTGCAGTAGAAGTCATGAGAACGCACATCAAACACTTCGCACGTGCTCCCTGTCATCACCTTGCACTGTTGCCTCCAGAGAGGTGCCAAGCATCGTTCGCTAAAATGATTATGAAGTACAACGAGAAACTTCTTTCGGGCTTCACTCCAACATCTAAACCATCGATACCCCCTTGGCGTCTTATTCGACCCACAGTCCAACTTAGTGTACCAGGGATCCGGAGGAAATCTGAGCTTTTATCACATGTGCTAAATCAACTGTCTCTTTTTCTTTTGCACGAGAAATATTAGGACAGTGTATATATATATATATATATATATATATATATATATATAAGGTATGGGATATGGCACAACGGGAGCGTTGTCAACAAGGATAAATATATTTATTTCCCAACAGTTTCGGGAGGGGACCTCCCTTCATCAGGGGATGAGTTATACTGACATGAGCTTCTAAACTTCCTTGCTGCCGCGTCCCTCTCGCCTTGAAAGACGTTTGCGAGAGTGAGAGGGAACTGGAAAAAGGGAAAAAAAAAGGAAAAAAAGGGGGGGGGAGAAAAAAGACGAAAAAAGAAAGAAAAGAAAGAAAGTAAAAAAGAGGAAGAACCACTGTCAACACTGAGAACGAAGCCAACTGTCCGTCTACATCCACCTACGGTTCATATCACGTGCTGTTCAGTTCTTGGCGTGTGTCGGGCCACCCAAGATTGTCGCCGCGATGCCGGGAGGGTCCGGGACGGCGTGCCTAAAGAAAGGGGTTTCCCCGTAATTGGTCGTTCGGCGGGCGGCGGGCGGTGTGTGTAAAGGAAAGGTTTCTCGTTAATGGGTCGGTCGGCTATTTACCTTTAATCTTCGTCCGTTTCCCTTCAACGGTCATGAAGTGGTAGGCGAACGTAAACACTTTGTATGTGCATGTGAAAAAAAAAAAGGACAGTGTACACGTACGAGTCAGTCAGAAAAAAGCATGGTCTCCAGCTATCAATCTTTGTCACCAATTTTCTCCTGGCTTACTTCTCGGAGGCAGTTGAGTTTTCCGGGGTCTTCGTTGATACCGGCTACTAATGTACGAAATTTGAAAATAAATTATGCCTCACGCTGTTCGCGCTCGCGTCTGTTTGAAAAACCGGACTGCAAAAGAGTTACGCTAATATTTTCAAAACTGTGGTTTGGCAGGCGCAGATGTCTAGATAAAGGTAGCTTCGGCAGTGAAGTGGCGTGGTACCGGTGATTATTGAACCGCAGCCGAAATGGCGTGTCTGTTTGGCCGATATATTCTTGTCCGCAGATGTTGCAATGTAGCATGTATATTACGTTACTGGAGTCACAATTAAGGCTTTCAGTTATGCAGAATTTGAAATCTGAGAAGTTCGCTTTGGATTCACGTGTTGTGAGCATCTGTGGGCATACCTTGCATCGAGATTTTCCGCAGGGATGGCACCCTGATTGAATTTTGGGGGTGTTTGTTTTTGCTCTGACAAGAATGTCCTTCAGATTTTTATCCCGGCGGTACACCACGTGAGGTGGCTTCGCGAAAATAGAAGTTAGTCGTTTGCTTTGCCTGATTATGTTGAAATGGCGGGAAAGTATGTTGTTGATTCGTGGCGCTGATGAGGAGTAAGTTAGTACAAGGTTTGTTTGGGAAGTCGTTTTAGGTACTCTGTTTGGTCCCTTAATTATATCATTCCTGTTCACGTTGCGAGCACGTAGTATGGCATCGTCAATAATGTCTTCCGGATAATTTTGTTTCAATAAGGAATGCTTTAGGTGTTCCGCGTGTCTGTCAAATTCCCGCATATCGGTGCATATTCTTCGGTACCGGTAGGCCTGAGAATATGGAATACCCGTTTTGCAATGCTTTGGGTGGCTGCTGTTGAAATGTAGGTACATTTGACGGTCTGTAGGCTTTTTGTAAAGGTTTGTTGACAAGCGGTCATTTTCGACCGTGACAGTAACGTCCAAAAAGTTAATGCTAGTTTTGGAAATTTTGTGCGTGAATTTTATTGACGGGTGGCATTTGTTAAAATCCTCTATGAAGCGGAAAAGACTTTCCTCATCATGGTTCCATATCATAAAAATATCGGCTAAGTATCTTCTGTAGTAGAAAGGTTTCAAGGTGCGTCCCTCAATGAATGGGATTTCAAGTGAAGCCATAAAGGTGCTCGCAAAGTTTGGGGCCATTTTCGTGCCCATTGCAGTGCCACTGACCTGAAGGAAATGCTTGCCGTTGAACTCAAAATGGTTATAATTTAGTACAAGTTCAAGAAGTGTAAACAGTACCTCGCCACTTACACTGGTTGATGAGTCAGATTTTATATATTCAGAAACCATAGCCGCTATTCTGTCATGGTGGGGTATGTTGGTGTACAGTGAGCAGACGTCCATGGTCACCAGAAAACTGCCGCCTGGGATGTCGAGACTTGAAGTTTCGCAGATGAAGTGGTTGGTGTCCTTTAGGTAATAGGGAAAATTTGGGGGGATGTTTTTTATTAAGGAATTGATGAATTCTGATATATTTTCTGTTGATGTGCTGTTACTGGATACTATCGGACGTCCCGGATTACCTGCCTTGTGTATTTTGGGGAGCAAATAGAATCGACCGGGAACAGAGTGGGCCGGTAACATTGCTTTTAACATTTTGCCGGTAATTTTCTCGTCCCGGCGGAGATTGTTTAGGGTTACTTTTATCTCCCTTTCAAATTCGGGAGTCGGGTCCGTTGGAAGTTCTTTGTAGAATTTTGTGTCTGATAGCTGTCGTTCCCCTTCCTTTAAGTAGTCCAACGTATTTAGAATTACTATGCAGCCTCCTTTATCAGCCGGTTTGATAGTAATTCCAGTGTTTTTTCGTAGTTCATCGAGTGCCCTTCGTTCTGACTTTGATATGTTGTTTCGAAATGGCCGATTTTTTCCATACGCTCTGATGATATCTTTTTGAACTGCTGATATATACATATCGAGGTGTTTGTCCCTCTGCTCACCCGGACACCATGATCTGTCACCACCAATCACTCTATTCTCGTTCGTACAGTCCTTGCGATCATGAAAGTATTCACGGAGGCGGAGATTACGCGCAAAATTATCGAGGTCTTGGTACAGTTCAAATTCATTGAATCTACCGGATGATGGACAAAAGGTCAAGCCTCTCGACAAAAGTTGAAGCTGAGCGGGTGTGAGTGCTGTGTTTGACAGATTGAGGACATTTTTCTCATAAGTTTTCGGCTGCTCTTGGCTATCACGTGGCACGGGAGTGTCAGCGTCATATTCGAGAGTAAGGATGTTTTGATTAGGATTGCACTGTGGTTCTGAGTTCCTATTTTTCTCCTCAAAGTTAGGTTGTGGTACGGGTGGTCCCTGGTGTTCTTGTACGGCCTCATTCCTATTTTCCTGTTGCAGAGCAGTGGAGCTACTGCAGTCCCGCTTGAATTTTCTATCTTTTACTACTGAAATTTCGCCTCTCTTCTTTAGTTCATATCTTTCCAGTTCTCTTGCCTCATGCTCTCCGAGATTAGATACCAATTTCTGCGTGGCCTCCGTGACACTGTGTTCGGCGGCCTTACGCTCACAATGGTCCGCAATGACCCGAGTCAGTTGCAAGGACGCTTCTAGTAATATTTTTTCCCACTTCCCCCTTTCTGCTTCACTTAGTGTAGACATTGAGGGGTTGCAGGCTAGGCGGAGACCTTTAGGTGCAATTTTGTGAGATAGATATTTATTTAGTTGTTCTGCGTGTTTTTCGTATTGCACCCGCTTTTCAATGATTTTCCTAATCGACAGAAATGAGTGGGACCATGCGTGTTTAAGACTGCCCATACCTTTTGTTTCCCCGTGTCATTTGGAAGCCGCCGCCTTGGTCTTCGCCGCATTCGTCCACCTGGTGTTGTAAGGCCTCGCTGGTGGGAGTGGCGACGTCGTCACTGCTGGGACCCTGGATGGCTCTTTGTGTCCCTCGGCTCCCTGTTGTTGAGGGGGCTTGGCACTGGAGTTGTCCGTGCAAGCGATTGCCGCCGATCTCCATGCCGCCGACGTCCATCGCAGCTGCACCCTCGTGTGCTGTGCCAGCAGCGCGACCCCCTCGAAGCTTGCATGTAAGCCGTCAGCAGCCATATATATATATATATATATATATATATATATATATATATATATATATATATATATATATATATATATATATATATATATATATATATATATATATATATATATATATACCGATGGCTCCACAAACCGCCAGTGTTCGTCAGGTGCAGTAGTTGTCCCAGCAAGAGGTGTTGCCATCAGCTTTAGGACTGATCACTCGACGGCATCTACAGCAACAGAACCAGCTGCTATGTGCGCTGCACTTTGTGTGGTTAATCGGGAACCACCGCAACAATGGTCGATTTTCAGCGGCTCAAAGGCTGCCCTACAATCTGTGCTATCGGCACTGCGTTGCGGGCCGTACGAACAGCTTGTTTTCGAAATTCGATCCCTTCTTCACATTTCACACGAGAAAGGGCATCATGTGACGTTTCAGTGACTTCAAATCAATGCAGCGTCATATGGAACAAACATGCCGATACTGCCATGCGGGCAGCTCTTGAGGGAATCCGAGAAGAAGCCGTACTACTTTCGCGGACCGATGCTGCCAATAACCTTCGACGACTTGGCGTGAAATCACGTTTTCACTATGGTGCCCACCAAGCAACGAGACGAATCGTCAACACCACCTGTCATCTTTGATGGCTCCTCGCATGCCCACTGCGCTCGATAGAAAAAAAATCCACCCTTCTTCATCGCTTATGGCTAGGAGTGGCATTTACAAAATCTTATTCATGTGTCATAGGCATGGCCGACAAGGCTCTCTGCGATGCCTGTCGTTGCGAAGAGACGCTACATCACATCCTGTGCGACTGTCCGTTGTATGACATCCAGAGATAGTCACTGGCGTCCGTTCTTGCGCGCATCGACAACAACCCAATGTCTGCGGACACTATTCTGTCAAGTGCCCGAGAGAAGACATTGCAACAGAAAGCGACAAAAGCTCTGTTGAAATTCCTACGCGACATGTACTTCAACAAGTGGCTGTAACAGCAATGTCACACACCACGAAAGACAAGACTGGACTATGACTGAGTGCGCGCGCGTGTGTTGCTGAATGTGCTGTGTTTATCTCTCTTCCCTCTCTGCTCTCTATCTTTCATCTCCCCCATCCCCCTCCCATGTGCAGGGTAGCAAACCGGCTGCCTATAGGCTGGTTAACCTCCCTGCCGTTCTTTTCTTCCTACTTTTCTTTTTTTCCATCCGATAGGGGAGGGTGGGGGGGGGAGCATATTTAGCGTAGTAACTCTCCCTTCGCATCGTTCAACGAGTGCGAAGGAAAACGAGCTATGGTGTGGATGCAAAAGTGGCAATTAAAACGAAGTGGTGGTGTGCTTCTCACAAAGGCCTGCCAATGGTCCCTGATTTTTATGGATAAAGATGGGAAGTCAACATTTTGAAAATATCGTTGAAGTGCACCGAAAAACATAGACTAGAAGAGGCAGAACGGAGGGCGCTTACACAGGAAAGCGCTAGAAAGCCAACAGTTTGAGTCCAAGACATAGGGGTCGTTATCGTCCGAAAGCGTGCGTGTAACCATAACCCTGTGCATTAAAAAAGCGAGTGAAGGTCCGACTGAAAAAAAAATGCAGCAAAAAATAACACAGCGTAGCACCTAAATAACACACAATAACACACTGATAAAAGTTAAAATAACATGTTGATGTACAGTTTGCGTGCACTGCAATAGAACGTCCACACGCACACATTTCTAACGAAAATATCCGGAAATACAAATACTGTTTGCGGCGATGTTGTAAATCTACGCAAAATAGCTTCTGGAGCTTGAGATCCCGAGGGTCTGCGTCATTTCATACACGCATCGCGTTCCAAGCCAACGCGAGCACAAGTGATTTTAACACGGCTTGGATCCGATTACCACAGACCGCGATGTCCTCTATGGTTGGTTACGAGGGCCTACTTTGGCTGACGCTAATAAAACTAGTAACTTCACTAAAACTAGCCAAATACATGATGCTCCGAGAGGACTCTAATGGTTTGGGAAGAAATTTTACAGGCGCATCCCGTCGTAAAAGGCTAGTTGAAGCACGCCAGTTCCAGCGTCGGCAGTTAAACGCGTAGCATATTTTTCTTCTTTTCGTCGGTGGTCCTTCAGAAGCGACCGCGCTCATCGAGGATTTGCAAAATCGAGTCGTGTTTTTTTTTTTTAGTTTGCTTGCTGTGGAGAGGTTTAGGTCCATATCACCTTGGCTACTCCATTTCTTCAAGTTCTGCCTCGAAAAAAAAAACAGGAATAAATATAAATACTGGAACTTAACTTCCCACAAGCGAGATATGATCAAGCTGGATGCCGAAATGGAGCGTTCCTATAGTGTCGACCATCTGGTGTTGTTTAACGTGCGCTGACATACAGTACACGAGCCTCTACCGTTCTGCCTCCACCAGAATGTGACCGCCGCGGCCGGCATCGAACCCGCGACCTTTGGGTCAGCAGTATAACAGAATTAAACGCGTGTGACTGACAATCACTGCAAAATTGTATATATATATATATATATATATATATATATATATATATATATATATATATATATATATATATATATATATATATATATATATATATATATATATATATATATATATATATGAGATCTAATAGACAACAATGCCAAGGAAAGTATAAGGGAAGATATTAGACCTGATAGGAATGTAAATATGAAGTAAAGTGGGTGAAAAGATAACTTGCCGTGGGCAGGACCCGAACCTGCGACCTTAGAATGACGCGTTCGACGCAAAATCTTTTCGACGGCAAGTTATCTTTTCACCCACTTTTCTTCATATTCACATTACAATTCGGTCTAATATCTTCCCCTGTACTTTCCTTGGCATTATTGTCTGTTAGATCTCAATAATATTGTTTAAAAACAGGGAAAAACGAGCCCCTAGGTATACACTTTTTTCCTTATTATATATATATATATATATATATATATATATATATATATATATATATATATATATATATATAGGCAGGCATGGTGGTTGAGTGGCCGTAGCGTTGCACATAGTATAGTAGATCCTCCGTGAGCGGTCACAACGTGGTTTATTTCGACGTTTCGGCCTAGAGTCTGGCCTTCATCAGGAATAAAGATACAGTTTGTCGGTGCTCAGCTTTATACAATCTCAAATCAGAGGGCAAAGTAAGAGGGCAAAAAAAAGAAAAGAAAAAAAGAAAAGAAAAGGAAAGAAAAAAAAGATAAAAATAATATACGGTGAACGCCCCTCGGGTGCCCCCCTTCCACTTTTCCCTCCACTCCCCCCCAACTCTCTCCCCCCTCTCCCCTTCACCTTTCTGATGTCAGCGGTCTGTGTATGTTTCCGTTCACTAGCGCATTCCTCCCGATCAGACGGTCCCTCCTGGCACTGGCGGTTCGGTGTGGGGCAAAAAAGAGCTTTTCAGGAAGTCCTAAGCCTTTAACTGCTCGGGGTCCCGTAAACAATTCGTCGTAGAAGGACGGGGGCCGCGTATTGTGTCAGAGGCTGGTCAGCGGGCATTTTAGGAAGTTCTAAGCCTTTAACTACTCCGCGCCCTGTCAACATTTCGTCGTAAAAATAGGGGTGCCCCGTATTGCGGTAGGCTGTGCAAGCGCGTGCAATGCGAATTCCTGGCCCGCTTCTAAATTACGCGTGTCGTGGGGGCCTCCCGGCTGTGCACATGGTTGCTGTTGGGCATGTCGTGCATGGCACAATTGATTGGGTAGTAAAATAAAACAGAAAACAGACGACAGCTGCACTTAGGAAGAGTAGTTACACTTGGAATTGTTTTAGGTTGTCCAGTGTCCTTCGCAGCTGCGGTGCCGTGAACTCAGTTACTATTTTCATCGTTGCCGTTATTGTTTTCTAATGCTTTAATTGCTGCAAGTGTACCAGGATTCTCATTTATTCCTCTATCGAGGGTGTTAAATCGGTGGATAAGGTATGACTCTCGTTGTTCACGTTCTCGATTTGATTTAAATCCCGTCTCTAAGAGCGTTACTGATAGTTTGTCGAATGCATGGTCGGGAAGATTGAGATGTTTTGATAGAGGTAGACTTGGGGCTGATTTCGCATCAAGTGGGGCGAAATCAGCCCCAAGTCTACCTCTATCAAAACATCTCAATCTTCCCGACCATGCATTCGACAAACTATCAGTAACGCTCTTAGAGACGGGATTTAAATCAAATCGAGAACGTGAACAACGAGAGTCATACCTTATCCACTGATTTAACACCCTCGATAGAGGAATAAATGAGAATCCTGGTACACTTGCAGCAATTAAAGCATTAGAAAACAATAACGGCAACGATGAAAATAGTAACTGAGTTCACGGCACTGCAGCTGCGAAGGACACTGGACAACCTAAAACAATTCCAAGTGTAACTACTCTTCCTAAGTGCAGCTGTCGTCTGTTTTCTGTTTTATTTTACTACCCAATCAATTGTGCCATGCACGACATGCCTAACAGCAACCATGTGCACAGCCGGGAGGCCCCCACGACACGCGTAATTTAGAAGCGGGCCAGGAATTCGCATTGCACGCGCTTGCACAGCCTACCGCAATACGGGGCACCCCTATTTTTACGACGAAATGTTGACAGGGCGCGGAGTAGTTAAAGGCTTAGAACTTCCTAAAATGCCCGCTGACCAGCCTCTGACACAATACGCGGCTCCCGTCCTTCTACGACGAATTGTTTACGGGACCCCGAGCAGTTAAAGGCTTAGGACTTCCTGAAAAGCTCTTTTTTGCCCCACACCGAACCGCCAGTGCCAGGAGGGACCGTCTGATCGGGAGGAATGCGCTAGTGAACGGAAACATACACAGACCGCTGACATCAGAAAGGTGAAGGGGAGAGGGGGGAGAGAGTTGGGGGGGAGTGGAGGGAAAAGTGGAAGGGGGGCACCCGAGGGGCGTTCACCGTATATTATTTTTATCTTTTTTTTTCTTTCCTTTTCTTTTCTTTTTTTCTTTTCTTTTTTTTTGCCCTCTGATTTGAGATTGTATAAAGCTGAGCACCGACAAACTGTATCTTTATTCCTGATGAAGGCCAGACTCTAGGCCGAAACGTCGAAATAAACCACGTTGTGACCGCTCACGGAGGATCTACTAGATATATATATATATATATATATATATATATATATATATATATATATATATATATATATATATATATATATATATATATATATATATATATATAGTTGCGGCGATGGCGTAGTGGTTAGAGCATCCGCCTCGCATGCAAGAGGTCCGTGGTTCAAATCCCGGTACCGCGCACTTCCCAACCGGATTTAAAAAAAAAAATCCGCGTGTTGATGGAACTGCATTAAGAGGCCTGGGGTGCGGCCTCACCGGCAAACACCGCCGAGAACGCACTCCCTCGCCACAGAAGGATTGGCCACCCTGGTGCAGTATCTGGCCACTACCTCCCACATGCTTACGTCAAATAACTCACGGCCCTCAGTCCCCAGCAGCTGCGAAGCAACTGACCACGGCGGCGGTCAGATCTGCAACGCGGCAGAGGGTGCTAAGAATCTCTGGATCCGGACAGGCCGCCATTGGAACCTGAACTTGGCAACGTTTAACGCTAGAACCTTATCTAGTGAGGGAGTCTAGCTGTACTATTCGAGGAGCTAGAGGGTGTTAAATGGGATATAATAGGGCTCAGTGAGGTTAGGAGGACAGATGAGGCCTATACGGTGCTACAGAATGGGCACGTCCTTTGCTACAGGGGCTTGGCAGACAAAAGAGAACTGGGAGTGGGGTTCCTAATTCACAGAAACATAGCTGGCAACATAGAGGAATACTATAGCATTAATGAAAGGGTGGTAGGTATCGTAATTAAACTGAATAAAAGATACAAGATGAAGGTGGTACAGGCTTACGCGCCTACATCCAGCCATGATGACGCTTCAGTTGAAAGCTTCTATGAAGACGTGGAATCGGCAATGAGTAAGGTAAAAACACAGTATACTATAATAAAGGGCGACTTTAATGCAAAGGTAGGGAAGAAGCAGGCTGGAGACCAGGCAGTAGGAGATTATGGCATCGGTACTAGAAACGCCAGAGGAGAGCTACTAGTAGAATTCGCCGAACGCAATAATTTACGGATTTTGAATACCTTCTACCGAAAACGAGAAAACCGCAAGTGGACATGGAGGAGCCCTAATGGCGAAAATAAGAACGAAATAGACTTTATAATGAGTGCACACCCTGGAATCGTGCAGGATGTGGAAGTGATTGGCAAGGTACGATGCAGTGACCATAGAATGGTACGGTCTCGAATTCGCCTAGACTTGAAGAAGGAACGACAGAATCTGATACGCAAGAAGCCAATCAATCAGTTAGCACTGAGAGGGAAAGTACAGGAATTCAGAGTGTCGCTGCAGAACAGGTACTCGGCTCTTAGTGAGGAAACCAACCTTAGCGTAGATACAATGAATGATAATCTGACGAGTATCATTACGGAGTGTGCAGTGGAAGTTGGAGGCAGGGTAGTTAGACAGGGCACTGGCAAGCTTTCCCAGGAAACGAAGAACCTAATTAAGAAGCGTCAAATCATGAAAGTGTCAAGTACAACAGACAAAATAGAACTGGCAGAGCTTTCGAAGTTAATTAATAGACGTAAGGTATGCGATGTAAGAAGGTATAACATGGAGAGAATTGAACACGCTCTGAAAAACGGAGGAAGTGTCAAAGCATTGAAGAGGAAACTTGGGATAGGCAAAAGTCGGATGTATGCACTAAGGGACAAAGAAGGCAAAATAACTACCAATATGGATAGGATAGTTAAAATAGCGGAGGCGTTTTACAGAGATCTGTACAGTAGCCGAGACAACCACGACCTTAATACTATAAGAACTAGCAGTAACCCAGATTACACCCCACCAGTAATGATAGAAGAAGTCAGAAAAGCTTTGGAGAGCATGCAAAGAGGCAAAGCTGCTGGTGAGGATCAGGTAACATCAGATCTGCTGAAAGATGGAGGACAGATTGTGTTAGGAAAACTAGCCACCCTGTTTACGAGGTGTCTCCTGACGGGAAGAGTACCAGAGTCTTGGAAGAACGCTAACATCATCTTAATACATAAGAAAAGAGATGACAAGGACTTGAAGAATTACAGGCCGATCAGCTTGCTCTCTGTAGTATACAAGCTATTTACAAAGGTAATTGCTAACAGAGTAAAGAAAACATTAGAATTCAATCAACCAAAGGAACAAGCAGGATTTCGAACAGGCTACTCAACAATTGACCACATTCATACTATCAATCAGGTAATAGAGAAATGCTCAGAGTACAACCAACCACTATACATAGCCTTCATAGATTACGACAAGGCGTTTGATTCAGTAGAAATATCAGCCGTCATGCAAACACTGCGGAATCAGGGCGTAGATGAAGTATATATAAACATTCTGGAAGAAATCTACAGGGGATCAACTGCTACCATAGTGCTTCATAAAGAAAGCAACAGAATACCAATCAAGAAGGGTGTAAGGCAGGGGGACACAATCTCCCCAATGCTATTTACCGCTTGCTTACAGGAGGTTTTCAGAAGCCTAGAATGGGAACAGTTAGGGATAAGAGTCAATGGAGAATACCTTAGTAACCTGCGCTTCGCCGATGACATTGCATTGCTGAGTAACTCAGGGGACGAATTGCAACTCATGATTGCGGAGTTAGACAAGGAGAGCAGAAAGGTGGGTCTTAAAATTAATCTGCAGAAAACGAAAGTAATGTACAACAACCTCGGCAAGGAGCAGCGCTTCGAGATAGGTAATAGTGCACTTGAAGTTGTAAAAGACTATGTCTACTTAGGGCAGGTAATAACCGCAGAGCCGAACCACGAGATTGAAGTAACTAGAAGAATAAGAATGGGGTGGAGTACATTCGGCAAGCACTCTCAAATTATGACAGGTAGATTGCTACTATCCCTCAAGAGGAAGGTATATAACAGCTGTATCTTGCCGGTACTTAGCTACGGAGCAGAAATCTGGAGACTTACAAAGAGGGTTCAGCTTAAATTGAGGACGACGCAGCGAGCAATGGAAAGAAAAATGGTGGGTGTAACCTTAAGAGACAAGAAGAGAGCAGAGTGGATTAGGGAACAAACGGGGGTTAAGGATATCATAGCTGAAATCAAGAAGATGAAATGGACATGGGCAGGGCATGTAGCACGTAGACAGGATAACCGCTGGTCATTAAGGGTAACTGACTGGATTCCCAGAGAAGGGAAGCGGGTTAGGGGGAGACAAAGGGTTAGGTGGGCAGATGATATTAAGAAGTTTGCGGGTATAAATTGGCAGCAGCAAGCACAGGACCGGGTTAACTGGCGGAACATGGGAGAGGCCTTTGTCCTGCAGTGGACGTAGCCAGGCTGATGATGATGATATATATATATATATATATATATATATATATATATATATATATATATATATATATATATATATATATATATATATATATATATATATATATATATATATATATATATATATCAAGAAGGGTTTGCGACGAGGAGACAATCTCCCTAATGCTGCTGTTTGCTGTTTACCGCGTGCTTACAGGACGTTTTCAGAGGCCTAGAATGGGAATGGTTAGAGATGAGAGTTAATGTAGAGTACCTTAGTAACCTGCGCTTCGCGGATGACATTGTAATGTAGCATGGGTGGTTAGCGTTTACGGTGTTCCTCGTTTTTTCTGTGCGCCCCGCCGCGGTGGTCTAGGGGTGTCACCCCTGTCCCGTTTATTAGGGAGGCAATCGCCGGGCTAATTCCAACGGTCGAAGTATCGGCCCCCCGAACCGCACCACGAAAGCGTGGACAATTTAGGAGTGGTCCTTATTGGCGCGCCAGCAGACGCCGGCTGTGGCCCAAAGAACAAGCCAGAGCCGAGAGTTGATAAACAAACAAAATTATATTCTCAATAATGGCAGATCAGAAACAATACACAAAAAGGCACACTCCACAATAGTTGCATACAATATGTCACCAATCAAACCAATCAATCAACGTACTACACAATACAATCAGCCACACTCAAAACAACGGACACAGACAACAATACGCACTACAATGCAGTCGCATGCATTTAACATCCAAGACACTTAAAGACTAAAGAGATAGAAAACCTATTTAGTCCAAAGTCCTTGGAACAAAAGTCTGAATGATACTCTTCCGAGAATCACTCACTCAAAGTCCAGCGTTGTTGTCGTTCCGTAGTTCTCGAAGTTTCTCTTCCAGGAAACCTCGCGTCCTCAAATGGCCACTCTCCAAGCTTCAAACTTCTTCGCCGGAAATCCGTCGGCTTCACACACGCAGCTGTTGCCCGCGTCTTCGCTCGATAGCGGTAAACCCACGCTCTTGCCTGTAGCTCGAGCCGTCCCTACGGACCACAAACTTCGCCGACTACACGGCGGACTCTCTACGCACTCTGGCGCTCACTTCCGTCTCCTCCTGTTCTGTCCCTACGGGCAGAACCTTCGCCGACTACACGGCGGAATTCCTACGCGCTCCGGCGCTAACGTTCCGTCTTCTCCTGATTTCTCGTCTCGGCTGCTCGGTTAAATACCTTGCGCGCGACTTTCCAGATGTTTCTCGTCATTTCGTCGGCGCGATACGCAGCGAAGGCTGGGGAGAGGCACGAGACGGTTCGACTGCCCTCTCCCGAGGATGATTCACTCGGTCTGACCCCGCCTCCTTCGTTCTAGAAAAATCGCGGTCTTGCTGGGCCGCCGATGTGGGGTGAGGAGGATCGTCTGCGAAGCCGTGTTTCTGCGGGGAGAGCGCGCGCCCGGGAGCCCTGGATGTTTGCTTTCTTTTTTTTTCTTTTTACCTCGCGGCGTTTCTGCCGCCCGTTGTCGCAAGGATTTGGCGGCGCGCTCTTTTTTAGCGCTCGTTCTGTGACACTGCCCCCCACTTTAAGAATATTATCTCATAATATTCAAAACCACACAAACGAGCGCGAACAGTCACCACACATTCTCACAGACTGTAACACAATCCGTCGCTCATGACACTTCACATTCACAATATATCACGCAATACAATCTTACATTGTAGTTCAATTCCACAACACATGAAATATAACCACAGGCACATGAGTACAACACTACACCACAAATTCCCAATAATACAGATGTACAAAGTTCTCGCATTACAACAATGGTCCAATACTATACATCACATCACAGCACAACACTTCGACACTTGTGACACAGGACAACCAGAACATTAACACAACATATGTCACTCAGCACTGCCAAACCCATTCTGATTTGACTTCAGCACTTATCTTGAGTACTTCGAACAGCGCTTGCGCCCTTTCTTGCGGTGCTCGCTCGACTTCTTGTTTTTCCACGTTCCCTTTCGGCGAGCCCTTTTCAACGACGATATCTGAGGCGGCGTCTCAGCCATCGTTGTCACTTCCGACACCGTTAACGGGTCATTACATTCGACGGGTCCTGTCTGTTTATTTACCCACTTGATCATGCCTCTACATTTTTCCCGGCTGGCCAACTCCGTCTCCTTTACACTGTCGGTCGGTTGAGGTCGTGCCGCCGTAAGTCCAGTTGCTCGGCCCGTGAACTCATTCATCTTCTCATCCGCTGTCTCTTGGGCCGCGGCTTCACCTTGGGCTCTAGTGAGATCCGTCACGGGCTGCTCCTCCACTGTATCTCGCGGCCGTTGTGTTGGCGAGGGCTCTATCTTCGGGTCTTCTCCCAAACATTCTGGATCATTCGGCCCTCGCGCCCCGTCGATGTTTCCGATGACAAGGTCGTAAAGGGGGGTCGTCATGCATAACGCAGTAACCTTCCCGCTGAAGTACGGGGTTTCAACCTCAATTTCTGCTTCGGGAAGCATCCGGACCGTTCGGTCAATTAGGCAAACCGGTTTCGTTCTGCCTGTCAACTCTCTTTCCCGTACCAAATTTCTCCTCACGATAACCGTGGAGCTGCCGGTATCTCTTAACACCGTAACTTTTTTGCCCGCAACTTTTCCAGGCAGCGTTGGCATTCCTTTCGTAACACCGGTTGGCTGTTTTGACATTACAGCACCCACAATAGGAATTTTCTCCCCATTCTTCAACTCTACGAATCCATCAGTGACGGCATTATTATCAGATTTCGGTGCCGCTTGCACACAAGATACCTGGTGAGTTTGACTCACTCCGTTCCGACAAGCGTCTGCTTTGTGCCCAGTCTGACCACACTTGAAACATTTTACAACCGTAGGGCTCGTAAAGATCGTTCGACAGTTTTTCGCGCGATGACCCACTCGGTTACACAGAAAACATCGCTGCATGCTCTCTGGTGCATGCTTCTTTTCTTCAGGAGCCAATTTCTTCGAATCATCGGGACAATCCTTCTTGACCTTGGCCAAATTAGTTCCACCTTGCGCTTCCAAGAATTGATCAGCCAATTCAAGCATTCCTTCAAGTGACTCAGCCTTCCTCTCTTTCAAATACAGCGACAGGCTTGGGTGGCAACTAGTAAGAAATTGTTCTCTAATTAGGAGCTCTCTAAGTTCATTGTACTCCTGGGCTGTCCCTGAAAGTTCAATCCATCTGTCGAAATAATGACAAAGTCGGGCGGCATACTGCGTAGCCGTCTCACCATCAGCTGGCTTTCCTGTCCGAAATCTGTCCCGGAATCCTTCCACAGTGAATCTAAATCGCTTCAGCAAAGCAGCTTTCACTTTTGCATAGTTGGCTGCATCGGTCGGCGTCAGCCTACCGTACACACTGAGCGCTTCACCACTCAAGCAAGTACTCAAAGCAGTTGCCCATTGCTGTTCTGGCCAATTCTGGCTCCTCGCAATCGTCTCAAATCTGTGGAGGTACGCGTCTAGGTCGTCTTTCCTTTCATCAAACGCTACGAGCAGCTTGCTTGGGTTCAAGCGGAAGCCGTGATCTTCCCGTTCGCTGCTTTCAACTCTAGCTTGGACGGGAGTTTCACTTCGCTGTTGCAAACGGAGCCGCTCGAGTTCCATCTCGTGCTGCCGCTGCCGCTCCCTTTCCTCTCTTTCTTCTTTCAGCTGGCGCTCCCTCGCTTCTCTTTCTTCTCTCGCCCTTTCGGCTGCCAACTTCTCTCTCTCCAGCTCCAACTTCAATTGCTGCTCTCTTTCTTCCTTCAGCTGTCGCTCTTTTGCCTCTCTTTCTTCTTTCAGCTGTCGCTCCTTTGCTTCTCTTTCTTCTCTCGCCCTTTCAGCGGCCAGTCTTTCTCTCTCCAACTCAGCTGCCTTTTCTTCCTTGGCCCTCTCTTTTTCTTCTTTTTCCTTCTGGGTGACCCACTTCCGTAGTTCGGCGTCAGAAAGACCCATCTTTTCACCAAGAGCGACTAACTTTTCGAGATCCATTTTGTCTCGCAACTCGCAATTAAAACTTTGCCGCGTGCAAAAAGTATCTGCCTAAATCAGTCTATCGGAACACTCTCCTGCACTCGTTAACGAGAACACTGAACAACACACAAAATCGTTCCGATAGCACTATCAACAACTCGAGGCTCTTTCTCACTGCTTTGGACACACTGTGCACCAAAAGGTCCTGTATCGCGGACGCCAGATTAATTGTCACCCCTGTCCCGTTTATTAGGGAGGCAATCGCCGGGCTAATTCCAAGGGTCGAAGTATCGGCCCCCCGAACCGCACCACGAAAGCGTGGACAATTTAGGAGTGGTCCTTATTGGCGCGCCAGCAGACGCCGGCTGTGGCCCAAAGAACAAGTCAGAGCCGAGAGTTGATAAACAAACAAAATTATATTCTCAATAATGGCAGATCAGAAACAATACACAAAAAGGCACACTCCACAATAGTTGCATACAATATGTCACCAATCAAACCAATCAATCAACGTACTACACAATACAATCAGCCACACTCAAAACAACGGACACAGACAACAATACGCACTACAATGCAGTCGCATGCATTTAACATCCAAGACACTTAAAGACTAAAGAGATAGAAAATCTATTCAGTCCAAAGTCCTTGGAAGAAAAGTCTGAATGATACTCTTCCGAGAATCACTCACTCAAAGTCCAGCGTTGTTGTCGTTCCGTAGTTCTTGAAGTTTCTCTTCCAGGAAACCTCGCGTCCTCAAATGGCCACTCTCCAAGCTTCAAACTTCTTCGCCGGAAATCCGTCGGCTTCACACACGCAGCTGTTGCCCGCGTCTTCGCTCGATAGCGGTAAACCCACGCTCTTGCCTGTAGCTCGAGCCGTCCCTACGGACCACAAACTTCGCCGACTACACGGCGGACTCTCTACGCACTCTGGCGCTCACTTCCGTCTCCTCCTGTTCTGTCCCTACGGGCAGAACCTTCGCCGACTACACGGCGGAATTCCTACGCGCTCCGGCGCTAACGTTCCGTCTTCTCCTGATTTCTCGTCTCGGCTGCTCGGTTAAATACCTTGCGCGCGACTTTCCAGATGTTTCTCGTCATTTCGTCGGCGCGATACGCAGCGAAGGCTGGGGAGAGGCACGAGACGGTTCGACTGCCCTCTCCCGAGGATGATTCACTCGGTCTGACCCCGCCTCCTTCGTTCTAGAAAAATCGCGGTCTTGCTGGGCCGCCGATGTGGGGTGAGGAGGATCGTCTGCGAAGCCGTGTTTCTGCGGGGAGAGCGCGCGCCCGGGAGCCCTGGATGTTTGCTTTCTTTTTTTTTCTTTTTACCTCGCGGCGTTTCTGCCGCCCGTTGTCGCAAGGATTTGGCGGCGCGCTCTTTTTTAGCGCTCGTTCTGTGACAAGGGGCTAAGGTACTCGGCTGCTGACCCGCAGGTCATGGTATGCCAAATCCCGGCTGTGGCGGCTGCATTTCCGATGGAGGCGGAAATGCTGTAGGCCCGTGTGCTCAGATTTGGGTGCGCGTTAAAGAACCCCAGGTGGTCAAAATTTCCGGAGCCCTCCACTACGCAGTCTCTCATAATCAAATGGTAGTTTTGGGACGTTAAACCTTGCAAATCAAATCAAATCGTTCTTTGTGTATCAGAGGCCCACGGGACGGCCTAGTGCTCTCCCATAATAGAGTACCAAGTACTCTAAATCGTTCATTTTTTTTTCTAAACACGTAAAAAATGTTAACTTTTTCAAAACACACATTGCATTGGTGAGTAACTCGGGAAACAAATTGTAACTCATGATTACTGAATTAGACAAGGAGAGCGAAGAGGTATGTCTTAAAATTAATCTGCAGAAAGTAGTATACAAAAACCTCGGAAGAGAACGGCGCTTCAAGATGGGTAATAGTGCACTTGAAGTTGTGAAAGCCTGCGCCCACTTAGGGAAGGAAATAGCTGTGGAGCCGAACCACGAGATTGAAGTTCCCAGAAAAATAAGAACGGGGTGGAGCACATTCGCCAAGCACTCTCAAATCGTGACTGGTAGATTGCCACTATTCCTTAAGAGGAATGCATATAACACCTGCATCTTGTTGTTGCTTACCCACGGAGCAGAAACCGGGAGGCTTACAAAAAGGGTTCAGCTTAAATTGAGGACGACGCATCGAGCGATGGAAAGGAAAATGACGGGCGTAATCTTAAGAGACAAGAAGAAAGCATGGTGTATCAGGGAACAAACAGGGGTTAAGGATATTAGATAGTTGAAATCAAGAAGAAGAAATGGACATGGGCCGAGCATGCAGCGCATAAATAGGATAACCGCTGGTCATTAAAGACAACTGACTGGATTCCAGGAGAAGGCAAAAGCGGGTTAGGGGGAGACAGAAGGTTAGGTTTGCAGATGATATTAGAAGTTTTCTGGTGTAAAATGGCAGCAACAAACACAGGACCGAGTTTACTGGTGGATCATGGGAGAGGTCTTTATCCTGCAGTTGACATAGCCAAGCTGATGATATATATGCCCACGCAACAAAAAAAATCACAAGAGTATATTATGTTCACACACACATCTGAAAAGTTGACGCTTTACCTAAAAGTTAATCAAGGTGATCACACAAGCTAATTTGCACTTGCCACGCGCTTCAAACACAGCTGTCATGACTCAAATTCATTTAGGTACAAAACTGCGCGAGAGAAACGATAGTACTCAGAACAAATGGCCGAAAGTATTCATTATAACTAAAACGTGAGCGAAACTCACAGCGTATCTTACGCATTCGCCGAAAGCTTTGTGTGTCGGCACCTTCCGTCCTTGTCTTCTTGCATTCTTGCTCTTTTTTTCGTTCCATCGCTAAGGCTACTCGAAGGCGTAAGCCGTCTTCCTTGCCTTCGCAGACAAGGCATTGATATCACCTCTTCTCCTGCGAAATCTTTCTGCGCCTATCGTGCTTTAGCAACGCTCCCGTGACCGGAGGCATTGCGAATGTAGCGTCCTCAACATCGTCATTCATCATCGTCATCAGGATATTCTAGCCACTGTGCCGCGCCTCTCGCGCAGCTCATGCCTAGCTCGAGCTGCACGACCAACAGAACGACTTCATGCGCCGGGCGTGTTGGACGCTGGCTGCCGCCGTTGCTCCGCTTCAGACCTACGAATACAGCGCGAGTTTATAGCACGACCTCGTCGGCCTCCACGACGTCGCCTCGGGTCTCTCGCTCCTCAACAGCCAGCTTTTTATTGCCAGGATTTGGGGAAATCTATACGCGGCGCCATCTCTATAGGTACCAGCAATAGTGTCCTGCTGTAACTGAAAGGGAATCGGGAGAAAAAAGTGATACGTGACGACAAAAAAAAATTCGCTATAAAAAAACGACTCCAGGTAATATATGTACAGCAGACACCCATTTGAGCATTCTGGTGAAATTGCAGTGTCACACTACAAACAGTGTGGCTTTCCAGGGCAATTAAATGTTACCCTCTGGAAACACATGGGGCTCCAATGTCAAATATGATACACTCTGGGAAGCCACGCGGCTTGTAACTCGACTCAGTCATTTTACCAGAATATTCCCGTGGGTCGCTGCTGCGTATAACCGGGAGTCATTCGTTATGACGAGTTTATTGTATGCAGATTGATTTTTTTTCTTTTTTTAGTTTCCATATAGTTACGACAGACCCCGTTGCCGCCGACCAAGGATTGCGCTACGTGCATATGTCTTCAAATCCTGGTCGAAGGCTTTGTACGGCCTTTGTGATCAGCCCGCTCTTGACCAATCGAAGATGTAATTTGATGACGTTGTCACGCAATGTCGTGGTCACGTCATAGTGACGTCACATCATTTGACAATCTGTTTTGTTATGATGACGTCATACGGTGACGTCATCACGCGATATTGACTTCTCAAATTACTGTGTTGAACCGAAGGTAATTTTCGCATTTTATGAGGCCTTCAGAGCCTTCGCTTTGGTAGTTGCTTTATGTGATCGTAGTGAAGTCAGCGCTTGCCGCTTTTTTAGCTCCTTAAAGGGTCCCTGAAACAATTTTTTCACATTCCGTTTTTGATTAGACCACTACTGGAGCAATTCATTGGTACCAGAGTTCAGTCGAAACACCCATTATTAACGAAGCTACGAGTACTAAAAACGTACCTTCCTCCTCCGCTCCGCCTTTCACCCTTAACTGCCCTCAACTCTTCCTTCGAGCGCTCGGGGCTAAGCTCCACCTTCACGGCGCCTGCGTCACGACGTGGCGTGAGACCGCATGCACGTAAATCCCACCGCCGATCCGATACCGGCAGTCTGTGCTGCGCGTTCCTCAGCCAATCAGATCAGCTGGAAACGATGCCGTCAGTGGGGCAGAGCGTGTCGCTTGGTGAATGGGCGGTTGAAAACGCGTTTGGCAGAGCCGCAGCGATCTGCAGCAATCTAGAGCGATTCGCAGCCTCTAAGCGTTGTAATAAATTACAAAGTTTACGCAGAGAGTTCAAATTGGTCTCAAAATTATTACCCTTGGGACTTGGTCTGCGGGCCCAATGTGTTTGTAAAAAATCGTCAATACCATTTCAGTGTTCCTTTATTGAATCTCTCTCGCGTGGTGCCGACTTACACATCAAGTGGTTTAGACATGTAACTTAATGTTTGGTTGATTTTAAAAGAGCAGGTACTTTTTCCCTGTGTAGAAACCTCTTCACTTTAGCGTGGATGACGTTATCTGTTATAAGAAAAGCCAAAGCGTTAAGGTTGCGCATGAGAACGACAAATACAAGGGCGCATGTCGACCTGTATTACTTAGGCAGAATCGAGCCGCCCCAAACTCTTCAGTTGTGAAGAAAAGACATCGGTGCTTCACTGCGAGCAATTGTCTCGTCGTACGATTGTCTACGAGTGGTTGTCTAGTCGTGCCCTTCCTAAGATGGTGCAAGTCTGGCTTTTCTTCCCTACTAGGGAGAAGGGTGGGGAGGCCGCGCGAAAATTTGAAACCAGCTAAAAACGATGTTTTAACCCATGTAACTTCCTTAATATAGTGCAAAGGCCCGCCACGGTTGTCTAGTGGCTAAGGTACTCGGCTGCTGACCCGCAGGTCGCGGGATCGAATCCCGGCGGCGGTGGCTGCATTTCCGATGGAGGCGGAAATGTTGTAGGCCCGTGTGCTCAGATTCGGGTGCATGTTAAAGAACGCCAGGTGGTCGAAATTTCCAAAACCCTCCACTATGGCGTTTCTCATAAACATATTGTGGTTTAAACTCCACATATCAATCAATATAGCGCGAAATTCTTGCGGCAGCATGTTCACAAATCGAAATCACTCTTGATAACATTTTTTTGGCTTCGGGGTTGTTTACTGGTTCTTCAACAGAGTGGGCAAGCTTTCGTCTGGGCGGCAGCCAAGAAAACATCCTGCTAGCTCTTTTACGCTTCCCACTCTTCTCGGTTACTGTTTGTTTGCGCACACGTTAAGCGGTGATGCAATTCTCCTCCACGACAGCCTCCGCCGTGGTGGAGTGCCGCGACCGTCAGCACATGACGTCAAAGGCGACCATAAAAGATCATCTGATGGGAAAGTACTAAAAGAAAACAGAAGAAACACGTGCCGCACTGTTTAGCATGGCATGATCGTTCACATTGGAGCCAATAAAGACGCTCTTTTTTTTTCTCGTCGACGGCTGACTACAGAGAAGAGGAGATGGAAACAATAAATGTGACGATTGAGTGAGGTGTCGATAATCACATGTCACGAATGCGCGCAAACACACACAAACACACACACGTGCACAAACAAAACTACGGCTTAGTGCTGAGCAAAGCGCACGTGCGCTCACGGTCAGTGCAATTGTCGAAGATAAGCCATCTATGCTGCGTGCTGTCGGGGGGCAAGCTATCAGGCGAGTGTTTGTTTGTTTTTCTGTGGGTAAACGCGCTTTCGCAACACAGACGGCGTGATGCGCGGCGGCCTGCAGCTCTCCGAACCATCGATTCTGAATGTTTCGTTTGGTCTCGCTCTCTCTCCCTCACAGAGACACTAAAGGGGAACAATGACTTGGTTTAGATAGATAAACTGCACTCTGACAACTCTAGTGCGATATACTTCACTACCATAATTTCATTATTAACGGAGTATATCAAGGTTGAAGTCTAATTTTTTTTCAATGTCGCGCCGAAATCTCCGCGCCTGACGTCAGAAATTTCTAAATATATCTTCGGAATTATCTCGTCATTAGCTCCATAACTTTTAAAAACTTATTATGCTATGTCTCTCGCACCTACACATGACAACGTACTTTATATTTATCGATTGGAGGCTCTCCGTAGGACCCAGTGAACCACTTCCAAATTTCTTACGTTCCGCGTTTAATGCAGGAATCTCAAGGTAGCTTCTCAACTCGTATTTTCTTTTCGCTCGTTTCCTGGCTTACTGAATGCAATGTCGCGGTAAGAGTGGTGTTTTCGAGATTACAAAATTGTACTTCTATATTAACGCGAAAATTTCTTTTGCTGAATAATGTCACTTCAAATAGACAGCAAAAACTGGCTGGTTTCGATCATCCTCGTTCGACTAGCGAACATGGAGAACGGCGACTCCATGACAATTCCCGCGAAGTCGTGAAAATGCGCCAGGCGTGATGAGTTTTATTACGCCGGAGCTGGCATGCGGCGAGGTACTTTCGCGTCACTCCTGCAGGACATTTAAATTACTAAACGCGTGTTTGTGGCGCAGCAGCTATAGCTTCGGCATTAGAATTTAGAGCTTGAGATCCCAGCATCAAACAAAAATTTTTAAACATTTTACTGCGAAACTGCACATGGCTGATTTCTGGCTCATTGCGTTCTTGGACAAAATGGCGTGTAGTACAACAGTTATGGATTACCTGCGAAATAAATCATCCATGAGAAGCTCATTGCGACAGCTAAAGGTACGTATATATCAACATAACTTTTGGAGTTTTCATCACTGCTATATGATTATGGGAAATGTCATGGAGGGCTCTAGGAACTTTAACCTTTTGGTGTTCTTTAACCTGAACCTAAGTGCAGGAGCCATTAGCGTATGATCGTTTTTTTGATAAATTATGTGTCCAATTTTCAAGATAAAAGCTTTTGGCAATAAAAATTTTCTTTATATGTTAATTCACCCCTTATGTATTATGTATTATGGCTTTAGGGAAAATAAAGTTATGTTATGTTATTGCCACCATTAAAACGCGAACACCACGAGTGGGATTCGAGACCGCTACCTTCAGGTCAGCAGGCGAGAACAATAACTACGAGACCACGGCGATGTCAAGCTAAATAAGTACTTCTCGCGCACCAAAGTATACGTGTTCATCTCATTGATTGATTGATTGATTGATTGATTGATTGATTGATTGATTGATATGTCGGGTTTAACGTCCCAAATCCACCATACGTGTTCATCTCAAGCCTATACCATATTTACTCCCTTAATTAATATTAGTACCGACTCATGTTGGCTTGATGTCGACGAGGGTTGACTACACCTCGGAAATATTGGTTAGTCCGCTGTCACGTTTTTTTTTTTTTTTTGTAGTTAAATAAGGGCAACGTTGTCGCATCCACCACTAATTTGGAATATTTTCTGTTCACCATGACATGGGCGAAGTTTTCCATCTGACTGACGGATGTACGTACATTTCACCAAAGTTTGCGCGCAGGTTGGCGGCAGCCAATCTGAGCTCCGACGACACGGAAAAAAAGAAGAAAAAAAGGAAAGCTGACATACTTTTAAAAAATGTATTGCGTCAACTTGCAGATGTGCCATGACGTCAAAGAAGCGCTGCCAGGCCATATGTCATGGGGTGTCATGTTATGAGGGTACGCGACACGTACGTCTTTGCTTAACGTTATAGAACTTGATCATTGCGAACATTTGCCCAGACTGTAGGCATGTTTGAAACGACGCTTTATATGAGCTTGTTCTCGTGTTTCTCGTATTAGGGAACACGATCTTGTTAAAAAGAAAGAGCCACGTAATAAAGCTTAAATTTATGCATGGCAGGCTGTGTGCTTATTCGTTACTCTTTCTATTAAACACTTCTCAGTCTTTATTTAAAAAAAAAACGAAGTTCGTTACAACATAAGAATAAACTAATAAAACTCCCCACAAAAGGCTGCACTGCGCTTTTTTGTTTGCATACTTACGCGCTGCAAAGCATTTTCACGAAAAAAATTGGTGACTGTATTCGAGCTACCCAAGAATCACGTTCCATGTTGTCATACTTGCCGCTGGGAAACGAGGGCTCGTTGCTTTGACATACTTTAGAAGCGACATATTTTAGAAGGATTCTACTACATCGAATGACGACAGGCGAGAGTGCTGATGTGATACGTGCGGCAGGCCTTCTTAAATGTCGTATATATACCATCTGGTATTCATGTGGCTATATATACCATCTGGTATATATAGCCACATGAAATTTTAAGCCGCTGTTTAGTGCGGCTGGGAATATTCATGTTCCTTATAAATGAAGACTTTACATTAAGAGAGTAGGCCTATCATTGTAGATAGCCATGAAGGAGACGAATCTTTCAATATAAACTTGCCTAAGATCCAAAGACTTTTAAATTGCGAGTACCATCTATGATTTTACTCGTTGGTATATGGGTCATGGGTGTTTCGATAAGTCAAAACACCCTTCCCTCTAAAAGAGGATTTTGCCATGAACATCACCCTTTAAAAGTTGTTTGTGGAGGCAAAACACTCTTACACTATTCATTTGCAGATTTTGGTTAGGCAAAAAGGTGTTTTGCTTGTTGAGACTCCTTTAAGGGTGCAAAGTAGTTTACTGAGTACTTGAAGCGTTTTCACCGCTTCGCGTTGGAGAGACAGGCTGCACGAACACCGTTTCGCCACCTGGAGCGGCCGTATCTCCTCCCGCCGGCGTTTTGTAGAGTTAAGGCCTGACCACACGTATTCGTTGCAGCGCGTCGGCGCGTGGCTTGTTGACGTGGCGCCGCGCCAATGGGCGCTTAGCTACGCGATGCTGCGCGCTTTCTCTCTCCATACCGGAAAGGGCTCGGCGCGCGTCAGTAAAGACACGCATTGACGGGCTGCACCGGATACGTGGAGTCAGGCCTTTACGCCAGGTTGGATTCTCGTATAATAAGTCATTTATCTCGTATAACACTACAACTTGTTGCTTTCGTATTTATTGCTTCGCCTTTGTAGCAAAAGTGATGTTTTGTTTAGTGGCGCTGGCTCTGACGTCACCTAACGGAAACAGCTGTGTCTTGCTTTTCTGGCTTCCGGTTTGCACCCCAGCAAAGCGGAGAAAAAAAGTATTGAGGCCATGTACTTTAAAGGTTGCCCTCCGGAGAACATAATAATAACGTGCTTATTACGTGAAACAAATCTGTCAGTTCTAATTAAAGCGCCATCACGCACTGTCTGGATGCACAGCACTGTAAGAATTCGATTACACGGCATCCAACGAGGTATCTCAGTAGTTACAACTTTCATTTGACGAGAATGGGGCCATACGTTTGACACTTTCTCTGTGAGAAAGACGCCGATTCATTTGAAAAATAACTGTATTGCAAGTCGGAGGCGCTCACGCAAGCCCATCGCCCTCATAAAGCGCTAGATATCTCTCACTGCCTTGCGAGCCGTCGAGAGATGTGGATGATGCTGTAGCAGCACATTGCACAGAAAATGGCCTATCATCCAGTAGCCGCAATGCGTTGGCAAGTATTTCTCTCTGAGGCAAATCGAGGGTGGTAACATGGCACGGTAACGTAAAAGAAGTACAAGTACAGCTAAAAGCCCCTATTTTCGTCGGTGCCGCAAACATCGCATGCCGCATCGTAAGTCACTCTGATTTAAGTTATACACGCTTCAGGGAAGCTACTTTCTGTCTCTCCCTTGCTTCGTTTCGTTCTCCCTGATTCTCATCTCTCTTGTCCCCGTTCCTCATTCGCAAGGGTAGCCAACCGGGTGTCTTTCTGTTTAACGTCCCTGCCTACTCCATTTCCGTTTGCTTCGTTCCTTCTTGCCATTCAAAAAAAAAAAAAGAAGGCGCTGTTCGTAGACTGTCAGGAACTATTGTGCGACAGCTAAGCCTGCCTCCGTGGCTGTTCGCCAGTTGTAGAGCTTCGCGCATTTCGTTCATCGAAGGTCGGAGTACGACGGAACTCAGTGAGCTCAAACGAAATCACGAGAACATGGGTGCTGGCTTTACTAGCGTATATGATTTGCGGCAGGAAACGGCTGAAAAAAATATATATATAGTGCGCTCGTTTTCACGCTTCGTCGATCTGATTACGCCATGCCGATCGTCACGGACCAGTAAAGAGAGGCTGTTGACGAAAACAAAGCGTGCAAACGTGGATGAGGCGGGAAAGAAAGAGACGATTCAACGCTGACCATGAACTAAAAACGAAAGAGTCACGTTGTAAAGAAAACTAAGGTTAGAACAAAGCTTCTCTACACATTTTCAAGACAAGACCGCTCCAAACCATCAATCTAACGTGCGATTGGCTCTTCGCGAGCGATTCGTCGCGGTGTTTACGGTGTTCGGCTGCTGACCCAAAAGTTGCGAGCATGATCACAGTCCCGGTGGTGGCGTTTTCGATGGAGGCGACATGCTATAGGCCTTTGTACTGCGCGATGTGAATACACTTTAAACACCAACAGATGTTCGACACTTCCGGAGCCTGTCACTAAGGCGTGCGCTTTTATATTGGCGTGGTTTCGTAATGTTTTTGAAAGCCCGGGTGGTATTACTACTACTACTACTACTACTACTACTACTACTACTAGTAGTAGTAGTAGTAGTAGTAGTAGTAGTAGTAGTAGTAGTAGTAGTAGTAGTAGTAGTAATTGTAGTGGTAGTAGTAATAGTATTACGCAAGCTACAACTGTTTAAGTCTGGCATTTTTTACGCATGCGTTCCCATTTATATTGACATACCAGGTCTTAACAGTAGCAAGCGTATCTTCGTCGTCTTGCATAGAAAAAGTGCGTACTCATTCAAATTTGGCGCTCTTTTTTATCACTCTTTTTGAAACACAATAAATCCATACCGATTGGTCTTATACTTTTTTTTTTACTTTCCGGGAAAATTAACGCTGCGCGCAACCGACCCGGCACCTATAGGGAAATAGAACTATATACCAGCGCCTTTCGGCGCGAAAATCGAATCGGGGCAGCTGGTCACGTCAGACCGCCATGTTTATTCCCTCTCTTATTCCTCTCTCTTTACTAGTATTTGCATAGGTGCTCACTATCTGCGGGATGTCTCTTTTCCTTTATCTGCCTCTCGCATCCATTGTTGAGCGACTTGCCCGGATAGGTGGCTGAGAGCAAGCATCGGAAAGGCAAGGAGGGACTGTTGTGTTGAAATAAAAGAGAGTGAGAAAGAAGCAGATGAGAGCGAAAGAGGAGCGGCAGCTGCGCCGCAGGCGGCAGACGGGCGAAAACGGGCCGACTGTGGCGCCTGCCTGCACTCCTTCATCCTCTTCTCTCATTCATGCTCACTCTCTCTTTCTCTCTCTCTCTTTCCGCTACTTTCCTGTGCAGTTTTCATGTATTTTTTCTTCCTCTCACAGCTGCCACAGAAAAAGCGCGGCAAAGCGCGAAGTACTACGTAACGCTAGGCGAGAAAATGTTATAGATGCGGACTGCAACTGTTTTTGTTTACTTGGTGTTAACGATGCTTGAGGGCCTTCACAGTTACCAAGGAGGGAGGTGAAAGAACGACATGAACAAGGCGTCGTACGCTCCCCCCCCCCCCCCCCCCCATTCATGATTTCCTCAAATCATCGAAAATCAAAAAGAGAGCGGTATGGGTGTCGCTTAAAAGGAAACCTGCAGTGAGGTGACGTTAT
The DNA here is from genome assembly GCF_043290135.1 of Rhipicephalus microplus. Taxonomy (NCBI): domain Eukaryota; kingdom Metazoa; phylum Arthropoda; class Arachnida; order Ixodida; family Ixodidae; genus Rhipicephalus; species Rhipicephalus microplus. The sequence continues at coordinate 95,922,729 of NC_134704.1, read as the reverse complement.
GAAACAATAGTCGTTAAGGTTTAAAGTCCTCAAACCACCATACGATTACGAGAGACGCCTTAGGGGAGGGCTCCGGAAATTTCGACCACCGGGGGTTCTTTAACGTTCACCTAAATCTAAACATACGGGCCTCAAGCATTTTCACCTCCGTCGAAAATGCGGCCGCCAAGGCCGGGATTAGATCTCGCGGCTTATGGGTTAGCAGCCTAGTGCCTTAGCCACTAGACCACCCTGGCGGCTAACGTTACAAAAGCTTTGTTTGTTTGGGTTTTCTTCTTCTAAACCACCCCCGCAATCACAAAGGGAGACAGAGCGAAGGAATGGGAATATCTGAAAAGATAATGGCATGCGTAAGAAGCGTGACAGAGTTGGTAAACAAACTACGCTGCGACTCCGAGTTTTCCGGCGTGCTTGTCGGAGGAAACCGTATCCCTCGTGCTTGGAGAGGAGCGGATGCGATGAAAGAGAAAAAAAGGAAGCAACGTGAAAGAGGACTGATTTCCTTCTCTCGAGTTTACCTGCCTATTCACTCTCCCAGTAACGGAGACTCGCGCCCACAACGGAAAGAGATGAGAAAGAGAGAGAAGCGCTGCGCGGTTCTCTCTCTCTTCTTTCCTCCTCCTTTTTTTTATCTGTTTCAAGTCGACGCCGCTGAGAGCGCGCGCGCGCCGCGGCGTGCCGGGAAGCGGTGGAGATCCGGAGCTGCTGTGCACGTCGCCAGTCAGTAGGAACGCGCCGGCCGACGCATGAAGACGGACAAGAAGTTTCTCGAGGCCCTCGTGGGTGGTTCGCCGTTCGGCGGCGCCGGTGGCGACTACGAGGTGGCCCCGAGCACCGAGAAGGACGCCCTGGGTCCCCGCGCCGGCGTTGTGGTTGTGGACGACGAGGTGTTGCTCGATGTGGACTCGCTGCCGGCCAAGCCCGAGTCCGCCAATGCCGACGACCTGGGCTCGAGCGAAGAGGACTTGCCGCTGCGAGGCAACTGGGGCGGCAAGCTAGACTTCATCTTCGGCTGCGTCAGTTACGCCGTCGGACTGGGCAACGTGTGGCGATTCCCTTACCTGGCATACGAAAATGGAGGAGGTCAGTACGGATTGTGTCTACCTGCAAAACCTGTCGTTTGTTTCTTCTGTCGTGGCCGGCCTGGGGGTCTCTCTTTTAACCACTGGTGCCGGCAGCGTTTTGGTTTTACGGTGGTGACGGGTTGTGTCTGGTGTTTGGGTGGACGTGGCCCGTTTTTCTCTACGAAGATCATCCTCAGTTTCTCGCTAGTGAAAAGGAAAAAAAAAAGAAATGAAGGAAAGAAACGTGTCACATTCAAAGAACGGGAAATATTGAAGTGCGGCTGAGCTGTCCTTCCTCCGTTATTGAAAGCCTGGAAACCGCGTTATGACAATATCCAAACTTTGATGGGACGGGACTGGAAGCACAAGCTAACAACTGGGCGGGGACAATTCACTCCAGGGGTATTTGTTTTTCATTTCGTTCACTTTGGGATCATAAATGTCACATTGTGTTTAATTTTGCAGTCATAGGGGTGCGTGGGGACAAGTTCTTGTGAAAGATCGTCCCCACCGGTGCGAAAATCAACGAGTGAATTGCTTTTATCGTGTCAATGGAGAAATTAGAATCACAGGAAAAGGTGGACAGGAAAGGTCCCTCTATATTGATTTCGGTGCCACTATAGTAATTTATATCAAGTTGTTTGTATTGTGATGCCCGGGCCGCTTGTAGTGTGCCCGGCATTATTGTATCAGCGTTTTGTGACGTGCTGTGCCGTCGAGTGTGTTTGCCGCCCAAGAGCTTCGTGCCATGCTGCTATGCTTCGCGGGGAATGGTTCAATGCGCCGCCCCTTCCCCTGGCGGCCGATGGATTTACCGCAGCGCCCTCTTTTAATCTAGCTAGACCTATAAATATGAAGAACTACGAGAGGTCTGACTTTTTGAGAGGTGAAGGTTGGATACGTTTAGTGTGGCATTTTGAACCCTCAAGCTGCGTAGTGTAAACACACAGTCGAAGGCTCGGGAGACGGAGGACCAGTGCGGCTCCCAAAAACGCGGTTCACAACCTTAGCTGCTCCACGACTGCGGTTACTGTGTAGATCGATACACTAGTGCGCGAGCCATACTATGCCACCAGTCTCAACGCTCGCCAGCATTCCTTTTTTTTTTTTTTTGCTGTGGCGAGGGGAGAACTGGCGTTACGCGCTGCTTTTCGTCTATGAATGGAAGGTGAGTGACGATACGACATGCGCTACCGGTCACAGATCGTCATCATCGATTTCCCCTTCAACTCCTCAACAAACCGCTGTTGTGCTTTCTGTGTCGTATTCTTGACAAAACATTCATTCCCTTTTCTCAAGTCTTGTAACGCAGCGCTGACCGAGGTTCGAAACCTTACAACGGAAAGAAGGCGACCACTCTCGCCCCCCGTCGCGCTAACTCGCGAGAATTTGTGGGCTGTCCCGCCGAAAAACCGCGCATAGCGGGAAAGCCGTCGTGTCGGAGAGAGATGGTGGGAGAGAGAGAGCGCGCGCGCTCAGGGATCTACGTGTCGTGCGGTGCGGCGCCTCTCCCAGGGTTGTCTGAAGGTCGGAGACGCGCTGTGCAGGCTTGGCGCGCTCGCCGTTTTCTCTCTCGCGCGCACCTTTTTTATTCTTCTTATTCTTCGACTGCCGCTCGACTCGGAAAAGTTCTTCGCCTCGCTCGGCAGCACTTGCTTCTTCGCCTCTCGCGCGTCTCGGGCAACGCACACCTCACTCGCCGTCTCGTGTAGAGCGCTTCTATGCTCCTCTTCTTGTACCCAAGGTTGTTCGCATTCTATTCCCGTACTCCACTCGGCTGTCTTCTCTTTAAACGCCCAAAACACCGACCCTTCGAGAGACGCCGTCTGTCTGGCAGCGCGAAAGAATAAACGACCGCCGAATCCTTTCTCCAACTGCCTCGCACTGCGGGGCGCGCTTTTACCAATCCTTTTTTTTATATATGCCAGCGCGAAAAGAATGCGGCGCTCGCTTTATAAATGCGCTTCCTCGGTCGCCTAGCGACCTTTTCGAGGTCGTCGCTACCTCGCGACCACCGCCGCTAGCATACCGTATATCCTCGAAACCACGTTGCTCGGCAGTCGCGTTTAATCCCACCATTTCCGATGTAATCACGGAATTCCTTCGACAGCACCTCTCTTCCTCGCACCTTACACCGGCAGCGCAGCCGTTCCATATTTTCCCTCACTTTGTAATTCTTTCGCGCACGAACTTTGGCGTCCTCGTATCAGCGTCTCTTTCGTGAGGGCGGCCACCAAAGAATAATCAGATCGCGCGGGCGACGTTCCGAGGCCGGTCGAACGCCTTTCGCGAGTGTATGTTTATTGTATACTGTGGCCACGTGTGGGATTATGGCGGTGCTATCCTTCGGGACGATGTTCATTGCTTCCCGCGAAACAAACCTCGTTGATAGCTGCTTGCTGGCGACGATGCTATATCGCTCACTTCAATGGCGCTTAAATTAACAAAAAAATGTCCTGTGCCACGCCCTGTTTTTCGCGATAAACAAGTGTCACTTATGCTTACCAAGCACGTAGACAAAAAAAGGAATAACATTTATTGCGCAATGAAGTGCAAGGCGATTCGATTGATATGTGGGGTTTAACGTCCCAAAACCACCATATGATAATGAGAGACGCCGTAGTGGAGGGCTCCGGAAATTTCTGACCACCTGAGGTTCTTTAACGCGCACCCAAATCTGAGCACACGGGCCTGCCTCCATCGGAAATGCAACCGCCACAGCCGGGAAAAAGTGCAAGGCGAGATTACTAGTTTTATTTGACTGTACCCAAAGCATGGCTGAACATCTGTCGCAAATTACGACAATGAGCAATTTTTTTCTGAATTTTTTTTACAACGTGTTCAACAGCATAAACATGATCTACGAAGTACCGTATATATGTGAGCAAAAGTGCAATTTATATGTCATTCTCCCATGTCGCTTAAAATATAAACGAAATGCCACAGCCAGAATGTCAGTTTCACGTCACCTATTGTCACCTATTTATTCTCCAAACTTGAAACTCCAAAGCCGGATTTGCATTGATATACGCTAAAAAAAAGTTCAGCAAAGCTGAAAGCGAAATCCATAATATTATCAGAGTCTGCTATACTTCGACTGCGAACACTCACCACTGAGAAACCGTGTGAAAAACTACACATTAAAGAACTCCAGGTGGTCAAAATTTTCGGAGTCCTCCACTATACGGCGTCTCTCATAATCATATGGTGGTTTTGGGACGTTAAACCCCACATATCAATCAATCGTGGGAAAAACACAGATAGGAATACGGAGAGAATATGCGACAAACCAGGCACAAGAAAGATTATATACTGGTTTTACAAGAGCCGTTTAAAAATCATTATCGCCACCATCAACATCTCAATCGGTGTTCTATATATGCCGAATTAAAGTTTAATTTCATATCTGCAGGTGTGCTCAGTTCATCGCGACATACAATTTTCTATCGGCCTCCAGCGTTGCTAAGCGCTTTGACTTCGGACCCGATGGTTATGGGATGGAATCCCAGCCGCGGCGCCCGCATTTCGATTGCCTGAAGTGCCGGAGGCCCGCGTTGGTTAGATTTAGTGGCACGTTGAAAAAGTTCAAAGGGTCGAAATTTCCAGAGCCCTCCACAGTGGTGCTTCTCCTAACCATGTCCTCGTGGTGGCATGCACTTAACTTGCAATTGTTTGTCGGCCCTGACTCTGGTTCCCTTTTCTCGGCGTCCATTAGACAATGCTATTAGGCTACAGCGCTTATCTTCTCAACGTACTAAATCACAATATTACAGAATATCAGCAAGATATGAAGAGGTGAATATTCCTGTGCATGGTCTGTCGCTAGAGCGGACGTTTCGGCAGGTGATCTCGCATTTCTCAAAGAACAAGACACAGAAACGGCACCTTCAGCGATATCCCGCCGTTTGATAGTATACATTTCAACCTATACTATGTCACACGCCCATCCTTCATAACATCTACTATAAAGGTTTTGAACAGAAGGCACATCGAGAGGAAGAGAGGGAAAATTATGATCTGAAAGATAGGTGTCAAACAGATTGATTCTTCGATTGACGATCACTCATAGTGGAGACTTGTTTATGAGTAGATGCTCCTAAGTAAATTACTTGGGGTGAATGAAAATGCCACCCACTTATGTATTTCATTTCTCCTTTTCTAAACTTAAGCCAAGCATGATATTTTCTGTGAAGCTTCGTTCATCGTCTCGTACGCTGCAGTTCAAAGTAGAAAACGTAGATGTATAAAAAAAAATCAAATGCTCACATTTGTGAGTTCAGTGCGTCTGAGTACCTCCTCTTTCTTTTTCATAGCCCCACCTATAAATATCCGGCCGAGTTCATCATTTATCGTTACACGCTTGTCGCATATTCGCTTCCCGCCTTTATTTTTCCTTTTTTTTGGGGGGGGGGGGGGGGGGCTCTGTAGTGGCGAGTGGACTTGTTTTTGTCGCAACAAAATTTTGTTTCCAGACTGCTGCAAGAGAAGAACGTTCGTGCCATGCATCTTCATTCCTCTGCAGCAATATAAATCGAACCTGCCCTTCATGGCAAAAAAAAAAAACAACTGTTTCGGCTTTTTTTATTTAATGCGGATCTTTACAAGGGCCGCCTTGCACGTATGTTATTTAACCACATGAGGGTGGCGCTTACCAAATGTATTTACTATGAAAAACTTGATGCGATTACTATAAGAAGCTTACCATATTGGGGGTTTGCTCTAAATGCGTTTACTATATAATAGTGAGTTGCAACAAAGACGTATTCTCAACATATGCAAAGTGAATATTGCACTAATATACGCATGTCAAGTATTAACTCCTTTAATGAGGAAAAAAGTAATCACCAAAAGCATGAGCATTTTGACGTCATTACCATGAACATTCGCCTCCATTAATTGGTCTTCGCGCATTTTTTTTAATATTAGCTTTCCTGGAACTGCGCCGCCAGTGTGGCGCAGACAGGAAGCAATGCGACATACTTGAACCCAGTGTTTGTTGAATGTCAATGGCAACCGAAACTATGTATCGCCAATCACCAATCTTTGGCTGTTAGCCCGCAGGCTCAACATGGTCGGTTGTGTTGCGCAGAAACTGGAAGCCCGTAACAGTTTCATGAAACTCTCAACATCCCACGCTCGAAAGACGCTTCTTACTCAGTCTGAAATAGCGTTACAGCATGGAAAAACGTTCTGTCCTTCCCGTGTACGGCTTGCGACGAATGGAAAACGTTGCTGCTATAGAGTCTGGATGGGCGACGATAGCGTGACTTCACTTGAAACATGGTCTAGGAAGCATCTTGTAACAACTCGTACAGTCCATACATGGCGGAATCCAACGCGTGTTCAACGACAACAGCGCCGTTATCCTCGGAAATACTATAAAAACAGAGATAATAAATATCAAGGGAATCCAGACCTGATCCCTGTAGGCTACCCTGCACCGAGGAAGGGAAGATGCAGAGCAGGGGAGAAAAGTCACTCTTGTCGTCGAGTATAGAGCTTGACATATAACCTTGCGAATAGGTAACGAGCTACTCATCCGTTCAATTTAGCTCGTGAATTCTACCCCTCTATCTTATCTCGTATCGCATACGCTTCTGTGTTTCGTTGTTCTTTTCTTCGGCATTCGGTCCATCTTGTTTTAAACGAGCAGTGCTAATAATTATTAGGGCTTAACGTCCCAAAACCACCATATGATTGTGAGAGACGCCGTAGTGGAGGGCTCCAGTAATTTCGACCAGCGGAAATGTCGAACCTTAGCCACTAGACCACCGTGGTGGAGTTTTCAAGAAGTAGAAAATCGCTTAACTTCATAGCTTGTAATGATGAACTACGTGGAACTCAGAACAAGGAACAGCTCGGCGCATATGATTTCCTTTATTAATATTGAAGCAAATAACTTGTTGGCGTCATTATAGAAGGGTAAAGACTGCAGACAGGAGCTCCCTGGGAAGTGTGGGTGTCACGGGCCTGCGAGCGAACCCGCCGACCGTGGCCAAGCCTCGCGATGTGCGAGTATGTGGTGTGTAGACCCGGACACATTTTCGGCGTTCTGCCAGAGCTGTCGCTGACGAACCGAGGTGACCTGAGAGAATGCTAATTGCGGATCGCTGACACACACGTTTCGTGCATCTGGGCTCGCGTGAATTGCAGGCAGCATGTAAAACAATATAAAAAAGTGACATGGAACTAACAGTAGTTATGGCTCAAAAGCGCGTCAAAGCCCGGTTCCCTTGATTGACTGACATCTCGAAATCTCGAATGCAAGGACTCAACCCTTCAACTTTTGACTGTGCTATATATATCTATTTATTTTGTCTTCTTTTGAGACGACTTTTTTCAATATTTTTGCATAGCCTATTAATATAGTTTGGTCGCGGTGATGCTCATGTCATCCCTGCGCGTCTTTTGGCTGACAGGCGTGGTTTTCGTTAATCCTACATTCGATACTTTCACGTTGTTGTGGTGCCAGAGCTATATATCGTCACTTCTCACTCGCCAGCATATAGCATTTTACATAGTATTTGGTTGAGTGTGACGTGTAAGTTGCTGACAGTATTCCTGGCGTCTTTCGGTGAGTGTTTCACCCAAGTTTGATTGCGCAGCAGCGCCTCGTACGTCCTCGTTTTGGGTACTCGCAAATGCACGGAGGCTACGTCTCTTTGCTGCTGAAGTTCGCCTTCAGTGATGCGCCATTCGTCCCACTAGCACCTCGAGGCAGCGCTTGCCTTCCGCCTTCGCTGGCGTGGTCCTTTATCGAACTACCGAGTGCTTTATCGCACTCGGTATTCCAGGTGTGAATCGCTTCTTACTGTTCCGTTTCTTGACAACTCGAAGCGTACAGCTGCATCTTCCCTTCTTTCTAGTTCTGTGCAAGCTTATCTTTTCGCATCGCTGACGTGTGCTCTGGAACAGATTTAATTTAAATTATAGTTTTCAGTGTGCTTGAAATCACTTCATCTTACCCGAGTTGTTTCAATTTTTATGAAACTAACGCGAAATATACCTGTATAAAGTGCGATAGCAATTATATAGACATTCGAGGCACATTTTTACCGTTGTCATTGCTGTCATGTTCCTTATAAAGCCCGAATTGATAGCGCTGGTGCGCGCGTGGTGCGTTGATTGTGAAAGTGAAAGCTTGCGAAGGCTGCCGATGGGAGCGGCTCAAGCAGAGTCGAAACGCGCCGGCCGGCTCCGCTGGGAGAAGGAGAAAGAAGAGTTTGCCAGAGGGGAAGCGGGATGCGTTGCTTTAGAGGTCAGCGCACGGGTCATACCCTTGTACGTTTTGTGCTCTCAACACACTTAAGCCACTTGACTTGCTGGAGTGGTCGTATTCGATTACGTCAGCATTTTTGTGGGGTTACGCGGGATCGGATTTTAAAAATGTTAGCTATTACTGTCTTACTCTGTGTATTTATTTATTTATTTATTTATTTATGGTACCCTCAGGGCCCGAAGGCATTACAGAGGGGAGTGGCAATACAAAATAATACAGCAAACGGCAAAACGTAAAGGAAAAGAAGGGAAAATACAAAGCGATTGGCAAAAACACACAGTAACAAAGAATTAAATGTAGTAGCGGTAATACATTACAACGATTTTGTTAAAAAAAAAAAACGGCAAAACGGCAAAACGTAAAGGAAAAGAAGGGAAAATACAAAGCGGTTGGCAAAAACACACAGTAACAAAGAATTAAATGTAGCAGCGGGAATACATGACAACGATTTTGATAAAAAAAAAAAAAGCACGACATATATAACACGAAGCAAAATCAAACATCGCAAAACATGTTTTGCAAAAAGGCCCTAAAACGTGATGTATCGGTAATAGCCGTAGCTGATTGTGGTAGTAGATTCCATTCGGATGTGGTTCTTGGAATGAAGGCATGCGAATAGGTTACGGTTCTGCAGCGGGGAACATGAACTTTTTGCAGATGGTCCAATCTGGGTGATATGAATGAGGGGGGTTTAATAAACTGTTCACGAAGATTTTTGCTATGATAAAGTTTATGAAGGAGACTGAGTCGGGCTATTTTACGCCGAATGGCGAGTTCAGGAAGGTTGAGCTGGGACTTCATTAAGGTAACACTGGCCGTGCGGTTATAATTGGCTAAAATGAAGCGAACTGAACGATTCTGGACTGCTTCTAATTCATGTGTAAGTGTAGTGCCACCAGGATCCCAGACGGATGATGCGTATTCAAGTGATGGACGAATATAAGTAGTGTAAAGAAGTTTCTTAAGGGATGAGGGCGCCATGTAGAAGTTCCTGCGAAAATACCCGAGAGAACGGTTAGCCTTGGCGATGATGTGCTCCACATGGTGGTTCCATGACAGGTTACTGGAAATATGAACACCTAGGTATTTGTAAAATGAAACAGACTCGAGGTGGGTATCATTGAGATGATAATCTGGATACGCAAGTGAGGTGCGGCACACACGCATTGCTTTGCATTTTGAAATGTTTAGTTCCATGTTACATAATTGACACCAGGTAAATATGTTATTTAAATCCGTCTGGAGCGAGGTAACATCATTTTGGTTAGTTATTTTCCGATAAATTACACAGTCATCTGCGAATAGGCATACCTTTGATGAGACATTAGTTGGCAGGTCGTTCATGAAAATTAAGAACAGTAAGGGTCCCAACACAGAGCCTTGGGGAACACCCGAGAGCACCGGCTGGACGGGGGAATCAATATTGTTAGCAGAAACAAACTGTGTTCGGTTGGAAAGAAAGGCTCGAATCCAGTTAAACACGTTAGGGTCTAGGTTTAAGTGTTTCATCTTAAGAAGTAGTAACTGATGACTGACCTTATCGAATGCCTTAGAATAATCTAAAAAAATACAGTCAATGGTGAATCCAGAATCGAGTAGGACATGCAGGTCGTTTGTAAAGACTAAGAGCTGCGTTTCGCAAGAAAAATTCTTGCGGAAACCGTGTTGCGAGGGTGTGAAAAACTGGTTAGACTCGAGAAAGTTAACAAGGTGGGTGAAAATGATATGCTCAAGTATTTTGCACGGGACAGATGTCAGTGAAATTGGACGGAAGTTTGATGGATTGTGTGTTAGCCCTGATTTGTGAACTGGCACTATCTTACCGACCAGCCAGTCTTCCGGAAGGCTAGAATGCTGCAGGGACTGTGAAAAAATGCATGACAGGATAATAGAGGAGTATTCAACAGTGTTCTTCAGGAATTTAGCATTGATACCATCAACTCCACATGATGATGAGTTTTTAAGTTTCTTAATGACCGCACGAATACCTTCCGAGGTAACGAAGATAGCGTCCATAGGTAGGTAATGGGGTGACGGCAAGGAGATTTGGTTGTTGATGGTCGCCTGGTGAGAGAAAGCTTTTATGAATGTGTCATTTAGTACAGATGCGCATTCTACGTCGGGCACGGGATGCCCTTCAGCTGTCAGCAAGGCTATAGCGCGGCGCTCGCTGCCACGCATGAAATTCCAAAACTGTCTAGGGTTATTTTTCAGCATAACCGGTAGAGTGTGACTAAAAAAGGAAGACTTAGCTCGTTTCACTTCAGATAAATAGGTTGTGGCAGCAGATTTGTAAGTAGACCAACGTTTATCAGACGGGGATTTGACAGCAGCACGATAAAACCTTTTCTTACGGTTTGAAAGGCGGTTTATGTATCTGTTGTACCATGGAGCCCGTGTATTGGAAAGAACTTGTTTTATAGGGATATGTTTAACGGTTAGCTCTGAAACTTTAGCTTTAAATAAGTCCCAGTTGCTCTGCACCGATCTTTCAGGGTAGTTGGGTACCCTGAAAGCGTCCATTGCTTCTCACCTGCGGCGAAACAGTGACTATCTCGCTCACGTTCGAGCTTATGATACGAAACTTGCATCAAAATAGGGAAATATTATGTTAGCCTTGCTTGGTATATTTGTCACACTTGCGATACCGTAAGCAATTCTGCCGGACCACGATCTCAAGCTTCACCCAAGGAGATGTAACCTCGATATACTGATACTTAATTTCACCGAAATGCGACAGATATTGACGTACACTTGCAGAGATCATAACTAATTAAATACAATTTTCACGAAAAGGGTCAGAACTTCAAAAACGTGTCGTGCTCTCTTTCTGAAAAAAAAAACAGAAAAAAAGTCAATCTTTTTCAATAGCCGTGAAAACCGTTTTCACAGCTGCGTCGTCGTTGCAGCTCACGATGTTGGGAGTAAAAGCTTGGCCTGTTTTTTTTTTAATGTTTGTCGGCGAAAAAGTACAAGTGAGAGGTGTGATATACTGGTTTGTTATTTTTTGTTCACGGACATTTCATGAGACTAGAGAGGAACGCGCCCGTGGGGGCTATGGACGCGCAAGCTTGGGGGCTATGGACGCGCAACAGCCGTTGCTTTTGGACTGCGCACATCGGTTTTGTAATGAGAGAATCGTTTATTTCTATTTTTTTTAGTCATGTAAGGAGATTCCTCCATGTTTAAACAGCATTGCACTGTATTCTGTCAAACTACACTGCGTATAACAAGAAAACGGGCAGGCGAAAATTGTGAAAAGAAGGAAACATTACAACCGCGCCCAGTTGGCTGAGTTAGATTGACTCATTGACTTTTTACCGATATAACAACTATGGGCAATATAGCGACGCAGTTGTTGTATTGTCACGACAATTTAAACTTATTTATTTATTTATTTATTTATTTAAAAATACCTTACAGGCCCTTGTTGCAGGGCATTGTGTAAGGGGGGTTACAAAGGGTGAGTGTCGCGACAAAACCGTAAAGAAACATCGAACTTTGAAAGAACACAACAAAAAATAACGCGTTATATGTCACTAAAGAGAGAATGTACAAAAAGTCATTTGAGCAGCGTGTCTCGTTTGAAACGAATTTTTGATTAAATAATGTTTTTTCAGCCCCAGTATTTCTTATATTAGATTTATTCGTAGATAATTTCCTGAATATGAAAGAGGAAAAAGACGCTAGATAGATATTAATGAAAATGAGGGTCGTTCAGTTAGCTGACGCAACGGGAAAACTTTAGCATGTCCCCTTTTCGCGTGCCTTAAGTAAGCAGTGAACAAACCGCGTATAGAACGCCACTCAGTGCTCATAAAGTGTGACGTCACATTGTGCTACATACCTCTCTCATTACTCCTTTCTGTGTGTGTGAGTGGTTGTAAAAAAAGAGGAAAAAGGCACCTGATTTCTGTCTGCCTCAAGGGTGACACGGCGCAGTGCCTTATATAGGAGGGGGGTGGGAGGAGGCATAAAAAGAATAGAAGGAAATAGGTGAAGAAATAGAAAAGGGCAGCCCCGCCTCGGTGGTCTAGTGGCTAAGGCACTCGGCTGCTGACCCGCAGGTCGCGGGTTCAAATCCCGGCTGCGGCGGCTGCATTTCCGATGGAGGCGGAAATGTTGTAGGCCCGTGTGCTCAGATTTGGGTGCACGTTAAAGAACCCCAGGTGGTCGAAATTTCCGGAGCCCTCCACTACGGCGTCTCTCGTAATCATATAGTGGTTTTGGGACGTTAAACCCCACATATCAATCAATCAAATCATCAAATAGAAAGGGGCAGCTGCTACTGCAATCACAGTAGCCAGTAGTGTGCGAGAGCCCGCTGGAACTTCTCGAAGTGAGGGAGCATTTCTGCACCAGCAGCAGGACTCCTAGTTGAGTTGCGTGGATCCGGGTTGCCCGCCGAGTGCTGTAAGGCATACAGCACGCAATGGGTTGTCGGCGCATCTCCGACCGCGCGCAGAGCAGCGAGCAGGGATGCGATGAGGGCGTCCGGTGGGTCCTCCCCAGGCTCGGCGGGTGTAGCGAGCGGTGGGCTCGTTGGGGATGGGCTCACCGTTGGCAGGGAACATCGGCGCGGCGCTGGAGTGGGGCGCTGCAAGCCAGGATCCTTTGAGGGGCTCTCGGGAAGGTTGGCCCTTACCGCAGCTGCGTAGGAACGAACCTCGCGGCGCTCCTCGCGTATACTGCGGCCTTGACTGCCCGTCTCCAGAGCGGGGTCGGGGCCGTGGCCCCTTTCCGCTCCTCCTGCCAGCGAGGACAGGTCGACGTGTCGGCTGAATGCCCCCCTCTCGCAGTTAACGCAGCGGGCACTGCAGGAATCGGCGGCCGCATCTGACGCAGGCGCCGACAAGCGAGCACGCCTCGGACACGTGCCCGAAGCGCCTGCACTGCCGGCACTGTAGGGAACGCGGCCTGGCGTGCCGCACCCGCAGCTGGAGTCCGCAGAGGGTGACCCGGTCAGGTGGTTGGCTGCAGGCGAACCACAGCCGCACCGTCTGCCCTTCCTTGCTTGATGCCAGCACCGGAACAGGCGAGACGAGTCGCGCGGGCAGCTCAGAGTCCGTGAGGTCACCGTCGACGCCGTGGAGGAAGCCGACGCTGTTGCTTCGATCCCCAGGCTCCCTGGCAGTGACGGGAACGGCGCTGAGCTCTGTGATGGACAGGTATTGGGACACGCACGCTGGCGTCGCCGCATCCGCAGCCACGACTCGTTCATGCTCTGCATTTGAGACGTCACACATGTCCCTCCTTTCCTGTCATGGAGGAAAGAAAACTGAGGAGAGGCCCTCGCTATTTAAGCGGCAAAAAAAAAAGTGTGGCGGAAGTCACGGGCTTTTTCACAATGGTTGCTATGGGAATGTGGGCACGCCGTCGATGCCCCGTCATGGCGCCGTCGTCGGCAAATCACACCTTTGATCGACTTGTTGTCTGTGAATCTGCATTTTTATGAGATTGTAGTGTTCGTGGATGACCTAAAGTGTTAGAAGTTCATTATACAGTGAGTGTATGTAGTCATGGCTGTGTGCGCAGCACTCAGCGTGCCATCGCGAGGGATTTTCGAAGCCCGCGACAGCTTCTCCGAGAAGGCTTCGCACCACGTCTTCGCTGTTTGCCTTCGACACCGTGCTGCGGCACTCCGCGATGAAAGGATACGTTTCCGAGAACAGAACGACACCTCCAGCGGCTCTTAATGTTGGAGACAGTGGTGACCCGTTTCTGTGCGCGACGGTGACGAATGGAAAGAATGGGCCCGCTGCTATCCCTGAAGGCTGCATTGTCAAAAGTAGAAAAGACGTGCCTAACCCAATTGTGTTTGACACAGGAAGGCAAATCGCGAAGCTGCTTGATGTCTTCAGATTTCATTGCGTTTTGTGCGAGGTAGTTTTATATGGGCCGAAGTTCTCTTCGAAGCGGTTGTACCCGAACGACCGCCCCGCCTCACTGTAGCTTGACTGAAGTGCCGCCACATTGGTGCGATTGTATGAAACTCTATGGTGCGAATGTTATAAGGCACAGATGCAAGAAATAATCTGGAGGCGCAACATGCTTCTATGGAAGAAGGCCAGTGCATATGGCACTGTTAAATTATGTCGCGTACCCTTAACTTACCGGTTCACCTGAAAGAAAAAAAAAGACCACTGCGATTACCCTGCATGCCGAGTTACACAGTTTTTTTCTTGCAGCACGTAACTGTAAATTTGTTTGAAATGCTCAATAGCAACGATTGCACGCAATAAAACTCTGTTCCGTTTTTTGTACACTCGCCTGGGCAATATACCTACGTATAAGCATGCAGTCAATTTACATGTCTCTCCAATAAAGGTTGGGCATTTAAATCTGCAGCATGGTGGTCGTTGCGGTTTCTCATGGCAGTAGGAACGGCATCCTCGCGAAGGCGAACTGCCACTGGCGCCGCTCTATTGAAGTTCTCAGGTGGGAAGTGTTTTGAGCACACAAAATACCATGTCGTTGGTTACCAATCGCGTTGGCTGGGTCTAATAGCCTCAATTCATAGCCTCTTTCGACGGGGATGATTGAGAAACCTGCACGAAAGCAATTATAAATGTACGCAAATTCGCTGACATTATTGACACATGGACAAATAGTCATGAATAAATTGAAACACAGTGATATCACGACGCGGACAAAGCGAACGAAAGAAGAAACTCCGGCGCTAGTTGCGCCGTGTCGTCAGCGTCGTGATTAATTGCGCTGCGTTTTATCGCGTTCAAGAACTGCCACCAAGAGCCATAAATAAGCCCCAGGAACACTACGCTGACGCATGCAGTATCGTGCATTATGTTCTGCGAGGATACTCTCGATCATACCGTACGTCGAACATAAAGAAAGTTCAATACACTCACCTATGGAAGATGACGCCTGGCTCCTGTTTTATCAAGGGCATCGCAGCTCTTTAGCCGATGCAACCAGATATATCGCTTTCGGGGCTCGGTCAGCTGGCGATGTCCCTGCGCTCTGGTCAGCGCGACGCGATATTGTCTCCTAGCAACCAGATCAGCGTGTCCAAAAGTGCGAGAAGGAGCGCTCCTACTCTTCCCTACTTCTGGCTTCACAAAATGTGACGTCACGGCCTCTACTCAGTTTTTTCCTTCCTCCAAATTTCCTGTGCTCTTCTTGCGAATCTCACTCCACGAAGCATTTTTTAAACCTTTTTGACGGCATGGTGGAGGCTACAAAACCGAAGCGCGTGCCAGTTACCGCGCCAAAACAACGTATAGTAGTTAAATTTACTGTTAATTTTTTGTTTATTCTGCTTGCTGAACAGAGTGCGGCTTTATTCATTATGAGAATCAGACAGTAGCTAAAATACAGTTACTGTGTCACTTCGCAGAAATGCTTTCCTTCTAGATTTCTTAGGCAGCAGCATATATTTTCAGCACGTCCTCGTTCCAAAACAAACATAAACAAACATGGCGTCTCTGGCGTAGTGGGTCAATGTGCGGCCGCGAACCCGTTGTTAGTTTTCCTAGGCAAAAAATATAGTCGTTATATGACACTAAAACCTCGACTTAACAATCGGAATGTCTCCCATTCAGTTTTCTCGTGTATACGTTTTTCTAAACGCCTTAACAATGTGAGAGAGCCAAGGCGAAGTCAGCCGCAAGCTGCCGTGCTACTGGCGAAGCAATACAAATGTGTGGTAGCCCCACCTCCATATAGCCGTCGCTCCTCTGTCAAGATAGGTTCTCGCCGATTGTACCCGCATGCCGTTAATTTGCTCGCCACACTCTTCCCATTCACTTAGCGTAACGGTAGGCCTCTCTTCCTGTTCTGTCTTTCAATGTAAAAAAAAAAGCAGCTACCCACAAGCAAGTTTTTCGTTTATATGTAATGTCCTTATCTTATCTCTTCTACCGTTGCAGACGCATGTCGTGTACTGTGCACGCAACTAGGGGGGCCCTCGCTTTCGACTCGCTCGCACGCTATACTTTTGTGGGAAGCACGTATTGGCCGAAAATAACTACGAAAGACAGCCAGTTCGGAAGCAGTGGGAGGTTGGGGCACCTGGACATCGGTGAGGTTAGCGCACGCCATGGCGGGTTCAAGTCAACTCGACGAAATGGACCAGCAAACTAGCGTTCGCCGCGAACGATTACTGCTTCCCGGCACGACTTGGAGGTATCCGCGGTCTTTCTGTTTTTTCCCCCATTTCCTTTATTAACTCTGCATTATTGTCACCATACCCGCATCGCGTGCGCATTGTTCCATTTCCGTTGCAGCTGGCCGATTCAGTTCGCGGACACGACAGCGGCACTAGAAAAGATGATGCAAGACTTCGAACACACCCGCAAGGTGGGCTCTTTACGTCGCTGCGCTGTTATTTGTAGTTGCGTAGAGTGTATCGGTAGCGTAGGCCGTAAAAGGAAAATGCGACTATTGCCCGTTTGGGTTACTACTTGCGTGTACCATGCTTTCGGGTAGCAAGAAATCAGTAGCATAGCCAAGATTTTTTTATAGGGGGGGGGGGGAGATGAATTACCATTTAACCTTATGTTTGTTCGTGCGTGCGTTTACATGTGTGCGTGCGAGCAAGATAGAAAAATTGGGGGGTGGAACCCTCTTCCCTCCACCACGTGCAAGGAATAGTACTATATAGTGGCGTAGCCTGATAGGGGTTGAGGTTGTTTAACCCTTCGAAATTTTTCACGTGTATGCATACGCGCAGACACGAACATGCATAAAGTATGATTGACCCCTCCAACTTTGCCCCCCTCCCCCCCCCCCAAAAAAAAAAGAGGAAGAAAAAATTCTGCCAACTCTATCGGTACTACACTTGAGTAATTGCGGAATTTGTTTGGAGAGTCCTGATGTTTCTTTGTACCGTAATGATCAGCAGTGATAGAACGAGGAACACTGCTGAAGCCCGCTTTCCCAAATTTCACGTACTAACTCATCGTTACTTATGATGAATCGAACGCCCCATGGTCTAACTCCTTTCCTCGGCGTTTGATCCCAGAGCTAAGTAAAGAACTCGCGGGCTTCGATAAGCGATCAGCGTTGCGTGCCGGTGTCTGACGCAAGAACGGAACCGGTCGCCTTATACGGGGCATACACAACGCACGCGGCTGCTATACCAATGTGCGGCGCTCCCGCACTCACTGCACTGAATTAGTTATACTCGCAGTGCTGTCGGCAACCATTCCGGCCCTGTGCTGCTCCTGTTCATTGATCGACGTCGGCATTGTCTGTCTTGGGAGTAAACTACTCGATAAATTACGTGCATCAAGACGGTCATCGTGTATTTTTCCGACATGTCCGACTCCGGTGCGCAAGCACGCCAAGGTTATCGCTAAAGCTGTTTACATACGTGAACAGATGGCGGGAACGACATTATACGAATAAAATGAAAATGCTGGTATACACTATGGCAATATGCGGCGCGCAAGTTTAGAGGGACGCGCGCCCGCGCAAACGCGCACAGACACAGGCACGCCCCGCTTTGAACGTCTACACAAAAATTCAAGACCATCACCAGCTATAGTTCATACAAAGAAAATGACTCCGCTGTTTCGAATCCACAAATATGGTTCGCTTTTCAATGCAAGTGTTCTTGTCCTTGAGAAGAACTTGTTAACGTACTTCTGCCATGCCGGCGAAATGATAGGCCTTTATGTTTATTTTTACGGCATGTCTCTTTTCTAGGCGCAAGAACGCTGGGTTAGTCTAGCTAATCGATTAGCCTAAACTCGTTCTACACGTCTCTTGGCCGCACAGCCGCACACAATTCACGAGAGCCTTCAATATATATATATATATATATATATATATATATATATATATATATATAGTCTAGTAGATCCTCCGTGAGTGGTCACAACGTGGTTTATTTCGACGTTTCGGCCTAGAGTCTGGCCTTCATCAGACTCTAGGCCTGATGAAGGCCAGACTTTAGGCCGAAACGTCGAAATAAACCACGTTGTGACCACTCACGGAGGATCTACTAGACTATATGCAACGCTACGGCCACTCAACCACCATGCCTGCCTATATATATATATATATATATATATATATATATATATATATATATATATATATATATATATATATATATATATATATATATATATATACATATATATATATATATATATATATAGTCGCTGTAATAAGAATGGACGTGGTATTTCGACGCCTGGTGCCCGCGTATATATAGTCATCGTCCCTCTCGATCTTTTCGTAGCTCGTCCCGCTGCACTGTTCACATTACGCAGTCACGTATGTGCAACGTGTCCGCACCCTTCTCGTCGAGTTGCGAGAGCACCGCGAAGTGGTTCTAAGAGAGGGAAAGGAAGAGAAAAGTGAGCACCGTAACTGTCTGCATCACGGTGTGACACCTCAACAGTAGCTCGCAGGGAATGGGGGTGAGGAGGGATTAAAAGAATAGGAATAAAGGTGTAGAGAGAGAGATTCGCTAAGCCAGCGAGCGAGGACATATCGAGGGGATAAAAGAGATAGGGAAGATGGAAACACGATCACAGGAGTCCGAGGACGGGGCACCACTTGCGAGAGCTCTTGTCGGCGTCAGGAGATGGCGTAGGGTAGTCCAGTAAGTCAGAGCTGCGCTGTCGTCGGAGATCGGCGTTAGGAGATGACGTAGGGCCAGCCCAGTCGGCCAGAGCTACGCTGACGTCGGAGACCACGAGGGCACAACCGGTCGGCACGGAATCCAGCGAGCGAGTCCGAGCACCGCGAGTGGCAGAATGCCCGTATCGCCTGGCTGGTACAGCAGCACGCGTTCAACGCGTCGTATACATTCGGGATATGTACTACACGATGAGGCGGTGATGTTGAACCCATTTCGAGGCTTCTTCACACGGCACATGGGTATACGGCGACGCGCGTATTTGTGCCGCGGAGCGCATACGATAGCATACGATAGCGTGTAGCCTGGATGCACTGGTGTCGCCCTAACGAAAGCCTAGATGGAGGTGTCTGCGGGAGGTTGAATCCATGACAAATGCGAATTTCTCCTATATCAGTGCCCAATGCTTGCCCCGCCGCGGTGGTCTAGTGGCTAAGGTACTCGGCTGCTGACCCGCAGGGCGCGAGTTCGAATCCCGGCTGCGGCCGCTGCATTTCCGATGGAGGCGGAAATATTGTAGGCCCGTGTGCTCAGATTTGGGTGCACGTTAAAGAACCCCAGGTGGTCGAAATTTCCGGAGCCCTCCACTATCGTGTCTCTCATAATCATATAGTGGTTTTGGGACGTTAAACCCCACATATCAATCAATCGGTGCCCAATGCTTCTAATCTAGCTGCAGCTGTATGAATTGGAATGCCAAGTGCAGTATTGAACATTTATTTCGAAGTTACACTCCCAGACAAAGCGGGAATTCAGCCTTATCCATCATTTCGCGTCTCGCAAACTTCTGCTGTTGATAGTGTACACTGTTATCTAACCCAGTATATAACCGCGTGGTTGAATAATGAGTGCTGTTATTACATGCGTTCGTAAAGCGAATCGGTATTTCTCGAGATTTGAAATAAGCTAGCATGGCGCAGCGTCGTTAGGGTGAGAGTGACGAAGAAATGAGAAGGCAGCGTGAAGGAGAAGGTGACACCGTGCCACCCGTGCCCCTTATGGCATACGCAAATAGCGCATGTCAACGATAATTGTCATATGCGAGGTTTTACGTCCCAAAACCAAGATATGATTATGAGATACGCCGTAGCGGCCGGTTTCGGAAATTTAGACCATACTCTGTTCTTTAACGTATACACTGACACACTACATATACACTACACACTGACACACTACGTATACACTACACAGTACACGGGCCTCTTTATACCGTTTCACCTCCATCGAAATGCGACCGCCATGGCCGGGATCGAACCCGCAACCTTCGGTTCAGCAGCCGTCCTGCTCAGTGACTGAGAGCAATACTTCTCAGCCGTGTGAAAGGGGCCGTATTTGAGTGAATACGTTTTCCACACATTGTTGCATGCCTTCACCCCATGCGAGAGAGAGAGAGATAGACAGAGAGACAGACAGACAAAGAACTTTATTGGGTCCTGAGAAGCGCTGCTGCTTTAGAGCAACGTCGCGGGCCGCTCCCACGTAGGAACGGGGAGGCCTAGCCTCACCGCCGCGTCGTGGGCTGTCTGGACAGCCCGTAGTCGTGGTAGCAACTCTGAACTTCATAAGGCAGAGTCCCAACATCTTCTGTGAGCCGACTTGGGCCCGGTAACGAGGGGCACTGCCAGAGACAGAGAGAAAAGACATTCAGATTAACCATGCTGCACCTGGCTTACCCCTCCATACTTTTGGGTTCAGATTAGTGGTCGGGAAAGAAAAGCAATTAAGAGGAGGAGAAGGAAAGGAATGACTAGTGCCGCGCCTCCACTTTTCACAGTACACCGCGTATTTGAGGTGGTCGAGACCTTGTTTTTTATCCAGCGGCCATTCCAGTAAAGTCCTATGCATATGGAATGTCGAGTGCCTGGTGCCAGTTTTTTTTTTTTATTATCATTATTTCTACCCCCCCCCCCCCCCGTCGACCATTCGGCTATGCCTGCCTGGTCGTCAATTGTCGATTCCATTACCACCGTTATTGTCAGTGTAGTTCGTTTCGGAATGAACGAAAATATCATGTAATAAATCTTAGGCAGAGTTGATTAATTATTAATTAATTGGTTCATTCATTCAGTCAGTTCAGAGAACATATTTTACAGTCGCACGTTTTGACGATTGGTAGTAAGTTGATAGAGTGAACGAACAATTTATTTCATGGTTGTTAGCAGATTTCGTGAGCCGCAGCTCTTTATCAGTCCGTTGACTACAATTAATGCAGAAGTGACGGAATAAATTAGCAAATAAGAAAAAATTCGCAGTGCACACACAAGGTCTGATGAAGGCTTAGCGTCAGCGCACTTGAATCAATCGGGTTTGTAAGTGAGCACGGCAATGACACAGAGTACAACGTACACGCAGGTATTTAGACGAAGAAAAAATGCGCATCAAACAAAACAACAAATCTGCAGTGAACAGTCAACTGAAAGTGATTGATATAGTGTGTAAAAACAATCGCACAAAAGTAAAGGTGAGGATCAAACTAAAGTCAAAACTATTTGACTCAATGTGATAGGTTCAGGCTACACTTATTCCTTCAGTGTCTATAATGCTTCGTAGGAATGATTGATATACATGCAGTCGCTTTCTAAGTTACTATGTTTTCTGGTAGACCCATTGTACACAATGATTTGACTGATGAGGCAAAACGAACAAGTCTTTAGTTATAATTTATTCCCTTCGTGACCCTTTGGATTGGAATCAATGTGACCCGAGGCGTGTGGTATTCCGTTCAATTCGATAAATCTCTGTCGCTCTTTTTTATGTTCTTTATTTACAGTTTTTTTATTCATACCGAGTGTTTTGTTCTATCTTCTCCGTTCTGCGACGCTCAGGCGCCTGCCTGCATAGAGAGCGAGTACACGTGTTCTCGCAAGTGCTGCACGGCCAGCGCAGATGTTCGGTACTCCGCAAAAACACATAGCTGAAAAAAATACGAAAACGAAATAAAAAAACATGTATAGAAAACGCAGTACCGAGGCAGCGTATACGCTCCCGCCCATCTGAGTGCGCGCGACAGCTGGCGAGTCCTTCGACAGAGGCATTCGAAGTCGAGTTTGTTACGAGTTATCCGCAAACCGGTAGCGTGACAGCCTTTGTGAAAGGCGTTGGTTATGGTTCTCGGCTGCCGACCCGAGAGTCGCGCCTTTGACCCCCGCTACGGAGGTCGCATTTCGATGAAGGCGATGCGACAGAGGGCCCTGCACCGTGCGATATCAGTGAGCGGTAAAAGAACACCGGATGCCTGAAATTTCGAGA
This sequence comes from Rhipicephalus microplus, assembly GCF_043290135.1. NCBI lineage: Eukaryota > Metazoa > Arthropoda > Arachnida > Ixodida > Ixodidae > Rhipicephalus > Rhipicephalus microplus. Next base: position 95,900,525 of record NC_134704.1, on the reverse strand, counting down.
ACCATCAACTTCGGCGTGCCTCTTTGTCTATCGCGCTGTTGACACATAAAAGCCTGGGTATTATTATTATTATTATTATTATTATTATTATTATTATTATTATTATTATTATTATTATTATTATTATTATTATGAAAGAGATATGGAATGGTTAAGACTTATCTAATAACAGAACTACGAATCTGCTTGTGGAGGAAAAATCGTCCGAGAAATTTAGTTTCCGTGATGCCGTTAGGTGGCTGTAATCAAGACTATGGCTTTGTTACCTTGGGCCTTCACTTTGCTGTGCAAGATATTTTGATAAATTTGACACACTACTCATTTCTTGGACCAATACTTACTAAAGCTGCCATAACCACGGATAATCGTTATCGGCTGGTAGTATATCGAACGCTGGCCAACAGGTAGATAGCGCTTGGCAGTGCCGCTTATATGCGAATAAATGTGGTAGCTAGCTCACAAGAGCTACCAATTGAGACAATAGTTGAATTCGGCCATTAATTATGAAATGTTTTATCATCCCTGTTAATTACAATCGACGATATCACCACTACAGTCGTACACGTCGACAAATGAAGTGGCTGTACGAGATCCACAAAGGCGCCGCCTTGAAAATACATCCCTGCTAAAGGTATCTTAAATAATAAGATGCATCGCTATTAGTATATTATCAATGGCGTGTTACCTTTTATTGCACTGCTAGGATGACTGCTCGATTTTTCGACGGCATGTAGCACACCGCAGGGACAGCGTATACGGTAAATAAATTGCGTGCGATATCCCGAAGTTGTTGGAATGACAAAAAAATTTAATATTATCGCACTAAGCTACAACGACAACAGGAGAAAAAAAAAGGGGGGGGGGAGCAAGTTTTTCAGAAGTTAACTCGGCAAGGTGAGGAAACACATGGGTGGATGTCAATGTCTCAATAACCCTAAGACGGTAGTGTGGCATCATCTAACCTACACCTAGTAAAATACGGTGGCCTACAACCATCGAATGACTAGCGTATACTGCGCAAACACTAAAGAAGAAAACAGATAAAAAAAAGGACAGGAAAGTGGCGCAGAAGCACGAAGGAAGGAAGCAGAACAAAAGACAGGAAAGAGCGGTGTACGCTACCCGTATTTTTATTTTTTATTTTTTTCTGTTTCTTTTCTTTGTGCTTGCACAGTATACACTGCCCGTTCAATGAACCAGCGAGGTCGTAAAAAGGTCTTGTGACCTACAGACGTGATTATCCAGACCAATGCAATGGCAAATGTCAGTTATGCGGGGAACGAACGGATCTGAAAGCCATTTTGCGGGCTCAGGCGTCTCGACATGGCCGCAAACTAATCAATCAGGAGCAGAGGAAGGCCCTACTGCATAGCTGGTATTCAGAAAAGCAACTCTAGGCCGTCCAGTAGTCTGAGAACGCCGCCAAGGCCTACAGGATGCTGGCCGCTGTTTAGGCAGAAACATAGTCGCCAAACTGCTGGAGTCAATAAAGTCTTCTCTCTTTTTGTCCTTCGATTCGCGAACATCTTCCCAGTTTGTTGGCTTTCGCAGAACTTAATATAAATGTTTACGTACCCACTAAGGTCGCCATAAGGTAATGTAGGGTGCTGTCAAAAAATTCTGAATGTCGAGCGTTCTTAAAGGAATCATGTAACACTTCTTCAAGTAGCTACAGAATGCATTCTCTAAATAAGCTTATTGCCTAGCGAATTTACCACTGCAAAAATTGTTAAGGATCCGTTCAGTACGACCGGAGTTGCAAGCATCTGTCGCACACTGCGATTACACTCTCTCTTTTCGCGTCCCGATGAAAGCGCTGGAAGCTAAGCAGGGAAGAGTGGCACGGGAGAAGAAAATACGTAAGGTGCGTCATGCTCAAATCAGCCAATGGCTGACAAAGTGGCTCTGATAAGGGATTTTTTATTGAGCCTGTAACGTCATTTTCGAGAGAAGGGAAAGCAATTTCTAGCTGTCATAGAATTTACTGTGAATTCCAGGATGCGTGCTGATTAATGTTTTTTCTTCTGCTTGCTTTCTTCTCGACATTTCTTCGTTTTCGCATTCCTTTTATTGACCGGGATAATCCTTGCCCCGATATCTTCGTGCTTGTTCCTTTTTGCTTCGCCGATTACATACGCTATAATATTTGGCTCGCGTGTTCTCGGTAGCCTCGACTAAACCAACCGGCAGCATTTTCCGACCATGCTCAAAAAGTGTTAAGGACCCCTTTAAGAACCACTTACGCACAAACATCGTACGGAGGAGTCGGTCTCACTGGCGTACAGCCGCCGTTTGGGGCGACGTGCAACCCATGCGTCCAAGTCATGCTCTCTAAATAGCCTCACGGGGTTCCAAGGGCGTCCCTCGCGATTTCTAGTCGAAAAGCAGGTAACTCACTCAAAAAGACTCTCGTAACCATGCATTCCAGGGCACGGCTGCTGGCTTCTCGAAGAAAACACTGTGTCAGACTCGTCCTTGATTCAACAAGCGTTTATCAAATGGGAGACGAGCAATCTGCTAAGACTATACGGTCCAGCATAACCTTTATTGAAAAAAAAAAAAAAACTTGCTCGACAAGGCATGTTCACCCTGAATTTAAAAGCGGTTTATCGGAGTCATGCGATTGTGATGTCCATGATGGGCTTGAATAGTATACCATAGAAATTTGTACGTGTGAATTCACACCTGTTTCTGTTTGCTGCAGAAGTGTTTAAAAGTTTAGGACCCGTCTCTCTCTCTCTCTCTCTCTCTCTCTCTCTCTCGAGATGTGTCTATTTTGTAAAACGTATGTACACACGGAACTGCACTTGTTCAATGGTACCTGTTAGCAAACGTCCGTTGACGGGGACACACAGTTTGTTTCTTTTTCGATGATTCACTTTTAATTTTAGGTCACATGGCGATAACGCCGGGCCACGAGAGGAACGCAACATAACCGTTGCACAACTGTCACGTCAAATGTGTTTTCGATGAGCACCGCGAAGTTCATAATTGTCGCGCAGATTTCAACCGTGCGGTTACTCTCATCTCAGTAGTACGGCGAGCTTGTTATTTAGCGCGATAAAAAAAAATACGGTTCTGATTACAAAGTGTTCGTCATGGATGAAATCAGTATTCCCAGTTTTAAGGCGCGTACTTTCTTGTTTGTTGCTTGATTAGTGCTTCAAAACCCTCAAATAGCAAGCGAAAGACAGATTATTAAACCTATATTTCACCAATCGATTAAAAAGGCCTCCCTAACTGTCAAAAGAGCGTTATGTTAAAGTTTAAATTACAAGTTACAAGTTTAAATTAACTTGTAGCAGAACACAGCTTTATTCTGAAGAGGCGTTCGCCCACACGACATAATAGCGTCAGCCGATCGCCTTCCCGAACGGAGACCGCACTAAACGAACCTTGAGACAAACGAATGGTAGCTGCACTCTCAGAAAGTGCGCGTGGTAAATCGCAGCGCGTCCTTTCGCTGCGTTGCCTTTTGCGGCTGTCTTTGCGGCGTGTGCCGAGTGGGGCGGCATTCCTATTGCTGATGATAGTCGGACGCACGAGTGAATATTTACGAGTATAAGTACGTACATTGCCCTTTTACTCGCATCTTAACTGAAACCACAAGGACGCTATAGAGAAAGTGGGGAATTGCAAAATCTGATCAGCACAGCGTGCATGCCGAGATCTGCATTCCGATGCCTCACTCTTCGTTTTTTTTTCTCTTTACTATGGTAGTTAATATAGTCTCCAAGAGAGTGAGTTCGACAGAAGTATCTATTAAGAACGTTGCTGAACCGCTGAACGACAGCGCCAATTCGCATGCTCAGCTACACTCAGTGACATACGACTCTGCTGATGTGTACTATATATGACATAGCGCGCTTGCAGGGCATCATGTTAGTTTGTCTTTTTTTACTTTAAATGCGAAAGTATATCAAGGTATGATTTGGGATGTGCTGCTCATTAAATTTATCCGCAGATAAAAAAGAAGACCGGGACTAATTAAACGTAAAAAGAAAGCGTTTAGAAAGTTTGTTTTGAATATTGAAAATAACTACAAATTGTAAAAATATTCTTTCCGTTGGAGCTTCTTCTTTAGGCCACAGCAGCAGCAACGGCTGCATTGACGTCAGTGAAAGAAGAATTCATTGTTAAGTTATTCCCAATCACAACGCTTTTTGGACTTCTTCACACTATGCATAGTTTGATGGTATTTCATGTTAGAATTCTATACTTACATGATCCTTAGACGACCACTTAATTCGTTTTCATCCATCTAAACTCTAAATTTTTCTTTGTAATAACTGCCAGTTTAAATAGCCTATCCCCGTAGTGTAAAGAGTGAAGCAAGAAAGCAAGAAATCATTGAAAGCCTGATCTCAAGAGTACAAAGAATGTATCTTTCGGCAGGGTTCAAGATATATAAGGCTGCAACTCATAGCACCGTGGATAGAGTTTGTACTTGTAAGTATTTTTCTGTACTTTAACAGAAGATTGTCAGGAACCATACGATAGAAAGAATCAATTCGCTTCTTTTTACGAATTCACCACCACCTCGTCGTCGTGTGTGGTGGCGCGGGCTATTATATTTTCGCGTCTACACCTTCCTCCACGAACACTTCGCTGCGAAACGGTGCAGCTGACGGCCGTCACTTGACTATATGAGCCTAACTTCAATTTTATCTACAGATACTGTCGGTCCACATCAGCGCGAGTACAGGAGGAGAAACGAAGATGCAGTTCCTGTAGCTGTAAGGCTATGCATAAACGACAATATTTGTTGCTGTTTGTATATCCCAAAACAACGGTACGCTTTCGAGTGCCGTTAGTCGATGACTCCGGAAATTTCGACCACCTGAGGCTCCCCATCGTGCACCTAAATCTAAGTGCAGGGGCATTCAACATTTTACCTTCATCGAAAACGCGGCCACCGCGGCTGACCCATGGCCTTCGGGATAGCAGTCGAGTAGCATTACCGCTAGATCACCGTGACGGGTCAAGTTACGTACAACGACCCGCCAATTTCCTGCCACTACAAGCACTCAAGTTCTGGCCCGTGGCCAGTAATTTTTTCCAGTGGACGCCCTCTTCCTGAAGACCTTGACTATTTCGAAAAAAAAAAAAAACCGTCTTTTTCTTTACTATACATGTTTTCGGGAACACCCCTTTCCATAAGAATTTCAGAAGGAGGGGGAATGGGTGAGGGTGACACCCTTCCTCCTTTGGCTATGGGCCCGCTAAAATCTCTTCGACAACTGGCCGATGTACGAGTGTGCTTCTCTGTCAACGGCTTCGTGGACAGTGACACAGTGTGACCGAAACAGCTCCAAGCGGGTCGCGTGTCCCTCCTCTGTTTTGGTCGGCGAACAAGTACTTAAGGGGTAAAGAAAACAGCAGATAGCAACGGAGGCAAGAGCGGAGGATCAGGAGCGCCGAGGAGGTTGTGACGAGGCCCGCAGTCTTGAGTTAAATGTGGAGTCGAGACCCTTTCTTCTTTTCCATCGCTCTCAGCTTTGGCTCCCTAGCGCGTGCACCCTCTCACTTTTTCCCCGCTTGAAGCGTCCTATATATTTACTACGACTAACGCTGGAAATACCCCACGAAAGAGTGAGCGAAAGAAGCGGTTGTGCGTTTGTGTGTGCTCCGCTCTGCCGGTTGGGAGGAGCAATCTTAACACAAACACATAACGGGCTGCAGCGTAAACTCAGTACCGGCCTTACTGAACGGTTGTAGCTAGGACGCCCTTGTGTTTTCGTTTTTTTTTATGAGTGCGCGTGCGTTTTTTTTTTCTCTATCTAACCCCTCTTTCTTGCCCCTACTTCCCCGCCCCCAGCGGTGGGTAGCAAACCAGATGCCAATATCTGGTTAACCTCCCGGCCTTTCCTTTCTCTCTCTCTCTCTCTCTCTCTCTCTCAGTGCACGCCGTACACTGCGCGGGGCCTTGAATATCCGCTCCGTCTTTGTCGGTAATGGTGCATTCAGACGACGGACAGAATCCGGATTTCTCGTGGACGCGGACGGGTAATCCGCGGATGATCCGCCTGCAGGCGCATTCACACGCCGGACGGTGTCCTAGGAGAAAACAGCCGGATTACCCTCGACAGCAGTTTCGGCGCTCACCTGCGCGCGCTGAAAGCAGACCGGTTTGAGAGTATTCAACATGGATGCCCGCAAGAAGCGACGCTTGACCCCGATGTCTGTCGCGTTGTGACAAATGAACGAGGAGTGTTATTCTTTCACGAGAAAAGGTAGTTGCTGGCAGAATGTTCTTTCAACTACATTGTTCCCCGCTTGTAGAACTTCTGAACGCGTCTCCCATCCTTTTTTTAGAAGCGGCACGCCGCCGGTTGCAGAAGTTGGAATATTTCGCCATCATGACGGCTAAGAATCTCGCGTGTCAAACGACGGCGGCGACATTTCCCGAACCGCCAAAAATGATTTCTGCGGATATAATCACCTGAGAACAAAGCCCCCGGAAACTAAGTAAACCATGCTCAAGCGTAGATGATGCCGACCAGTCATGCAGCTATTCGCGAGCCATGGAAGACATGCCGCGAGCAGACGAAAAGTGTACTGGTTGCCAGAAACCCCGAGCTGATCCGCTGAAGTATCGGCTTTCCCCCGCCAGAATCCCGATGTGAGAAACAGGTTGGGTTCATCCGTCCGCGAGCCGCGCGGACGAGTCGCGGACGAGGGAAATCGCTGATGTGAGGTCACGTGACGCGCCGTCCGTCCCGCCACATCGGGATTCGGTCCGTCGTCTGAATGCACCATAATGGTGCATTCAGACGACGGATCGAATCCCGATGTGGCGGGACGGACGGCGCGTCACATGACCTCACATCAGCGATTCCCCTCGTCCGCGACTCGTCCGCGCGGCTCGCGGACGGATGAACCCAACCTGTTTCTCACATCGGGATTCTGGCGGGGGAGAGCCGGTACTTCAGCGGAATAGCTTGGGGTCGGTGGCAACCAGTACACTTTTCGTCTGCTCGCGGCATGTCCTCCATGGCCCGCGGACAGCTGCATGACTGGTCGGCATCATCTACGCTTGAGCATGGTTTACTTAGTTTCCGGGGGCTTCGTTCTCAGGTGATTAAATACGCAGAAATCACTTTTGGTGGTTCGGGAAATGTCGCCACCGTCGTTTGACACGCGAGATTCTTAGCCGTCATGATGGTGAAATATTCTAACTTCTGCAACCGGCGACGTGCCGCTTCTAAAAAAAGGATGGAAGACGCGTTCAGAAGTTCTACAAGTGGGGAACAATGTAGTTGAAAGAACATTCTGCTAGCAACTCCCTTTTCTCCTGAAAGAATAAAACTACTCGTTCATTTGTCACAACACGACAGACATCGCAGCCAAGCTTCGCTTCTTGCGGGCATCCATGTTGAATACTCTCAAACCGGTCTGCTGCCAGCGGGCGCAGGTGAGCGCCGAATCTGCTGTCGAGGGTAATCCGGTTGTTTTCCCCTAGGACACCGTCCGTCGTGTGGATGCGCCTGCAGGCGGACCATCCGCGGATTAGCTGTCCACGTCCACGACAAATCCGGATTCGGTCCGTCGTCTGAATGCACCATAAGCAAACGTGGCCATCGAAGAAAGAAAAGCCAGGTCCGGAGATGCTGTGCAGAGCCGCTAAGCCCCTAAATAAACCACGCTCACGCGATTAAGCTCACTTCACCGCATAGTAAACGCACCGTACACACACGCGACCGCGTCCAGTTTCAAGTTCAAAAACGTTTTAGTGAACTACGGAGCCGGAGAAAGAAGCCACGGTTTCCGGCGGTTCCCATATGTTGAAACAATAAAGTTTCGCCTTTTTTTGTATGCCTTTTTTTTTTTGAAGCTTCATAATTGCAGGCCCGATAGTCAGTACATCTTTATCGTGATGAGAGAAAGTGATCAGTCATGGCAATTCAAAGCACAGTACAGAGAATGAAAGTTCACGCACGTCCTCCACCTAATATAAACTGTGATATTGGCTAGCCCCGCTTCCTATAATTAACGGCGATGCGGTCGAGACATTTTTCGTCCCATCGTTCCTTGTGCGTTGTTTAGCTATACGTGGACTTAAGTGACAAACTTCTCAATAAGCCTTCCCCGCGTTGTTTATCCCGCCTTTTCTTGTCTAAAATAAAGCACGTCTTGACTGTCGACAGCGGAAGTTTCATCGGAGCTCGAAAAAAAAAAAAGGACGTCGTTGTAAAACGTACCGCGTTAATAACGCAATGAGGGAAGAGTAAGGACTCGCAAATGCGCTTCAAGTCGCGGGGCGAAGCGAATTTCAGCTTACGCTAAAAGTCAGTGTCGTCGGAGGCCTTTGTTCGCCGGCCGCTCTATTTTCTCGGCGAAGGCGTGCGCGCCAGGCGCGCCTGCGACGCCAGACTGCGCTACGTGAGGCGCCTGCACAGTCTATTCTCGGCTAACGCGGCTGTGCATGCTTTCGGGAACGGCACGCCCTTCTCAGTGCGTGGGCCCGTCGACCAAAGCGATGGCACTTAAAGCGGGACTTTCTCCCTTCATCTGTTACCCTTACCTTGCTCCCTCCTATGGGCGCCTTCCGTCGGAAGGGAGTGAAAAAAAAAAAAAGGGGGGGGGGGGGGTCTTGAATGGTGAGAGATGGAGATTTTCCGTCCAAGTTCTTGTCTTTGATATCTAACTTCATTGGCCGTTCGACACACTATGCTTGACAGTATATCGACAAGCAATTTCTTATACATTAACTCGCTGATAGTTTCAGTTATTACTGTTCAAATTGTTTGTGACCACGTTCAATTCCTGTCACACGTGGGTTCCGGTGTTACGGTATAGACACATACGCCATGAAAATGGCTCACTCCGCGCGTTAGACATTTGATGATCTTATCAATTCACTCATTCGCGATATACAACAATAGAAAAAATTGTTTAGCTGTCCATGGTGTCGACGCCCGTATGTATTACGTAAAATTATATTTAAATGGAAGAAGGGGAGAATCGTGCCAGTGAGCCTGTGAACGTGCTCGAGCTGGTAGCTATCCCCACGTTATCGGCTCAGGCAGACGCAAATAAATATTTGAGTTTTAAGTTCGTACCGGCTCCTCTGTTCGCCGCATATTTCAGGCACCACTACACTACATAATGCGAAATTCATATATATTCTTTCTTTTTGTTCAATCGAAAAAGCAAAAGAAATAACGACGCTCTAGCCGCAATTGTCGGTCACTGTTACGTAATTTTTTCCTTTCATTTCTCCGTCACGATTGCCACAGTGGCAGCTTTACGTAGTCCTATGATTTGCCTCGTGAATCGCGACATACGAGTCCGATCGTGATCCTTGCCGCAATAAACCGGGCTTGTTTTCGCATAACTTTTTGCGCCAGAATTGGCTGGGCTCTCACTGAACATTTGAAAACGTAAGAACTTCTCCGCGGGAACCGAGCCAGAAAATTAATTACTAGACTCGTCGTCTGCCCGGAGGTCACAAACTATACTTACTAGAACAACCAGCTACCTCTTGACATGTATATGTACGCACACAAATAGGCAGCTTTTGTAGTCCCATTCCACGCGTAGTCATTGTGTATCCCAGTCGCGCACTGAAAGAAAGAAATAAAGAAAGAAAGAAGGAAGGAAAGGAAGAAAGAAGGAAAGAAAGTAGAAAGAAAGAAAGGAAGAAAGAAAGAAAGGAAGAAAGAAAGAAAGAATAAAAGAAAGAAAGAAGGAGAGAAAGAAAGAAAGAAAGAAAGAAAGAAAGAAAGAAAGAAAGAAAGAAAGAAACGAAGAGAGATAGAAAGATCGAAATGCCAACGTACGCACAAAACCTCTTCATCGGCTTCCGCACCACCTTTTCTGACGTCATCAACCGAACGCGGCTCCGTCGAGCGAAAATAGGAGGCTACTGCCGCCACACGCACTCCTGCAGCGCGCTATCAACTGGCAGTCGCCGTCCACAATGGGGCACTCGGAGCGCGGTTTAGGTCCGCACCTTGCGTCCGGAGCTTCACTCGGTCACGGGGCGGCTGTGGCAGATTTCTGGCATTCGGCCCATACGACGACAGCGTCACGTGGGCATTGTGCGAAGCTGCTTTTCTTTCTGTTGTTTTGTTTTCTTCTTTCTTTTTTTCGAGAAAGAAGAGAGAGGGCCTGTGGCACAAGTGGTGCCGGTCTAAGCTGGAAAAGAGCGGGTGACATGGCCTCCGGAGTGAAGACGCATGCGGTTGGACGAAAAAAAAAAGAAAGAAAGAGGGATAAACAAGGAATTCGCCGAAACAATTGGGCAATGGAATGTGAGACTCCGAGGCGCCGCCGAAAGACGGATGGATTGAGCCGCGTGGCGCCGTAGCCTTACAAGCTATCCTCCTCATGATCGCATTACAGCTGTGAGACAATTGAGAGTCTACCGTGACACAGCTCGAACCTGCAGGGTACATAGGCCCGCTAAGACTCTTTCTCTCTCTCCCGCGCACACACCACAAAATTTGGAACGAAATGATAGCGTCGATGGTTTTTCTGGTTCGATTTGAAATGCTCGAATGTGGGATTTATTACTCCAAATGATCGGACGCGGCCCCCCAACGAAGTGTCATTTAACTCTTGTAATCAATGATGCATTCAGATGGCGCTACGTTGCTGCGATCTCTCAGCCCAGTTTCTCTGAAAACTGATAGCGGTATGCACGAAAGGAGGCGTCGAAAATGACGCTCAAACAGAGGTTCGTGGTTCATAGCCCATCGCATGTAGCGCACGCACACTCTCGGATCGTGCACACTTGCCTAGGGATGGCAAATTTAGTGTCACGTGAATGTTTTTCCAGCCTGCCCAATTTCGCCCTTTTCATCCGCTAGGCTACGTGTTCTATAGCGCTGCTGCTGGAGGGAGAAGCTCCAGCACTGAGGTGCCTATGCATTTCCTCAGCTGCTATAGAAATGGTGCATCCAACCGCGTGACGTGTCAGCGTAATGTCTTTTTTCTGCAACTTTAACAGGATGATGACGTGTTTCTGCTTCTCTTCCCTCAGCGGGTTTGACAATAGGTAACTTTATTTTCTAATGTGAGCAATGTGGCGCCTGCGATAACTCCACAGAGACGGCGCAAAGCTTTTTTTTATTGAATATTTGCTCTAGTATACAAAACGTATACGTTTACACACGTGCCCCGAAAGCGAATCGCATCCATTTCGCTGCACTTGCTTAATCGAACGACGGCGATGTGCGTCAACTTTTCGCAAAACACGTGTATTGTTTCGCTCTGCAGCTGTATGTGTGCGCGCATCTGTGACCGAGTTCTGCGTAAGCGGAAAGAGGATGGCTCTCGCGTGCCGGTAACTTGTCGAGCACACTGCGAACCCTCTCCCCCCACCTCCCACTAAAAAAGAGAGAAGGAAATTGCGACGAATCAGAGTAAAGCGTACTACACCGTCGCGATTCCTGTCATCGACCTATGTTAACTGTTTAGCCACGCTTGCAACGTTATGGGCCGATTTTGCACCTGACAAGATGAGACTGAACAGTGGATGCGTTTACAATATAAGACCGGTGTCCTACAGTTGCCCTCGTGCAGGAAAAGGCGAGGGAAACTATCGCCCTGAGACCCCACGGGAAAAGATCTTCGGTCTCACAATCAGTAGTCTGAGTTATTTATAGAACGTGTGCTTTAGTAAAATAAATTCAAAAAACCGTGGTCACTAGCTGACCAACATCTGCGATGATTCACATTTCGCGTGGTTTGCAAAAATATTCAATCACGTGAACTATACACTTTTGCGAGTGAAGCCAAAGCAAACTTTGCTTTGGCTTGAATTGAATTCAAGCTTTCCTGTCGCGGTGCACTCGCCACGTTGGCAGTCTGGATACCGCCGTCTCTTCGTAATAATCATAACTGACCGAGTTGAACGTCCCAAAACCACGATATGATTATGAGATGCCGTAGTGGAGGACGCCGGGAATTTCGACCACCCATTGGTTTGCTTAACCTACGCCCAAATCGAAGTACAGCCGCGGTCACGTCTGCGAAGAGCACGCGAGGAGCCGGTTTTCGCCCTGCAGGGTGAAACATTGAGGCAGTTCCGGGCCATGAAGTGCTGTGTCAGAAGCATGCGCGGCCTAGCTGACCACACCAGAGCCCGATACTGCCTCGATGTTTCGCCGCGCATAGCGAAAACCAGCATGCTCTAACACTGGCAAGGCCGCGGCTGTACATAGACCTCAATCGTTTTCTCCTCCGTCAAAAATGTCATTGACTCAGCCGGGATTCGATACCGCGACCTGCGGGTAAGCAGTCAAGTACCATAGACACTAGACGACTGCGGTGGGTCACTGTCAATTCAACGACGATGTTTTATTTACGTACAATTTATTTCGACATTTCGCAAAATGTCCTCGTAAGGGGCGAAGTCGTTCATTCATTCATTGGTCCTTATTTTCCTTCATCAAAAAATGAGTCTCCGTTTCCTGACAAGGCCTACTGTTGGTGATGAACTTTAGGCATATACAGCAAGACATAATGCATAAATCACATAAATATGCAATAAAATATATGCGGACTGAACGTTTGAAATGCCGTATGAATTGCCGTAAAAGTTCGTTATCACTGAACCGCGACCGATCCATCCTTCTTCCGAGCTCTTCACCTAAGCAGCTGCTACAAAAAAAACATATAAAGAGACTTTCACCTGCAGCTACTTTAACTACAGCTGCAAACGTTGTTCACAGCTTTTGAATGAGAAAAAGCGCGGCATGAATAGGAACAAAGGGGAAGGGGCGACTGCGGCGGCCTTAGCGTCTCACTCACCATGAGAATGTATTGCTTGCAGGTGCGTAAAACGACCGAGGATTAAAAAAAAACACACACACACACGCAACGATCAAAACGTCGTTTCGAAATGAACAATGTGTGTGCGTGTCATGCGTGCGCGCGCACGTCATTGGCGCGACGCACGAAAAAAGGTGTGCGTTTTGTGTCCGCAGGTGAGGTTGGTGTTTCGGTCAAGGTAATGATCTCGCGCAGGTGTCGTGTCGCGAGTGCCTTGCTGACTTGTTTCGCATTTTGTTCCAGCCAAAACACGCATCAGCCCGACGCCTCGCCGTCGTTTGCGCGGTGGGCGCTGTCTCACCCACCGCGCTCGTCCGAGAGACAGAGATCGTGTGTCAGTCACTCTGTCTCTACATAGGTATCTATATGCACGCCCATGTACCATACAGTATATCTATATACCCCCTTGTACGTATATACAATGCCCGACGTGTTCAACTCACCACTTTCTATTTGTTTAAATTTAGTTTGAAGCCCTCCAATGTCTGCTCTGCCACACGTGCTTTCTTGCGGCGTATCAGCTGCCACTTGAAACGAGACTACGTAGTAGCCGGATAATCACGCACATGCGCATAACGAAATTATCGCTACAACGAAATTTTGTTGTCGCCTCCTACGCAATCAAAACAAGGGGGAAATGCCGGATTTTAAGGTCACGTCTGAAACAATACGGGCTATATAGTTTTCTCAAAATTTGAGACGCATTAGAGCGTACTAGGAGAATACACTCTATATGACAGCAGCGTTTGGGGTGAAACCCAGGTGATACTGCATAAAACCAGATAAGAGAGAGAGAGATAAATAGAGAGGAAAGGCAGGGAGGTTAACTAAGCTTGGCTCGGTTGGCTACCCTACACTTGGTGTGGGGGAAAAGGAGAATAATAGAACGGAAAGAGATAGAAAAGAAGAGGAGTAAGCATGAATAGTCGGCTCGAGACTACACAGCACGGTCTTGCACAGTTCTTTCACAAGCGGTCGGGAAGTCTGCATGGTCTTTAAAAAGTACAAGAGGGCTTTCGTGGCTTTGCGCGAATGGGAAGCCGTTGGCCAAGGTCCCAGGATCTTCTCTTCTGTAAGCGGCCGTGAATCCAGCTGACAAAACCAGATAAGGTTGGTTACGTCGTTACGACGTGTTTTCCGGTGTTCGCACGTTCACGTAGAGAATACGTTTGCGTACAGAGCGATTTAGCACAGTGCGGACGGATGAACCGGAGTAGTGGTACAGGTGTTTGCACACAGAGCCGATCAAAATCTGCTTAATCTGTTTCAAACGAAAGGCAATACATTTGGACGTATTTGCTGATGTGTGTAGCACGTAGATGGCAACCCGAAGGTCGCGATAGTATTTTTTGCCTTTCTGTGAGATAAGCTTCGTGCGAAACAAGAGTTACTATCTTTAGGGCATAGGTCGTGACTTCCACTTTTGGTATTCCTGAGGTCCGGTCACAATCATGCTACGTCTCTTGTATGACCCGTAGCATTTATAGAACTTAAAATATAGATATATTTTCGATACGGCATCATAGCTTTTCAGATTTCAGAATGTTATGTGTTTGGATGTTCTATATCTGTGCTAACACCACTGGCTATAGAACAGAAACTTATCATCGTTAATAGCGAGTGTAGATATTATCACACGGACATATATTATCCGCTGTACACAAACCTCTCATAAAAAAAATCACTTGACATTTTTTTCCATAATCTCAGAATGACTTGCTACTTCTTTAATCTCTTTAAAGACACTTGCAATCTCCCTTTGGAGATGAATATATTCTCGTCGGAGTGTCGTGCGAGTCAAAAAGGAGTTAACTTGTCTCTTCATTCATATACATGGCAAGTTATGACTCCAGGAAAGCAGTGACGCTTGCTCTTTTTCTTTTTTCTGTGCCAGTATTCCTGTACCCCATCGAGGTCAATTTCTAAACAGTGTTCGGCTAACTCCTGTAGCCTTGGTCAAGAAGCCAATCCCGACCGAGAAACGGGATCAGGCCTGATCGCGATAAAGAAAGCGACTGTCTGACACTAGTATTTATTAGAGCGAACGTAACATTTGATTCTCCCGCCACAGATGATTCAGTATTAGTAGATTGTTTACACAAACAGCTATAGTGAAAGAAAACAAATTGTGACCGCTTGAATACTATGGCAAATACTGATTGCGAGGCGTAGGCTGGTAATAGTGACCTTGTTTGAACTTGACTGGCACTTTGCCGAACTGGCGGCATGAAGTTGCAGCATGATGCGATACATGCCAGTGACAAAAAAATAAGAAGATGAAGCACTGCGACACGCAATGGTCAGCCTGGTTTCTTTTGGTGCATACTACATGCTCGTTGACGCATTACATCAGTTTGTGTGCGATATTACGTGGTGGCGCAAAAGTTTGCTTGAAACGTGAAGTTCGTTGTTCTTCTATTGAACGCCACGAAGTTTATAACTGCATCATTTCAAAGACTGTGAAGCTGCTTGTGTTGACGTGGAAGTTTTGTTTTTCTTTAATTTACGTACGTGGCTTAATGTCGGAGTACAATTTTCGTATACGTATTACTTAACGAAATTTTGCGTTTCATGATTTTGTATTGAGTGGTAATCAAAGATATTTCTTCGGCCCCCTACGCAGTGTATTGCCATGTTTCATTCTTTCGTTTATGATATTGCAAAACGTATACCAAAAAAAAGATGCAAAAGGAAGGAAATGATTAAATACCCTGATAGTGCGTTGTTGTTACGTTTCTATGTATTATTCCTTCAGTGTGTCGCCTTAGCACTTTCCTATATAATACCTGTTGCCATTTTATATAGTACATATCGCACTCAATGTCATATGCATCACTGTATGCTCGCATGCCTCCCTAAGCCAACCAGGCAACTATATATACTTTAAACCAAAACGCGTTGGTGTAACGCAGAGAACAACCCAGTTCTTTCATCCAGAGATGCATTGCACGCCTTTCTTTATTTTATTTTGTCGAGCAGTGCTCATCGTTCGGTAAGTTTTTGTCAAAGAAACTAGGCTGATAATTATAGTGTCGATGTGCGGCAGAGCAGACAGAGAAGAGGGTTGTAGGTCTTTGATACATTCAAGCTCGCACCACCTCCAGAGTGAAGTGAACCACGTGATGAATTTTTGGCACTGTTCCCATCTGCTCTTCATTTCTTTTCACTTTTGCTTCTCGCGTTTTGGAGTCCGCGGCCGCGCGTTTACCGTATAATAATCGCTTCCAGCTTTGCGGGGTCACGAAAGGCTTCGTGGCCCTTAAAACTGCGCTCCTCTCTTTGTAGGTTGGAGAGGAGCGAAACAATCGGTCCCCCCTTCGCCCAACTGCCCTCACCTCCTCCTCTTGCTTTGTCCTTCTACCCCCTTTGCTTGTTTCACCCAAGACCACCCACAAAGCACCGCTGCCCGTCACCGACGTATTTTGCAAAGACGTGAAGGACTCTCGTCTAGCCATGCACCGTCCTTTCATAAAAGCTCGTATCTTGCATCCACGCCTTAAGACGTATTCCACCATGAAAACCCGCTTTTTTTATGGCATGTTTTCGCATATGGGTGCACTCACTGACTGCTAACACGCGGAATGGCCCCTTCGCTTACTCGAGAGATCTGGACGCTTACCGCACGCACTTATCGCCGGCTCAGTCCGCGACATTCGTCGCCATTAATAAGGTTTCGGAGAGATGCATGGGCACATCAGCGTCGTTTCCATGGCTCGTCAACCTCCAAATCAGGTTATTCGTTGCCTGTAAATAAGATTACTTGGTTAACAGGCGATGCGCTGCGTAGAAGTCGCCGTCTGGGACACGATTTACGTCTATGGCGCGTAGCTGGCGAACGATTTTGATCGTAAATCAAACGGATTTCCTCTCTCGCCTCACGTTAGCTTAATTAGACGCACGGACAAGGATATAGGCAAGCAAGTGAAATCAACGCGTTTATTTGGCGTCACTATGCTGAAGCTCTAATCTACACGACGAAAGTAAGACGAAGGTAATACAGCTTCGTGTCATGTACATCATTCAAACCTTTAGTGTAAACTGGCAAGGTTTCCCCTGTTTAGATAGAACATTTTGCAATAACACCCCGTCCGTTCGCAAATGCCTTCGGACATTTCTTTGTGTCCTCAATCCACGAAACGCACGGGTTGTCACATGTTTTTGTCGCATGTTCTTTGATTGATAACTCGCAGCTTCCGTCTCGTAACTTACCTTTCTCCTCACTTTTAAGCTTGTAGCGGAACCACTCGCTTTCGGCGAATGCCTCAATGCTTCGCGAAACGACCCAAAAAACACACCCCTATCACGCGCATTCCCTGCACATCTTCCCTATTCCGCCCAGGCCGCCGGATGAGTTCAGCTCGGTCGCATGTTGCGCTTCGTTTACCGCTTCGTGCTTGCACACCGGCGTTCCCACGTTTCCCTTTATTCACAATCCACGGACTGCACGGGTCGTCACGTACTTCGCCCTTTCATCCTACCCAGGCATCTTGTAATTCCCAACCACGCCTCTCCATTTACTGGCACATCTCCCCTTCTGAAGCGTTCTTTCCTTCATGTACTTCTCTCCCTTCTTATCTAGGGATTTTCCTTTCCTCAGTTCTCTTATTTCCTGTTTCGACGTTCCCTCCTCCCCGAACTGCATTCCCCCGCTATCCCTTCACCCTCAGACGCCACCAACCTCCAGCCACCTCGCTCCCACCATGCCTGTTCCTCCCGCACCTCGTGTCCTTTCCCTTCCCGCGACGTCCTTCACTCCCCGCTTTCCCTTTTCTCTTCCCCTCTCTTTCCCTCTGCGGCTTCTTTCTCTGGCGACGACGGTGCCCCCGTGCGACGCGAGAGAAGCCCTCGAGGAGGAGGAGGAGTTTTTCTGTGGTGGTGGGTGTTTAGGGGACGCAGGCATCAGAGCCCCGATGCGCTTCGATCGAGCCAGGGGCTCTGACCCAAGAGCGAAGCTCTCTCGGGACGAGGAGCGAAGAAGCGGGCCGTGGGGGGCCGCCTCTCTCCACGGCGCGCCTTTTCCTCCTCTCCACACGCTGCTAGCGACAACAGGTCAGTTCCCCAGGATCCCCCGAAAACTGTCTTTATTTCTTTCTCATCTCATCTTTCTCTGTTGCTTACGCACGGAGAAAAGAAAAAGAAAGGGGGGGCAGCATTACGTTGCACAGCCAGCCTCGACAAGCCAACCCATTTTGAAGTCGGCCCAACACGTGACCTCTTGCGCCGAGATCATGGAAGCAAGAATACCTGCCGATACTTTGGAGAGCGGCGCCCGATAGCTTTCAATCGAAACGATTTTCTTCGGCGAAAACCGGCCGGCTCACGCAGCAGGTTTAAATAAGGAACGCCACCGAGAGTAGTAAAAAAAATACCGCACGCTCGGACGTTTTGATCACGTGTTGGGCTGACACGGTGGGCTTCACTCGTGTGACGCAATGCTCCCTCTTTTCTTTTTCCTTCCTCCATGTTTTTACTGGCACAGCCTACGAAGCCATGTGTCAGAGAATGTAACGTTGAAGCATTCCATACGCACTGTCCGTAAACGCTTGAAAAGTTGGTTCTGCTTGGGAAATGCAGATGGCGCTCTGACGCAGGACCGGATAGAGTAACTATATATGGACCATATACAGTTACTCTAGGCACGGAGAACGATGGCAGCACGCAACGCCGAAGACAAAATTGAAGTGCGTGTGTGTCGCCGTTCTTGTTCGCCTGCGTAGAAACGATCGATTTTCATGTGCTGTTCTGCATGACGAGTGTGAACGACGGATGGTCACGCTGATGATACAGATTTGCCACGTGACCGTCCCGAATACCACTTTACTTGCATTACGACATATGTGTGCTATCATAAGTAAGATGTTTTCTAAGCCGGCTTTTGTTGAAACTTGGTGTCTTTATTTGTACATTTCTATAAACGTAAATGGCGTAGTATGTGAAAAAAAAAATGAAAGTGTGCAGTAGATCTCGACATGGCCGAGCAGTGTGAATTGCGCAAGCTTGTTTTGCAAGGGTGCAACTGTTTTGCAAGGGTGCAACGTCAGGCCAAACCTGACTAGACCACTGAGCGCTGATGCAACGCTAGAAGACAAAAAAGATATTCGTTACAACCGTTATCGGGACGTGGCCATTCCGTCTAAGAGTTGCTATCTCTCTTTCGTGACAACATATAAAGAGGCCCATCTGCAGCTTTATCATTAGAATGGAGCCAGGTGAACTGAAGTCCGCTCATAGCTCAAAGAACAGCCTTGATCTGATAATCATAACAAGGCAGAAATTTGGTATAAGATGGGAGGTTTCATGCTATGACGAATCTATGAAATGATCGATGATCCCACATCGTTGCCTGGGTAAAATAATTTTAGGTGGTAGATAATGTAACGAAGACTGCCGTCCTTAGTGATCCTAAAACTTGACGTCAGCATATATTTCTTTTTGGTTGCGTTTACACTTTATTAGCAAGCCTAATTGTTTTTCGATCAGTCATAAAGACCATAGCATCAAGGTAGCAATTTGCCCGAATGAATTTCGGGCAAATGATCAGTTATAAATTTAGCAGTGTTGCCTTGGCTTTTTCTTATTAACTTTTTTACGCAAATGTACGTTATTTGAAACAGGTTCAAGTTTTAAGTCCACAGGTACCTTTTTACGAGAATCTTGCACATACGTTGTACCCTCGTCGGCCTGGCTTGCTTCAGCCTGTCGTTCACAAAAGTTACGCGACAAGTTATAAAGTCGTGAAGTATAGTCTTCTGGTTAAATATATTGCTTTCACACTGTGTAGACAAGGCTTGAGCATTACAAAGTCCATGCTTTAGTAATAAAAACGCCGATGCCCTTTGTGCTGTTAAGCTACATACATATTTAGTGTGCTAATTAAGTGTTATGAGAGAAAGAGAAATAAACGTTTATTCCGAAACAGTGTTCCAAGTGATGCCTGGTATCACCTTAAGGGAGGAGGGTTTTCTTAGTGCGGGAACACATGTGCCCATTGTAAGCCTTTAAGAGACGCCAGATTCGGCAGTATTATTTGCATTTGACTTTGAGTAAAAATCTGGTAAGCCAGGTCAAGCAGGTATAATTTTATTAGCGGAAGTAAGTCCGCTTTTCTTCAATTCCAGCGGGGTTGCTCGCATACATAAATGCATCTTACTGCAGAGTTGTTTCTATCAGCTTGCACTGCTATGAACTCGTGTACATTGTGTGTTCTAAAAGGATCGTAACGAGCTACTGGTTTTTGCATAACAAGCCTATCACGCTAGGCCTGTCAGCATTAACTGCAGAGGAGGAGTAGTTTAGCTAAGCAAAAGCTCGCCTCCAACTAGACGCAGTCATGCATTAAAACTTGGAGGTACGTTCGTGGCAATCAGCTGTGGTGGGAGCCACGGTACTGGAAACCTTGGAATAACTCGCCCACACTTGACAAGGAGCGATGTGTGCTCTGTCGTTGCAGTGGGGTTAAGAGAGCTCACTAGAATTTAAACCACAACAAACGTTACCTAACGCGATGAATGCTACGCGCTTGGTAGGCTGATCCGTACAAAAAACAAAGAAAAGAAAGAAACGAGACCTTAGGCTATAACTAGACAGGCGAAATTGTGATTGGACGAAAGCCCAGCTCAGTGGTGTCGTAATTTCGGCAGAACGCGCCAAGGCTAAAACAGGTATCCAATCGTGAGAGAACCCTCGCCTTCTCCGCTGAGATTCCGCCCGCACAGATTCAGGCGCTACAGCTCCCCTAGCTGTAAGATCTTGCTCCCCCTCTCCGCCCTTATATTTCTCTGTGTGTGTCTCGCTCTTCGTCTACCTCAAATTCACGCAATGCAACTTGCCAGAGCAGGAATAAACAAAACATGAGAAAGAAGCGGAAGTTTGCTTCACCTAAGCAATAACCTATATGCGGTGAAGCCATCTTGTGATAAAGCTCACGTGTAAATTGGAAAATTGTTGTTCTCTTAAGATGAAAATAATCGCTGAAAACTTGAAATGCGAAAACTTTCATAATTTGAAATAAGCTTAAAGAAACTTTGCCAGCTTCAGCGGGAGTACTTCAGGTTACTATCCCGGAGATCAGATTAAAAAAAAAAGTAATGGCCCTGAATATATTCAGTCCAACGCGGATCGCCAAAAGCGCCAAAGATGGATGTTGATATGTTGTCTTATTTTTTCTGACGTCGCTATTGCTTTGTATGTTTACGTACTAAATGAAGTATTAGAAGTACTGAATGAGCAATAAGTGGCAAAAGAACAATGCTCGCAGATCAGCTTAAAACGCATATTAAGATTTTTTTGTGTGTGTGTGTAGAAATGAAGATGGAGATTTCATATATGGCATTTGCTAGCAAATAGGTGCTACCAATCATTGTATGTCGCTTATCAGTTCCTTTACATGGCCGACCCCTCTGAAGCACAATGCCTCATCGATGTTGAGTCCAACGTATCTGCAACGTTTTCTGCCTTTTAATGGTAATGGTGGAAGAGGGAGTGTATATTATCGAAGATATAGATTAACGTGTGATTAGCCTGTCATCTTTCGCTCCAAGATTATGTAAATGTAAGTGTTTAATTGTTAGCAAGGTGCATTTTTCTTCCGATGGAACGGCCCTGTACATTCTCATGTTTTCTGTGATTATCACTGTTTGTGTGTGTGTTGTCGCAGTCATGTGACAGAAAAGAAACGCGTGCGTAGTACTACACTAATCACGTAACCTTACATGTAGCAATTAATGAGATGACACTGAAGTTTTTGGGACAAAAATCATTATTTGCTTACGCATAAATGTGGTTACATTTTAGTGCTAAGGTGGTATGGTAGGGTAAACCCACAAAAAATTCAATTTGCAATTTGGACACCCAAATATTCACTGCACATTGAGGAAGAAACCTGAGGAAGCCCGACGTCTAACGCCCGTTTCAAGTGATTTAAATGACGCGCCAAAGTGTGCCGTGCGCCTTGTGGCGTAAGCGCTAGGCGCACATGAAACTTCGTTTTTCTCGAATGGCGTTTTTTTTTTAATTATTTCTGTTTCAGTGTATCTTTTCTATAATAAATATTTAATTGATTTCAATGAAAGTTTCCATGCACAAACTAAAACAAGTTACAAAGAATCTGAACTAAAAAAATTGCAGATTTTTCTAAAAAGTGAAGCTTTAAAAATCAAACAACAATACGCACCATCTGTGACTTTGTGCATGCAGTAATTTAATTTTTCCCCCAAATACTCCACGAAGGATGTCCTATTTTTTAGTTGAGCTATAACGTATGAGTCTCTACAATAACAAGACTGAATATCACCAAACTCCTTTCAGTGGCTGCAGAGAAAATGTACAATGATTTAGTAAACCCACTTTAAAGTTTGGGGGCGGGCTAATGAAGGATAGGCAATCTAGGCATGAAAAATGATGTCACGTGATAACCAGTGGCATCTTTTGTGAGCCCGTGAAATTTTATGTGAATACTTGCAGCAACTTCTAAAACAAAATATTACTTCAAAACTGACATATACCATTTACCCAACCATATACAGTTAAGAAGTGTCATTGCCCCGCCGCGGTGGTCTAGTGGCTAAGTTACTCGGCTGCTGACCCGCAGGTCGCGGGATCGAATTCCGGCTGCGGCGGCTGCATTTACGATGGAGGCGGAAATGTTGTAGGCCCGTGTGCTCAGATTTGGGTACACGTTAAAGAACCCCAGGTGGTCGAAATTTCCGGAGCCCTCCACTACGGCGTCTCTCATAATCATATGGTGGTTTTGGGACTTTAAACCCCACGTATCTATCAATTATAAGAAGTGTCATTTTCCTCATTTTATATAGGGTACATACTTGATGATTTGATATCGGGGGTTTAACGTGCCAAAATCACCATATGCTTATGAAAGACGTCGTAGTGGAGGGCTCCGGAAATTTCGACCACCTGGGGTTCTTTAACGTGCCCCTAAATCTGAGCACACGGGCCTACAACATTTACGCCTTCATCGGAAATGCAGCCGCCGCAGCCGGCATTTGATCCTGCGACCTGCGGGTCAGCAGCCGAGTACCTTAGCCACTAGACCACCACGGCGGGGCAGGGGACATACCTGGACAGATAACACCATATATTATACAGATAGTGTCATGGGCAGATAATACCATGGTCCCAAAACTCAGCAGTGTGAAATGACGTTAGAAGTCGGACCGGCGATAGGTCGAAGGGTGGTCCGTGCAACATCGTTAACAGAAAGAAAGTCAACTGGCATTACAATGTAGCTGATAATCTCTAAACGAAGCGAACAGATATCGCAATCTCTCAAATATCGTTTTGCCCATGTATTATCTTATATTCATTCATTCGTCCGCTGTAATAGATGTCTAGGTTTGGCACGTATCCCCCCAAAATATCTTATTCGGCTGTGTGTATGGTTATCGCATAGGCGGCGGTTGCACGTGGGCTGATATGCTTCGACGTAATGAAATTCTAAAGATCTCGTGGAATTTTTTGAAAAGCCAGAAAAACTCATTTCCGGAGATGCTTTTGTGTCCATATACCATGCGATTTTTCTATCATCTGACTGCGACTTCAAATAACTTTTACTGTTTTTTTTCCCTTCTACAGTGCCCGACATTTGATCACTCTATTAATTCTTTTTGATGCGGGCTGTTTCCTTGCAGAGCTATCTAGACGAGCAAGATGTTGTGGGGCATGTCAAGCGCGTCTAACTTGATTGCTTTCACACCCGGTGGTAGCCGCATTCCGGGTGCCCTTAGAGTGCGGGACATCTTCAAGGTCCCGCATAGAAAACGAAGCTTCATGATGTGTTTGTTTTTTTCTTTTCTCTCTAAGGGTGATATGTGTTGACTGAAGTTTTTCTGCCGCCGTGCACTTTTGCTGAATTTTTTTTTATTGGACATTTCGGGAAGGTTCGTCTGTACCACTTACATGGGTTAAGCAGTCATATATTGACAGTGGCGATTCAAAAGAGGTGGAAGAATGCGCAATAACATTAAAGACTCTTAAATGTTATCTGGCTGGGTTACACCTTTTCTTAAACATGGTACCCTAATGTGCGCATGTTTAAGGTACCCTACCACGGTAGGTTAACCTGGACGAAAGAATGTGCAACAGTTTTCTATAGCTTCCATGTACCTTTCTTTTCAGCTTAGGCAACGTGCCCAAGTTAAAGTACCCTAGCAAGATACCTTACCCCATGCGTCTTGCTCACTCTATATGGCAAATAACGAACTCCCATGTAGTGTTTAAGGCGAACCTTTCACCCATGTACGTGATATGCTTCTGCCTCACGTGTCGCGTATTCCTTGCTATGCAGTGCTCCGAGTCAAAATTTGTGGAAAGTGTTCGCTTTCCATCCTTGCAATGCGGGCTGTTTGTGACTTGATGCAAGCAAGGTTATCTGCGCTCATTTCTAACACCACCATGTTCCCTGCGTGTGCCTGTCTCCTTCGCTTTACAGGTGCTTTCCTGGTGCCATTTTTCATTAGCATCGTCCTCTGCGGTGTGCCCTTGTTTGTTATGGAAGTGTCGATCGGACAATATTTGAACACTGGAGGTGTCGGCATCTGGAACCTGGTACCCATGTTCAAAGGCATGTACACTGTCATGTTGTTGCTTTCAAATATTATAATTAGGGCATTTCGCTGATCACCATCAAAAGACATACTCTTTTTTTTGTGAAGCTTGTGAAGTGCATGTAGAGGTATGTATATATCAACATATGTCAACATATATGCATTTTGTGAAGCTTGTGAACTGCATGTAGAGGTATGTATATATGAACATATGTCCACATATATGCACGCACACATGCATGCACGCATGGATGCGTGCGCGCGTATGTATGTATGTTATGTATGTATGTATGTATGTATGTATGTATGTATGTATGTATGTATGTATGTATGTATGTATGTATGTATGTATGTATGTATGTATGTATGTATGTATGTATGTATGTATGTATGTATGTACACGTAGTTTATGAGGCCTATAGAGCAAAACAGCTAGAATGTAGGGCTAGATTGCTGCAGAAAAAGCAAGAAACGGCTGTTAATCCAGACAGAGGCTCCAGTTCAGTTAGTAAGCGCTTCATAGGCGAGGACACTGACCGGTTACATGCGTTTGTATTGTTCGCACACATTGTCCAACGTATATGCGCTATATTTATACCATCATTGATCGTCATTGTTCATACAATGCACGATTGTACCGCGAGCTCGTAAGTTACTGCTGAATGTGCGTTGTTCGCTCCTCAGGGCGAGCTCAGACGGCAGCGTATTCGGTGCCTTGGTGTTTACGCAACAAATTTTTTATATATAGCGGTGTGTTAACGATTTTCGGTGAAAATTGATATAAATGGCTTTATGTTACTTTAATGATCTCGCGTATTGTTATATTACCATTTTCTGACTTCCTTCTGTCATTTTTTTTTCGGTAAACATTACGGCCTTGAAGAGAATGGGGTGTTCTTTCTCAAGTGCTGGGTATTTGCATGTTTTACGCACATTCTTAAATGCCCCGTTAGTCGCTTTAACGGAATGAATGTTTGACTGTAACAATTTCCTTAAAAAAAAAGCTAATAGCAATGTGGCCTATAGCGAGCTTCGAGCACTACTACAGCAAAAGGCGGGTCTTGCAGCATTTTTACTACGAATGTTCAAGTGCTAAAAAATTGTTCCTTTTTTCACACGCTTTTCCTTTGTAAGAACACTTTAGCCGAAGTAAAATATCTTTTTTTTAATAATTGGTTTTTACACTTTCTTTTTTACCTACAGTGCTTATTTTATAGTGCCATTAACGTACGCACTTCAGGCGTCGTGCAGATCTAAATTAAATTGCCCTTTCTTCATTCACCAATTGCTTATATCTCCTGCAAAACGTGCACTGTTTCTTTTTTTTTACTATAATTCTCGCAAACGCAAAAAAAATCACAAAGTGCACTATTTTTTTAATGATCCTGTTATAAATATGCCATCTCGTCAGATAAAATTTTGATGTTATAGAAATCGGCTATGTGGCGGAACTTAACCACGTCCGAAAAAGAACGTCCGTGAAGTGTTAATACTTGTGACAGAGTTTTTGCTAACATATTTGTTCAGTGTCAACGAGCACCACCATGCTGTCCAGTCCCGTTATCCCGGCTTTCCGAGCCAACGAGAAAGCGTTGCGCTGTAATCCAATCAACTTACACTGACAACATGTCCGAACTTACTGGCGAGACTGTCTTACTGAGCATGACTTATTAATGGTACATTCACGAGGTTGTGTGAGGGCGCTGTGAAGGCGGCCAAAAATATATCTTTTATAAAAGAGCAACTAAGCATTACTATTGAAATAAGCGGGCCAACGGACGCTAAAAATTGAGTAACATGACTTGCACGTCTGCTTGTTGTCATCGTAGAGCTTCAAAGCTGTTGAATTCACCTCGCTGCTCGCAGACGACCACCCGAATACGCTATTACTTAGTTACGGGCCTTACTGGCGAAACTTGCCTCATTGAACTACATAAATGATAGTGCGGTGGTGACGATGCGTGTTAAGCCTCTTCGGTTTTCGCTTTTCCTTGAACGCAGGTGTTGGGTTCGCATCGATGACCATGATCGGCCTGAGCAACATCTACTACATCGTGCTCATCGCGTACACCCTGTACTACCTGGTCGCCTCGTTCCGCAGCCCGCTACCCTGGGAGCAGTGCGGCAACGAGTGGAACACCGAGCGCTGTCTGGGCATCCGCGAAAACATCTCCAGCCTCGCTGAACGGAACCTCACGGCCGCGCAGGCCGTCTCGTCCGTCAAGGAGTACTGGGAGTAAGTGTTCGACGCGTAGAGGATCCCCCGTCCTGTGCCCGCTCAACACACGCTTTTGTGCCTTGCTAAGCATTTGTTTGTCTGTAGCCCTTACACCGCTATCATCGCCAGAATTCACAGCCCCCTTACCCCTCCCACCCGCCGTTCTTCATTCACCTCCACAACTCGGTGACTCCGTTACCTCACCCAAAACCACGTACAAGAAACCTGAATTATAAGGGCGACGTACTACCTCGTCAGATGCAGATGCGTCCGCTTTAATAATTGATAAATGCTGCGATGAGTTCTTTTGGCTTGTAGCCTTGAAAAAAAAAAGAGGGGACATAATGTCCGTCCCGTACTTTTATTGGGTCGGACCTGTTCGACTGACGAAATGAGAAGGGGGAAAAGCGCCCACCCTCACACCGACGCGCACTCTTACGGTGTCAAAATGACAGGCTACCGGAAATCCGGAGTACAGCAACGTATAAACTACGATGCACGATATAATTGATAGATAATGTATATATACAAACAAGGAGCTTTTTTTTTTAAATAAGAGCCGGTATTTCTTTAGAGTGAGAACCGAGATATAGATCGAACTCATTCCTTTAATTTTTTTTCGTTTTTTATTTATCAGTAAGAGACGTTTGCTAATCTTACAGTGGTATCTGGCATAGTTTGAATCAATGTCTGACCGCTAGACTACACAATATAAGTGCACAAAGAAAGATCTTTGAGCCCATTTCTATCATTTTGGAAAACAGCTATCGTTAGGAGTGGCAAGGTGGGAGGATGGTGACTGCCAGTGCCATTGGCAACCCAGTCGTTCTAGAGCGGCGATTCCTCTCCTCCAGCCTCAAAACCAGAAATAGATCTGGCGTGTGCTTTTGGCACTGAACCTCAGACCATGTTATCTTCCTTCTCTTCTTCCTCGCGTGTGCGTCGTCATAGCAACGGGCATGCGCAGTGTTGGTTTGTTCTCCCGCGTACCGGAGCGCGCACCTGCCTCGATACTTTAAAAGAACAGTAAAATGAATTACGTGAATGTGTTTATATTGACAAATTGTACCATTTCAGCACAAACGTGGCTTAATTAACCATCAAAGAAATCGAAGAGAAAATCAAGAACAGTGTTTTGTTTGAAATTTCGCGCCAAAATCTCCGCGCGTCACGTCAGAGATTTGCAAGTTAATCTTTCGTGACATTGGCTCAACATAATTATTTAAAACTTGATATGTTATGTTTATGGCCTCCTCAGAGGACAATTTACTAAATGATTCTACATTAAGAACGACGTAAGCCTTAGTGGACACCATGGGGACACCTCCATTGGGGACGCCACAGAGGAAGGACCTTTCCTTCCTCCGTGGTGGACGCGGTCAAAATCTACCCGTCACGGCAGCTAGTGCGAGAAAAAGTGACGTCCACGCATGCATCTTGTTTTTTTGCACGTTTCCTCGGCGTGTTCTTGCGGCAAGCGTGGTTATTTCGGTATCGTAAAAGAGCTATAGTTTATTAATAAGAGAAAAAATCGTCGTTCCCTTTAGCGTCCCTTTCACTCCGGTGACCTGACTTCCACGCCGGCAATACAGGGATAAATGTGGATAGCGTACCGCTGCTTGCCACGGTGACTTTAGTGGCAGCGGCGCGGCATATGCTTTCCCCTGTACTCGAAGCTATCGCGTTCTACCACGGCATTTTTTTTTTTTTAATGGGGTCTAATCGCGGTACCTCTAGGTCGTGCTCGGTGACGTGAATGCCGATATCTGACGGTGGTTTGGTGGTAGGACAGACGCATTGCACAGCGTTGTTGAGGTAGGGCGAAGTAACACTAAAGAAAAAGGGGGTGGAAAGGAGAGGACATTCTCGAGATACCCGGTCTCCTTTCGCCGCTTTTTTCTTTACTCCAATTTCCCCTTCCTACAACGATTCTGCACCGTGTCATAAGCAGGCTGTGCGCACGGTTTCTCTTCAGGGGAGAAGGGGGACGGATGGAGCGAAAGTTAGTGGCAGCACCCCCCCCCCCTTTCTATTATGTCAACGTGTGGGGGCACGGAGTCTGGGGGTGACTTTGCCCTCACCCGCGAGCCATGTCGCAGCTTCTCTCTTCCTATTAGGTCAATGTGTGAGGCGGACCTGGCGCCCCCCCCCCCCTTTTAGATGACTATAGGAGGGGCAGCCGCCCCCCATGCACCCCCCCCCCCGTGCGCGCGCCTTAATTGTTGCCGAGCGTTTTGTAGAAACAAATGCTTTCCTTGACCTCAAACTTTCACCTTCGCTTTTCGTGATACACTTTCAATTGCGTGAACTTCGCAAATACTGGGTACCAAGGCCGGTTTACATGCTCACCACATGCTAAATTATTGAATCTTCTCCTTAGTTCTGATAACTGAGTACTCATTGCTTAAATCAGTACTGAGTGTCCTTTTTTTTTATTTCTCTCACCTATATTCCCCCTTTTTTTTTTGCCAAACACATCTAGGGCAGCCAATTAACCAGCAACAAGATTAACCCCATGCCAATCCCTCATCTGTGTGTCCCTCCCTCAAAAAAGAAAAATTGTTGTTTGAAAGACCAAAAGCTATCGCATCATATATCTGCTACAATATATTGAATTAGTACCTGACACACTTTAAAGATTGTCTGTATGACCTCACCAAAGACCCATTCATAAACCAAAGCAAGTGCAGCCTGACCATAAATCAGTGATCTGTTGGAACGTTGAAAAGCCACCAGCTGTTATAATCATGTGCAGGTTGAAAGAAGAATTAATTGTTCATGTCACAAAGGAAGGGTGGAATGAAAAACACCTTTTCTCTTCAGGAACAATGTTCTGGGCATCACCAATGGCTTGGAGGAAGTTGGCTCTCTGCGGCCTGAGCTTGCCCTTTACCTCCTCCTGGCATGGTTCCTTGTGTATATAGTCATCTGGAGGGGACTTCATCAGAGTGGGAAGGCAAGTCCCCTATAAACATGCTTCTTGAGGGCCTGATGTGAATTTTTTGCCACTCTTTTAAACGTTTTTTCATATCACTATGAGAATTCAGTTTTTATCTATTTTGTGAAGCTATCGATCCTGACATGTCTGTGTCTAGAGCGAGATCATATTAAATCCTGCATTTCCAATATCTTAACAATATACATTCCTCCATGGCAGAATTTCCCTCTTCCATGCTTATCCTAATTATCATTGTGCAGTGTTTTATAGGGTAAAAGCTGGAAAATTATAAGCTACAGATTTGTTGCAACTGTCAACACAAAATAGCTGGCTAAAATATTAGGACAGTGTAAAGTTTAATCTCTCATGTTAAAGCTTTTATGGTGCACTGTCAAGCAGTAAAGTTATTTATTGAAACACACAGAGTGTTATATAGTAGGTAATCAACTGGGGAAAGTAGAAAGTTTTGAGCGAGCCAGATTGGGCTGGGATACAAATGACTTAGTAAAGCTTTTATGGCTTGGTCAATCCAACTGCTGTTTTCTGCTACGCTCAAGAACCTTTGTTGCCACTGTAATTTTCTTTGCAATTCTGTCATGGTTTCCGTTGCATGTGGTTGAATGAATTTGCAGAGAATCGGGGCATTATCTAATGTTGGTGGCATCGGAAGCAGTGGGGAAGGTATGAACCTGCGTTAGTAAATTAAATAATTAATTAAAACTTGCAGGGATCTGCACTGGTCCATCATTTTGCACACATGTAAAAAAAAGTTTACAGTGCTGCCAAGGTGCAATTATCTATGGCTGTTGTTGTGCCGTGCAGCTGTAGGAGCTTTAGTAGCTACTTTGGAAATTAACATGGCTACACCATAGGGTTCAGCCGTGGTTCAGTGTACTTCTCATGAAAGAAATGTCCCATAAGCTTATGAGGTGGTTCGTGTGCATTAATGAAGCCAGAGCTGCTTAGCTGTATCTTATAAATACCAGACGTAAATGTGTGTGTGTGCCGAGGGCTGAACTGCACAGTGGCGATGCTGCGGCCACCGTATACTGCAGCATTGTATCCCAAGTTATCACTGATGTTCTTCAAGCCATATATATATGTACACACACACACACACATATTCCACGGCATGAGCCTGCCGTGGAAGATAAAAAGACCAAGAGGCTGGTGTGCTGTGCAGGATTCTTGCTGCTATTCAAGGCAGTGGCTCGCAAATACTGCGAGTATACAAACTTTTGTCCTGCGTATTCATGATCTGCGTGACAATATATATATATATATATATATATATATATATATATATATATATATATATATATATATATATATATGAACACTCGTTAACAAGAGTTTGAAGGAGCCAGTAAAAATGCTCCACAGAACAAGAATACAAATACACTGTAACTAATTTTATGAGATGCTGCTTTTCAATTGAAGCTGCTATTCAAGTTAGGAGATTTCCATTTACAGTATACCGCACATCTAAAGAGCCCCCCAAATCAAGAAAGAATCAAAAGTGCAATGGTAATGTTATAAGGCTGATAACTTAATTTGACTCCTATGCACGTTTCAGATTATTTGGTGCACCGCCCTTTTCCCATACCTCATCCTCTTCATCCTGTTCATCCGTGGAGTTACGCTGGAGGGTGCCTCTGAAGGACTACTCTACTACCTGCGTCCCGACTGGAGCAAGCTCAGAGATCCAAGGGTGAGCCACGATCTTACAAATTTTGGTTTGTGTTGTGCAGAGGCAAAAAAAGTCGTCATTTTGCACCTGATGTGAGTCACTAGCTTACAGAAAGAAAGCACGAAACACGAGCAGTGCATGAAAAGAAAAAATGGATTCAGTGTTGCTTGTGTGCATAAGCCTGTGGTGAACTCTCAGTGCACCACGACACTGCAGGTGGCACTGTTAGCGTGTCGCAGACCGACATTGCCCTTTCTCCCTCAGTATGGCCAACAAAAGCATAAAGAGGGAGAGGAAAGGGGAACCGTCCTGCAGTATACGGAGTTGAATGAACAATAAAGTTTGTTGGTATTGAGACTTACAGCAACACCCTTTGTCTCTGGCTTGTTCACTCATGTCAACAATTTGTGACCCGGATGGTACAGATGGAGAGAAAGGAATGTCGGTCTGCGAAACACTGGCAGTGCAATTTGCTGCGCCATGGCACATTCAAGAGTTCACAACGCACCTTTCCGGAATGGCCCATTTACATTCGGTGGTGCCAGCTTTCCGCTTGATTTGAGATGTTTTGTAGAGATACTATGAAAAAAAAAGAAAAGGAAGAAAGACTCAGCTCCACATTGTTGCAGCAAAAATGACCTAGCCAGAAATTGAAATGGTTCTGATGTTTATTCACAAAATAATATTTTAACAGGCAGTTCATATTGGAAAATAAACAACAAAATAGATGTAATATCTGTAAGGAGAATGCAGGTCTAAATAAACTTTAGAATAGTGTTCAAGGAGAATGAAAATCTATTGAAAGTAGGCTTTTATGCATAAGTAACATGTGCTCGCTACATGATTTATTGGCTAACCAAACTGTGAATACTGTTTTGCATTGATGAGCCAAATTGGTAACACTGTTGCACAAGTTAAGTCCAGATGTCCAGTTCACCAAATAAATCTAGTTATAAAAAATCGGTTAGCTATATAGTACTTTTCGCATTCTTTGATAATTACTTTTTCCACAAAGTAAAGGCAGTAAGAGAACAATAAATATTGATACAACTACAATATTTAGAAAGATAATCTTGAAATAGGGCATTTTATGGTGAATAAAAAAGTTGGCAGCTCTGTCACTATACTTGGCATTGTTGACGGTGAGTTGGGTCCTCGGTCAAGGCTATATGATTTGCTAAAACTTTGTCAAAAGCATCGAAAGCACATTTCAATCGTGTAGCTTTACCTGGCTCCTGCATTAGTCACTGGTTGTTGTCTCAGTAAATTGCACATGAAAAAAAACACACACACAGTAAAGCATCTATGTTTTACCCATTTGACTTGGTTATTATTATAAGGGCCGCACTGTTAGTAAGCATTATGTATGCATGTATACAACGTACACGTTGTGTTGTCAACATGGGAGCGACCTTCATTGTCAGTGTGTGATGAACTCTGAAAAGAGGATGACAGGCGTTGACAGGTCAGTTTGTCACGGTGTCCCCCTTCCATTTTTGCACGCAGGTGTGGATTGCGGCTGGGACGCAGGTGTTGTTCTCGTATGGCATTGGTATTGGTGCCAACGTAGCGCTCGGCAGTTACAACAAGTATAACCACAACTTTTACAGGTTGGTGCCGGTGATGAAGCTTTGTAAAATAATCTGATCTAAATTACTGGCCACAAATACGATATCTCATTTGTTAATGCTGTACTGTAGAAATGATGCCTCAAGATGGCTTATATTGTTTTATTTTTATTTCGTGACTGGGTTTATTGAACATATTTGTGGTGAGACATGGTCCTTAAAGGGACACTAAAGGCAACTATTAAGCCGACGTTAGTTGTTAAAATAGCGGTCCAGAAGCCTCGTAGTGTTACTTTTGTGCCAAGGAAGGACCTATTCTGAAATAAAGTCATGTTTTAGTGGTCCACAACAGGTAAGTGCACTGCAAATTACCCGCCTCAAGGAGCAAACCGACCGGACCGACTCATGTCACTGTTGCCATGTACAACGTTGCCCAGCTTTACAGAGCTAGTAGCAGCAGACTGAAAGCACCGAGAGCCACAGCAGCAACAATAGCCATTGATCCGTTTCTTGCCATTGGCTCCGAGATAGCAGACCTTTTTTGGTTCAACTGCACCTCGCTAGATGGCACTACCTGTCCAGTGTAACTACGCGAAAATTGAATTTTCGCACCAATCGTGCCATTCCCTATAGTAACGTCCGATGGTTCTTTTTTCCATGAATCAAATACAAATGAATAGGTAGCATTTTATTGCATCTCTTGATGCACTGAAAGTTCTTTACCTAGTGCAGCTAGATCAATTACTTGTGATTATTGTAGGCAGTTCGTCTGATGTCATCGGGATCATTTTGAGAATGTCTTACTGCAGCACATGTGTTCTTGTGCATTTACCTTAATTTCTCGGTAAGTAGGGAACTGTTGTTGATAATATTGTCGTTTTAGATGTTGTTATTGATTGAGCTTTCACTCTGACATAAACTGTTATTTGATTTT
Organism: Rhipicephalus microplus; assembly: GCF_043290135.1. Lineage (NCBI taxonomy): Eukaryota > Metazoa > Arthropoda > Arachnida > Ixodida > Ixodidae > Rhipicephalus > Rhipicephalus microplus. The sequence continues at coordinate 95,866,836 of NC_134704.1, read as the reverse complement.
AGTGTCCCTTTAAGGGTCCATAATCTTTACTTCTTGATCTCACTGAATAATAAGCTAATTGCCATAGTATTGTCCTCATAGTAATCTCCACATTCATGAAGCTAGGCTATTGGCTTGATGTTTTATATCAAACATTTTCAACATATCAATTAAAATATTTTGTGGTGTCACTAATGTAAAATACCAACACTGTCACAAAACCATTTCTTAGCTCTTTTCTTAGATCTGCGCATTACCTTATAAGCTTATTCAGGTGGTGAAACATTTTCTAGGCATGCTTGAATAGCAACATTTTAATTAAATATTTCTACAGGAATCAATATGTTTTAAAAATACCTACTACTAGTCTCCCCCTTCTGGAAGCCGTAAAAGAAATGCAAGGAGAAAATGTTTTGAAGTGAACTAATGTTTGCTTTATTTTCGTCGCTCTTCAAGAATTATGTTCCATTGCTGTTCTTCTCAATGTAAAATAAAAAACTGTAAAAGCCAGCATTTTTTTTTGGATGGCTTAGAGCAGCATGTCTGGCAAAGTTCACGACGGGCAAGGTTTAGTGAATGCAATAAACAACCATGTGCTGTTAGTCATTACAAAACATTTAAGGTAGATGACCAGATAACATTTTTCTAGTTACAGTAGCCTCTTTGAATCTTGTGCATTCAAACATTTCAAATGCCTTCTCGAGCGGCATGTGCACTGCGTTGGCGCCAGCGGCTCATGAAATGACGCTATCCCTGTGTTTCTCGCTTTCAGGGATTCCATGATTGTTTGCACCATCTGCAGTGGGACGAGTCTGTTTGCTGGCCTGGTCATATTCTCAGTTCTAGGTCACATGGCCCACATACAAGACAAGGATGTGTCAGAGGTGGCACGATCAGGTAGCTTTCACATTGCGTACTTCTGTCATTCATCCTTCGATAATCTAACTTGCATAAAGCGCGACGCTATTAGTTTTTATAACTTACACATTTCAAGTACTGCGGACAGTGACGACACCAGTGTCTACTCACTCAGCAGTGAGGAATGGTCTGAGGACAACTTTCAACTCGTACAAAGATGTAAGGTAAAGTGCAAAAACTCCGGGTCCTCCTGGACTTCAGGCAAGTCTACCGTGATTGCTCAGAGACTGCAGTCAGTAAGATTATTTTTGTACCAGAGCTTGCTACCGATAACTTAAGGCAATTCAACAGACAATTGGTCTTGGTGCTTCTCGAGGCGGCGGTGCCAAATGAAGTAAGGGACGTGAGACTCAACTTGAGAAAAATATTCTTGCTATCAACGTTGCACACGAGACTGCACTGTGCACACTGAGCAAAATTACGGAATTCGATGGCATAAAAGTTCACTCGTACATCTCATTGAGCACTGGTACCACGACTGGTATCATCTATGATGTCGACATCTCTGTTTCGAACACAGACTTGACCAGTCTTGTGAAACCAGTGGTTGATGGCATCAATATTATACCTATGTCTCGCATGGGCACATCTCGCTGCATAAAACTAACATTCAAGAGAGAACCTCTGCTCTCGCATGTCAAGGTGGGCCACTTTCAGTATCGTGCATGACCGCTTATTCCAAGGCCACTTCAATGCCGCAAATGTTTGAGGTTTGGACACATGAGCGCCGTGTGTCAGAGCACGATAATTTGGTCGCATTGCACCGAACAACATGCTACAAACTCCTGCGCTCCCATGGTACTAAAGAGCCGCAATTGCCTCAAGTCCCACGACGCTTCATCAAATGACTGCCCCAAGATACAGAATAAAATGGACATTCATAAGCAGATGGTGCAAGACAGGTCGTCTCGTCAGGAAGCTGTTGCTGTCGTCAGCTTCCCGACGGCGCTCCCGACGCCGCAGTGGTTCAAGGGACTCTGTGACACGTAGTTCACAGGTGACACGACCTCCTTTGCTTTCTACACCATACGTGTCTGCGTCATATTCTTAAGACAGGACCCCACCAGAGCGTATGGACACTTATAATTGGCCGGCATTACCAAAGCTGCAGCAAGAGCCACAACGATAGCCAGAATCACTATTACAGTCAAATCCACAGCGCAATCCACAGCAAATCGAACGATTTCAGCGGACCGAGCCAACATTGACCGAGTCAACGACAGCGCTGTTTAACCACGCCATGCCTGAAAAAGACTAGGACATGCCTGCGATGCTACAATCTCTCATGAACACCATATTTATGCTTTTGAAAAAGATAAATACTCCATTAGCCCAAACAGCCCTGACACTGCTGGAGGTTCACAATCCGGTGTTTTCAGCGCTTCACTAGTTCTTACGTATCGCCCATGACCCTCTCCAAGGCCGCGTTTCCCCTGTTGCATGTCTGAATACTGAAGTCATGTTTGTCAGAAAAGTTTCCGGCCTCAGTGGCTGACTGACTGACTGTACATTTTTGTGCGTGCAGTTCTCTCCTTCTCTTTCTCTCTTTAATCCCCATCCTCCTATTGCCAGTGCAGGGTGGCGAACTGGACGCTCATCTGGTTAACCTCCCTGCCTTTTCTCTTCTTGTTTCTTCCTCTGAATAATGAATGAGCTTGAAAAAAGATCTAAGGATATTGTATAGCATGCTAACAAGTATAAAGTAGTATATACATAACATTAAAATACTAGAAGTGGACAGAGTTGATAAAGTTATATAACTGATGCCTTGGTTGACATTAAGAAGTTGGAATGCATGTGGAAAGGTTGTGTAATACAGAAAAGTAGATTACAAATTATATACTGAAGCAATACAATGGGCATTGTGAAAAGGGGAGTGTTATAAAAAATGGTGCATAGTGCAGTAAGTTCTGTACAGGCAATTACACCTGTAAAGCTCTACAGGTGTAATCAAATTGATTTACTCATGATTACTTGCTTCAATGAAGAACATAATATAAAATTCAGGCATGAAGTCATTATCTTTTACTTACAACCATTCTTTATTGCTTAATACATGTTCAACACCTTAATCAGTTTAATATCCTTGAGTGCAAGATGCATCTACAGTTACTGAAATTTTCCCAAGTGCCATGGCTGACTCTGCCTGCTGTAGCAACAGCATCTTGTATTGAGTCTATAATACAAACAGTGGTGCACATTTCATTGTGTTTGCAAGCGTGAGAACCACTCGTTATGTTGGAATGTACAGTACCGTACACTGTTAAAGGGAACACGCAAATGTGCGCCATCAATATTGCTGGCTCTCTAAATGTAAGAGGTTACTAAAACAATCTTCACGGACGCCACTAGTCCGTCAATAGAAAAGTCAGAACTTTCAACCACCTACTAGTCTTATGCATATCTAAGCTACTATGCTTCCATAAGGTAGCGTAATCTAAATATGCTGTGCACACAGGTGATCCCTTTAAAAGTGGATGTGTATGTACAAGTATCGCAGGCAACCAAAGCATTAGATTTATTTATTAGATTTTCATCACTGAATATTCACTACACACCAAGAGCGTCACAATTGCTTCTTTAAGCACAAGTTCCCCAAATTAGATTCCTTAGACTCGTGACTCACGTTAAGTACTGGCTTGATGTTATTCTGAATCACTGCAAACTGTCGCGAACATGGTAGACGATTTACTTTATGCCTTCAACCGCTGCTGTGCTTTGCACGCAGGTCCTGGCCTGGCGTTCTTGGCCTACCCCGAGATGGTGGTGCAGTTACCCTTTGCACCGGTCTGGGCAGTACTCTTCTTCCTCATGCTCATCGTTCTGGGAATCGACAGCCAGTTCTGCACTGTCGAGGCACTCGTGACAGGGCTGGTGGATGAGTTTGCTTCCACCCTGAGACCGTACCGGCGCCTGTTCACTCTGAGCGTTGTCGTCGTGCAGTTCCTGCTGGGTCTACCCCTGGTAACTCAGGTAAGGGGACAGTGGCACCTGACGGACACGTTACAGTGAAATCCAGTTCTGTGCATGTAGCTCCCTCTAGGCCTGCTTGCAAGAGCAACGAAGAAATAAGACCAGCCAATGGTAATGCGCACAGGATCTTGAGAGTGTTTCTTAATAGAGTCCTACAGATAAGCTGCCACACAACAACCAATATTCTTATAGATCTGCCTCACTTTTGTCCAGATATAGGGGCTGATATTCTACATATGGAGTCAGACATGTTGAGTAATCCAAACTACATGCACAATTTCTGCATGATTTGTGTGTTGATTTGCACACTTTGCTCATGCGACTGATAAGTATATATAAATACTGCTTTGCTTTTGTCTTTCAAGATGATGCCCAAGCCTGTATTATGTTAAGTTTAATGTTCTAACTAATGTGTGCCTTGGGCTTACTTTGACGTGCCTTTTCAGCTCACAGTGAATTGTATTCTTGCTCATGTGAATTAGTATTGTCATTTTTGATGTTTCGTTCTTAAAATCCCACTCCTGTTATAAGCCTGCAGCCGAGGATTTGACAGGAATAAGTTAAATACATTTATACATTTAATTAGGTGATGATCATGCAGAAAGGCTCGTCTTGTGCCTCGAGGCACAAGACGAGCCAATAGATCCATTGGCTCTGTGATGCAGTTCAAGACTAACATTGTCTAATTATACAGAAACATCCCATACTCAGCTCTTGAAGCACTTCGTAATGTTGCATTCGAATGCTCCACATGAGTATGTAATCTACTTTGCAGGGAGGCATGTACATCTTCCAGTTGATGGACTTTTTCTCAGCCAGTGGTGTCTCGTTGCTGACAGTCGTCTTCTTTGAGATTGTCGGCTTTGCCTGGATATATGGTACGTGCAGTTCCAGCAGTGGTTTAGGGATAGAGCATGCTGTCTTAATTTCTAGTCAAGTGTGACCTCAATTCACTTACACTACCTTCACCAACTCCACTGCAGGTGCAAAAAGGATCTACGCCAACATCAAGGACATGGTAGGCTTCACGCCAAACAAGTACTTCTTCTTCTGCTGGCTTTTCGCCGCTCCCTGTGTGATTGTGGTAAGTACATTCTTTAGCAAGTATGTATAAAATGCAAATAAAGAATTCTGACACATAGCTCTCTAAGTGATGCTATAAAAATGTTTCTGATAATCTTCAAGCATCGATATCCCAGATCCTTTCAATGCCCCAATGAACCGGCTGCTCTTTACAAGAATTTTTATAAAGCACTTGCATCACAATGCATCATAGTCATTTCTGATACCTATCATTTTTAAAAATAATTTGTACGATTAGCTTTTTTTTTATCTGTGTGTCTGCTTATGTTTGTCAGGGGTATGATGTAATAAAAATACCAGATAGTTGACAGTATTGCTTCATGTCATCATCTTCTTGCATTATGCTTTTTGCACTTAGGTTAGTTATGAATATGCACTAACTAATGTCCATTCATTTGTTCTGCTTGACACCCCAATACAGCAGACCTAAACTGTGGATGTTTCAGGGACCTCTCGTATTTGGCTGAACTGATGGGGGCACCTTGCAGTGAAAAAAAGGGTATACGGGGGGGGCGGGGGAGATTATGAACTAGTGCACTATAAAACTTGAAGTATGTGTCTTGTTTCTCCCTGGCAAAGAAGGGTCAAGCTAAACAGATTGTCAATAAGTTGTGCGTTCAGCACCAACATCCAACCTGTTTCTAGCCACGTTCGATCTTCAAATATGTAATCTTAAAAATATGCTTGTGTGCACATGTCACAGTAAACTGCAACAAAAGCTTTTCTACCGTCTGATAAAGAAGTGGAAATATACATCAGCTCCACCGCAATACGAAAAATTTATGCGGTGAAGCATACCAAAATTAAGAAGGGGCCATTGTCATGGGACATAACATGCCTCCGAAAAACTCGTTCTTTTTTTTAAAGATGGGTTTTGCAGACCTCATAAAATAATTTCATGGAGCCCCACCTTAAAACCACTGCCTTTATACTGCCTTTTCAGTTATTATAATTCTAAGGTATGATGCTGTCATCTATGAGTAGTACACAAACTAAGAAAACCTGTACATGATACGCAACATTCAATCTATGTGTGCAATCACAGCTAACAGCTGGCGTTTATCCAAAAAATCTGTTCATGCCATATTAAAGACGGCCTGGACTGTTTAAAACGTTGAACAGGTTAAAAGTGTCTAATGAAGAAGATTGAGATGCTGGTTGGAAGTGTTGTCGTGATCGCATGGCTACGAGTTGGGCACCATTTTGCATATTTATAAGTGCTCTTGTGATGCTTACCGCTGCCACTCAATTTTCCACAAACCCCCATCGACAAGTGGTGGAGATTCTGGGTACCAACTTCATTGCTCTTTCAGTTCCTGTATTAGGAGAGTGTTTCAGTGGCGGTAGGTCTTGTGTTTGTATCACACATACGTTTTGGGAAGCTTGATGCCACGTTTAATTATATGAGTGCTTGGTAAGTAAACCTGTGTTGTGGGCATCGCGAATTGCTTGTTACACGAGTGGAATTGTTCTAGCCTTTTTTGCTTTTGTGCAGGGAATGCTGGTGTTTTACATAGCTGTGCCTGAGCCGGTGACATACTCAGATCACTACGTCTACCCTTGGTGGGGCGAAATGGTCGGTTGGGGCATGGCCCTTGCTTCCATCATGTGGATTCCCACCTATGCCTTTTACTACCTCTGGAACAGCTCGGGAACCCTCCTGGAGGTAAACATATTTTTCAGATATATTGCTGTTTGTAACTCTGCTTATATATAGCCATGCGAGTGAGTGTAATATAGATCTGCACCAAATCAGGTGATATGAGTGAGAGAGCTAACTTACATTTGGTCCAGCAAAACACATTCCAAAGTGCACCTGGATTATCCTGTCATGGATTGACAGGTATAGCTCGATCATGAGCGGACTGGGCGACCCGGATTGGTTCTTCATAGATTGGACTTTGCAGGAGCATGTCCTATTCTTCATTAGTGATTGAATGCTCATTGCATGCATAAATTTGAAATACTATGTTCAGATGTCACTGCAGTGTGTTTTATTGGCTTTCAGAACACTAACAAGAATCATTTTAGAGCTACAAAGTATTTGTATTTAAACTTGATTGTTACTAATTTTGCTGCAAGGTCGAATAAATGACAAAAGCTGCTAAGAAACCTCATAATCAGTTTGCCTATGTATTTTCATAATACCTAATGTATTTTGTCTTCATATCTGGGTAATTGTTATCTGGTAAATGGCCTCGAAACTAAGCTCAATATTTACTTTCCTTAAAACACAAATAAACTAATACCTTTGTCAATAAAAAGTTAACTCCGCTAAAACACGCTGTGTTTAATAATAATGATGTCATAGTGAGCTGGTGTGAGAACTTCAACGTGACAGTGCCACCTGTGCTTCACTTTTTGTAGTATTTATTTTGTGTTTATTTTTTGAAAGCAATAGTGGATTTTGCTGCAAGGGTAATTCAATAATACAGTTCATCTCATTAATCCATATAGCCTTTATTTCATAATCACAATATGAGCCTAACAACTGCCAACCAATCACAAGTCATATCTTTTATAGAGACACGCATGTAGTATATGCCTGTTAAGATACCGCTATCACAATTTATCCCGCTACTGACAAGGTGTGGTGCAGACGTGGCGATGAAAAGTGCGGTGAAACAGTCAAGAGAAAATGTGTATCGGTAGAACCCGAGAAAGGAGTCTGTGAAACACTTGGTTAACCAGAAAGGAGACTGAATATTTGGTTCAATTGCATATAAAAACTTGCAGGGTCCCTTATGCATTTGCTAACGATGACTTGAAGGCAATTCTTGTTGCTTTATGCATTGATCCTTCTTCATCCTCCTTCAAAAGTTTTCTCCACTGTGGTATTACACTCAATAAAACTTGTTGTTGGGCTAGTCGGCTACTCGTCATATTGTAAGATATTTAGCGCAACCTTGACTCTGACAAGCACTCACACAAACACTCACACATCCTCCCAAGTAGCACATGTGACAGCCAGCGCTGAGTGTCGCATGTGTTATTTGGGTAGATGTGCGAGTGTTTGTGTGAGTGCTTGTGAGAGTCAAGGTTGCGCTAAATATCTTAATATATGGTTTTATACCGCCTCCAGGATTGGAGGCATTGCAAGCTTTCTGCATCACACCCGGTTTTGTGCTTCCTCCTTGACGGGCTCACTTTCAACAAAGCACAGACATCATGCGATGATGTCATTATGCGACATCATACCATGTAAAGTCACAATGATGTTATGATGATGTCATATGGTGATGTCATCGTGTTATGAAAAGTTCATGCATCACTCGCATGGACCTCGACGCCGCAAAAAGCCACCAATGGTCGATTCGCACATTTTATGAGGCATCTGAGGCTTTCGCATTATTGAAATCATGTGTGGTGCCAAGATGCATGTGCCTATTGTAACTTTCTGCAGCGCATCAAGAAAGGCGTGACCCCTCAAGTCGTGCCACGCAAGGTCCAAGAGGGCAGCCCCACTTCGGACGAGAGCCTCGCCTTGGAGCCGCCCGCCAACATAGTGCGAGTGCTGCTTCAAGAAAAGTCCTGATCACTGTCGTCGCAACCACCAATGCTCGATCTGAACTTCAGTTGACTTGTTTTTATGGCAACCCGGCGTTAAAACGTGGGGTCGATTGCCGGTTTGGCGAAACATGACGGCGCTCGTTTCTCTGCCTGTTGGTTCGGCGAGAAACACGCTGTCTCTCTCTCAATCTCTCCACATTATCCTCTTTTACGACCCCGATTTTCCCACCTCAGATTCGCCAAACACGTGCAAGGAATACAAAACGCCGATTCGCGGCCAGTGTCTGTCCTTTAAATGAAGCAGCACACGCATGCTTCAAGTAAGGGCCGCTCCTGCCCAGGTTGCAGCGAGAAAAAGGACGTTTACATCACTCGCTGCTGTAGACAATGTCAACCGACTGTCACCTGACAGTTGTAGGATAACCTGTCCCGTGGTTAGTGTGTAGATGTAGGAAACTTGTCATTTCTGCCGCAGTTAGTGTGGCATGACAGAGGGCAGTTGCATGAATGGCACAGTTGATTAATGTCATAAGAAATTGGTAATGTGCTACAAGTCACACAATGCGCTGTACGGATAATGCGCTACAAATCGTTTCTTTGTGTAAATATTTGAGGCAGGTGCACATGGAGTATGGAGAGAAATGAGAATCGCAGCAGAAGTAATTGTGGTGTGCGAACCTGCCTCTTCAAAGCTAAACATTTTGTTAGCTGCCATTCCCAATGTTGTTGAGTGCCACAACTTTGAAAACAATGTTTGTCTTCCATGAATGCGAGAGAAACCGATTCCTGGCAGCATTAAAGGAGTTAATAGGGATACGGCACGAAAACGGTCATGTATGGGACGGAAAAGCAAATAGATGTACTCCTGCCCAATCATCATGTGATTACGGTTCTAGTGAAACTGTGAATGTACCGGTAACAAAGAACAACACTACCACAATGTTTCAAGTGGTCTCGTTTTTCATGATAATGGCTAGTTGTGAATCGCTCCAAACTTCCAACTGTGAATGTGATAGCGCAGAATTGATGGAACAGATCGTTTTGTTATGATGGCACACTATACGTGCTTGCGGTGGATAGCACAAGGTGTGGTGATTGCAGTGTAATGCGATGCCTGGCATCGCTTGGCTCTGAAGCAGTGAAGAAAGAAGGAGCTGAGAAACTGTTATACTTGCAAGAGCACCATGTTCAGTTTGTCTTGGGAAGGTGGTTGGAAAAGAGGGTCGAGAGTATCATTCCACTCGTAAGCAAAAGTCTGGCCTGGCATTGAAGATCTGAATGTGCCATGACGTTATTTCGTCTAATTTTTTCTTCTGTAAAATTGAAATTGATTTTCACATTTTACTGGAGGTTCATGGAAGTGTTCAAATCCTCACTGAAGGTGTCATTCTTGTTTACATATCTTTTTAAATTGTTGTCATGATGCCGGATGTCAGAACCTAGTCTAAATAGCCTGATATGCTGAATTCATCTGCCTTTCCTTGAATTAGGTACAGCCACCTATTACAAACTATGACATTAATCACACTGTAAGCGATAACTTTTTGTTCTGTAACTGGAACACAATGTCAGTAAACAAAAAGAAATGACTTAAGATTCCAACACTATTAGATTCATAGGTGATGTGCATCGCTGCTGACTTACTCATCAACTTTTTGTCAGCAATATGATTACCCCGCACTGTTCCAGTTCCCTGCATAGTGAAACCAATAATGCAACACTACACTACATTGCTCAAACTGTGTTATGGATAACCCATGTGATAATTTGGATAATATGTCAGACTCATGTTCAGCGGTGAAACGCATAATTACTGGACTTTTGTATGCTTCGTTACTAGTTTCCTGTGGAGCAAATGTATATAGTGTGTAAATATGACGGCAAACACTATAGAATGCTGTGCCGAATCTGTGTCACTTGTTTTGTGCAATGGGCACCTTTAAATGCATGAATACGTCAAGGGAAAGTAATACCTCTAGTTTGTGCTAGATGTTAGTGAGCATCCTATTTGTGAGTGGCAGAAACGAGCCTCGCATCTTGTAGTTACTTCATCCTATAGCTGACAGTGGTTATAATATATATAAGCGAAACAATGCAGTACGACTTGCACAAGTTTGCGTACACGACTTCTGACAGTTTTACTGAACACTTGCACAGTGCAATCCTATCCAACCGATTCAAAGTTGCAGACATCCTGACTGGAATTAACTCTGTCTTGGGCATAATGTGTGCCAGTTGTGAATGTATGCACTTACAGTGCATTTGCATTCCTACAGCTAAATCAAAGAGTGCACATGTTGTCAGCAGGCAACTGTGTAGTGTGCAAAAACAAAAAGTGAAGTGTTTATCTGAAATAATTATAGCTGCATCAAGTTCATTAAAATAACCAAAGAGTAGGCAATATCGAATTTTCTGCAGTAGAAAGCCTATGGTTCCATCGTATTTAGTTGCCGATCCGTCTGCAAGTATTTTTTACTGCCTAGTTCAAAATCGAGGTGGTTACATTTCATTGAGGACGAAATACAGAAGTGCTTGCATGCTTACCTTTAGGGGCACACCACAAAACCCCACACGGTAGAAATCATTCTGGAAACGCAATATCAGTGTACCATAGCACAAACAAGGCGATACTGTTAGTACTTTTTCTAAGTACGACAACACAGTGATGCAAGAGACGCACACATAAAAGAAACACCGATAAGTCTCCATTTGTGTCTCTGAATCACGTTACACTAAAGTATTAAAGGCGGAATACAAGTATAACCAGATCAACAATATGACATACGATTTTCGGAAACACTGTATAAAATTACTTGGCTGGATCATTGAGGAAACTACTAACTCCATATAGTACACACTTTTTCTGTGTTCAATGTGAATCATGCTGACAGGATTTCTTCGTCAAAATAACGCTGCTCCGGCAGTTAAATTTCGCATGCAATGAACGACGTGTTACTTCTGAAGAAAATGAATCTGTTGAAATTTGTTTGTGTTGGCCTCGGATATCCATTTTCTCATCAGGGAGTGACAATATGACAAGCTGATACCACTACAAAGTTGGGCCCGGTCAATGGACTGATCTATTTCAAGTTTTCTGCTGTGTTCGCACTTTGTTAGGGGACTGATTATGTCATTACCACAATTAGGCTGAGCTGTACGATTGTAGCTAGACTGTGAACAGAATTATATCGTATACTAGTCACAGCTGCCACAATGCAAATCGTCTCTAAGCTTTGTCAGTTTCATCACTTTTGTGCTTTGGGGAAGCTTTCTATGCTTACAAATGATCATGATTGATTTTGAAAATGCTTTGGGTTCTCTTATGCATGTGCATTTAAACCTCTGAGTGCCGAATCCACAAATTTATCATATGTCTGTGAATGTTCTAAGCTCAGAAGGTTGGTACATTTTGCTGCGATTGTATTTGTACATGTCATTGACAAGGACAGTTCCTTAAGACTTCCACCCTTATTGCACTTTCTCAATTGATGTGACTACTTCATATGAACTTTCTTTCCTTTTCTTCCTTTTGCAATTTCATTGCACAGATGAGCAATCATTAGAGGGAACTTTAAGAAATTTTTGTCTCTTGAATTTCCTCACAAAAACACTTTCAGCAAATGATTGCTTTTACATGGTGCTGCACAAAAGCATTTGCTCCGCATGTATTTTACATGCTCATGCTAAATTAACGTTTACGGTGAGATAGGGCACATGAAGGCACTTTTCTTGCCTTCAATAAACTTTTCATATATGTACGTACTTTTGAAGGAAACTCAAATTTGGCTTCAACGTCTTTTCAATTAGTTATAACACTTGCCTCAGGCGTCTTGGCAAAAGGATTAAAAAAAAATTGGTCCTTCAGTGCTTGCAATGTTAAAATCTAATATGCGAAGATTCTCTAGCGAAGTGTTGCAATGATAGTTGTAGCCCCATGGAAACTATTTAACACTTGAACAAGCGTGGTGACAAATGAATGAAGTAGAGTCACACCTCGATGCAACAGTTATGAATGTAATGAAGTAAACAAAGAATACTGGTTCTATTATTACAGTGTTACAAATGTACATTTACAACAGATGTTCAAATTTAACAAACTCATTATCGTATCTGACACAACTTTGTTTTAATGAGGGTTAAATATAGTATACATACGTGTGAAGTCTTGTTGCACGCTTGCTTCATTTCTCTATAAAAGCCTTGAATAGAGGGCGTGCACCTGTACATATACTGCATTTGTACATACCTCATTCATGTACCTGTTAATACCTTAGGGAATTACATGCATCAGACAGGGACAGTGCCTTGGATGTACTTGACGAGAGAAAAGTAAACACAAACGTCTTCGAAGTATTTTGGTAAAACAAAGAAAGAATGTAATAGTAACTTTGTATGCTGTTTGCAAATACATCCGACGTGTGAGTGGTGCTTGTGGAGCTCTGCTGACCATAGCAATAGGAACAGGATAGCTTCAAAATGCATAACTAAGCCAGGAGCTGTATAGTCTCAGGATACTTTTGATCGTTCATTCTAGTTTGCTGTCACTGCACTGCGCAAAGCAGTACGTGCTGGTATGAGCCATACAACGAGATCAGTTATAGAAAGATAATGACAGTAAGATGAAGAGTTAAAATACTTTCATGTGAAATATGGCCCACTGAACGTTTCCACAATACATCAGCCCTGTAACTGTTTGAAGACATCAGTGATCTATCTAGTTTCCATAGCCTGTTTACTGTAATATCCAAAATCTTTGCCCCTGCCCATGGTTCACTGCTCCCATTTTACCATAAAATATCAGTTTCATCAAGCACGTTCGAAGATAGCTTCAGTGTGAAATGCGTGCTTGTGCATATTGAAATAACTGTAGAAACTCATCATGCATAGCTGTGAAAAAACTTGAAACACATTATGGTGTATGCAAGATGAACCATCAAGTGATGTTCGTAAGCAACAACATTGCAATGCTATAGGTTGAAGATATCGAGAGCTTGAAGGCTACTGGCCTGCATGTAATCCTTGTTGTTCAATTCATGTAAAATCTTTGATAAGACAGTAATGAATCATTATGTCTAGCAAGTGTTTCTGCAAAATTCAACTATTGATGGCCTTCGATGTCTATATCCACACTCAGTTCATAAATTTTTGCTGCACTGAACACTGCTTTGTAACAATCTACTCCATTCTGAAGAAAAATGCAAGGTCATTGGATGGGCAAATGATTCGGGATATCATCAGGAACCAATAAACCAATTCGCAAGCAAAAATAGCGCACAGAGATGAATTCACGGCTGTTGCGATGAAAAATTATGACAGCTAAGGAAAGCATCGGTCAATGATGAGTGGTTTTTGTAGACCAAATATTTGTCAATTGACTCCTGACAAATATGTGAATAACTAATGGAAGTATTGCTAAGAGTTGGTCTTGTAAACTAATACTGTTGGATTTGACTACTGCAAGTGAAAACCTTCAAAGAAAAAACGGGAGCTGCATTATATAATTAAACAGAGTTGTTCTGGGAAACCTTATCGTTTTCCATGAAAGATCATGCATGCTTCTAAGATTTTGCGTTGTGTGTAAAAGTCAGCAAAGGCTGTGGTGCTTATCTTTCTAAAGCAGCTAGTAAATGAAGATTGTGCTAATGAATTCTAAAAAATTAAGGGATTTAGTATTTCTGTTGTTGCTTGAATAATCATTCTCAGATCATAGCTTATAAGCAAACTCGACATGCCAAGCGAGTTACATAAGCACAACATTTGTGTGAATATTCGCTATGCTGAGCACATTATACTACAAAATGCAAAATGTATTGGTAGTGAAAACACAAGGTGCTGTTGTCTGGAGTGTCATTATTCAGAATGTTTATTTTTGGTTAGCAAACACAAGTTGATGGTTATGAAGTTTAGTGAAAAGATATATGCAAGGAGATTTATTTTTTCAGAAAAATTTAGATTGCGGCTTGACCAACATGTTGTAAACAGAGGCATTATGCCCATGCCGTGCTGGCAAAAATAATGGCATTGGTCACGTTAATATAACTGATTTTGCAGATGATAACACAAAGGCACCAACAATTAATTTACTGTAATTTAATACTTCATTTTTATGGAGCGCCTACTCGGGACAATACCACATAGCTCATTGGGTCAGCACTATGTATGTGCTGCAAAAGCTCATTAGCTGATTAATATTTAATGGCAATACAATCAAGGTGGCATTTGAACTGTAAGCTTTACTGCCATTATGTTTGCCTGTGTGGCATGGGTGTCATGTGCTGGTACTTCGCACATGGAGTGTGTCCTTGTACAATTGACAAAAAAAGCAACATTTTTTTGTTAAAAATTCCTTCCATATCTGTAGGTGTGTGAAATTGTAGCCACGAACTGGCAAAGTTAGCAGCTGTTTCACCGTTTGTAAAGAAATGCAATGTGTCCATTTAAAATAGTTAAAATGCATCTTATAAATGCATCATAAAAGCACGAAGAGAAAGCTAAATATACATATAGTTTTCAAGAAGTAATGTTTTGTGGCACTATTCATGAACACTATTTTACTCTACGCCGAAGTAGTGTACACATGATGGTTAGTGAAAAACAAGTGTTGTTTGTTACTTCAGAGCTGACAAGGTTAGCCCGCACGACCGCACAGTTTCACCATGTAGGTGTGGTGTCTTAAGCCAATCGATTGTGCGATAGTACAATTACTATAAATACCAACTCGATTGCATTTGTTGTGAATGCGTATTCGCTGTTCTTATGGGGAAGTTCTTCCTCCTCGTGAAATTAAAGAGCATGTTCATTTGCACTGTTTGTATTGCAAGTTCCAAGGCATGACGTATTCCCTGTAATTTCATTGTGTATTAATAAAGGTTGATGTCCAGTGACACGTGCTGTGTGGTCTTATATTGAACAATGCGTGAGCAGCGAACAATCATAGATGCTGTTGCTGGAATATCAAATGAGCTGCTAAGGGACAGTAAGTACAGTATCTACAACAAACAACAAAAGTATGCCAGACATTTGATCCAAGATGAATGTAGATTCCTGCTATAGTATCAGAGCACAGTGCTCATGATCAAGTTGGCACCGGTACAGCTTTCAATGCCAAGCGCAGCATGGAACATTTATTTGGAGGTTGCGTTCCGATACAAAGGGGGAATTGAGCTGTCTCGAACATTACGTGTCCCAAAAACTTTTGCTGTTCAGTGTAACAACAAAGTATTGATTTCCTGCTTTTGTTTCTTTACTACAGTTTGTTACTACAGCTCAAATAGCTTTCCATGTATTGATTTCCACTTGACATGTCATTGTTCCACGACACATGCCTACATGCCTTGAAACTGCACGTCGTACAACACGGTTACTTAAAGTGTTCCACATTAAATAGGGAAATCATTGCACAAAACTGTTCTGCCTGAAAGGCAAGCAAATGTCATTGTGCGGTTATCTACAAGTAACAGAAAGAAATAATCAAAACTGCAACATCAATGAGCCATCCTTGGCATGGCACAAGTAATAGTTACTGTGGTCACTCTTATCAAATTTTTTAGCAAATGGGAACGTAAAAACCCCATGGTCGTTGGACATAATAATTTGTGGCTAAAAAATAAGGCAAATTGACAAGCTCTGATCTTTAACTGCAAAAACGTGAAGCCATAAGATTTAGACAGCAAAGAAAGATGAGAAAAATTTATTGCGGTTTCAAGCAAAGTGCAGGAAAATGAGCAAAATGGAGGTGATAGTGGATAGAAGGCATTTCCAGCTCTAGTTAACTCAAAAACTGTTTCCGTTCCAAAAAAATAAGAAATACAACTCTGTAAGTAATCAGTATATATGTACAGGTGCGAAGATCCAACATACAATTTTTTTATTTTATCCAAGCTGAATAGCAAGAGTTTTACTTATTGAAAATCAGATACATAATGTTCTGCTTTACAACAGAAAATGCATCGCCCTGTGACAGGCATTCACAAATCTTAAAAGAATAATAGGAGCATAACAGTGATAAAATAAAAAAAATGGTTATACTAGCAACAGTTGACTGTAGAGAAGAGAAGAAACTAAGAAATAAAAGAATACTTACCGTTCTGAAAATTCACAATCTTCTCATGTAAAACTGATGGCTTCACATAGTCGCATGTTCGATCTCTGCCGGCGGCAAGCCATCTTTTTCTCCCCTTTTCTTTCTTCACATTGACATTACAATTACATCGTATAACATCTCCTATACTTTCCTTGGCATCATTGTCTGTTAGTTTGCATTAAAATTACACAGTACACTCTCGTGAAATGGGACCTGAAGAGACCAGGAAAACACGTTTCGCTTAACAGGAGTTCTGTTTACCGAGAGATGGCCAGGGATGCAGAACGCAACAATGAAATAAATCTTGTCAGGAGAAGTTACTCCAATTAGGTGGCATTTCCATTTAACAGGTCTCCCTTTACTGAGAGTCTACCTTACTCTGAAAGTAGACACAAAGTCAAGTAGCTAGGAGATGTTATCAAATATTAAATTATTTGTTTTATATAGAATTCTCGCATATATTTGTTTTACTCAATTGAAGGGTGACTGTGTATTGTTTAAAAATACAGGCAAGAACTTGTTTGGCTTCTGCAATCTAAGTAACTCTGAAGCACCTCTTTTTAATTTGCATTGTTTGATTTGTTAACTTTTTTTAGAACACCAACTCTATTTAACACAGATGTTCGAAGTCATTCAAACAGAGCAGACCACTTCATCACTCAGAACTACCATAGTCATAGCAGTATTACTCAAATAAAACATGATATCGAGTTACAGTCATTAGAAATTCGCTGCAAGATAGCCCTGCCTGTGTTGTTTCACAAGTATATCCATTGTATAAAGGCATCTCCTTTCTCTCTGCACACACCGAATCGCAGGACTGCACGTACACAAAATCAGCACAGCTACATGCGTCTTTTTGGCAGAACACACACATTTAACCTATCCGCTTTGCCACAGGCAATTTCACTGTGGAATGATCTTCTTGATGCGATAGTTTCAGTGACTAACAGCAAGGTGTTCCAAGAGCAACTAAACTCTCACTACACCTAGAATCACTTCATGGCCATTTACATAAGATGTGCATTTGTTTGACATTTTCTTTGTAATCAATGTCTTAGTTAACATTGCCATCGTTAAGTTGTATCTAATTTGTATAGTTCAAGTGTATATGTTCTCATTCTTCTTTTTTTTTTTCCCCCGTATATGTCCCCCCCTTATCCTATGCTCCAAGAGGAGCCTGTTATGTATGTTGAAAAAATAAATAAAAGTAACTGAAAGTTTTCAGCAATGGGTACAAACAATATCACAGGGAATTACAGTTGCTTTTGAGGTCTTTTTACATACACTCTTACAAGCATGGCTTATCCCCAATGGTTACAAATACTCCTCAAAATATCATGCTCATTCCTAACACCACTCCATACACTTTCCTTATTGACAACAGCGGTGCCTGAAGTTATCAGAGTGTTTTTGACTTAAAATAGCTATTTTGTTTCTACACATGAGGATACCATATCATGGCATAACCTAAACATGCGCAGTGAAAAATATGTTGCTTAGACTAGTATACAAGTTACAACCGACCACATTTTGTCATTGTGAAAACAAAAATTAGGTATCTTCCACTTGTCATGATATGACGTCCACTGGATGCACATACAATGCATTGTGAAAATCGGTGTTATGCAATATATTTTGCAAGCTAGTGCAGCCATCCAGTGTTCTGGAATTCATCAACATGTTTACATGCCTCAATGGACAAACATGTGTATATATCTCAATAAAACAGTTGTGTTTATGTGAAATAAATGTGTATATCATGACACTTGTAAACTGTTTATAAGAGCAATGACAACATAGTTGGGAAGGCATTATGGTACTTCTGATACTCGTGAATAAAGATTACTAACTGTCTAAGCCAATTCTGAGTCAATTGAGTTTACACTGAAAGTAGTGTTCTGACACAGCATTGCAAAACACTAGCGCTGCCATTGGAGAAGTTAACAGAGAGGCTGGTAAATTATAGAGTTCATAATAAGATTCACGCGAAATTTCTCATTGAGAGTGACTCGTGTAATTGAAATTCATTCTTGAGTGCAGCTGGATTGAAACGCAGTGACACACAGGCATATTTCTCAATTTTCCGTGATTGCTGTGACATTACACTGGTACAAGAAGCATGGAAAACCTAGTTTATGTTTGCGCATGTGAAGTGAAAGAGCAACAGTGGCTTTGAATGTAAATTTTATTTAGACAGTTGTCTGGGATGAAGGGGAAGATGCGACTGCCTGACGAAGCATCCCTTATGGTTACATTGCTCGAGAGTGGAGAATGACACAAGGCCATCAAATATACAAAAGTAAGACAGTTACTTTTTATACATACAATGACAATGTGCAACAAGCATATATTTTAAAAACTTATAATGCTAGTCAAGCAACAGAAGTAGTATACAATAGGAAAGAAATAAAAAGCAACTATAGTAGCACTAAACATCATCAAGAACATGAGAAAACAATGCATAAGGTAGCCAAAAGGTAATCATTAGCCCTTTTTCTGAGGCTGTATGCAAAACTGCGATCCCGAGCCACGCCCTCTTCAGCGATTTCTTGAGTATTATTTAGAGAATGTGGTATGAAGTAGGCGAATGTCTGAGTGCCATATTTAGTTCTGAACATGTTCTAAGTCGATTATGCCTTAGGTGATATTGTGAATTTTTAGATGGTTACAATGTCATTGGACCGTTCAAGTTTTTTTTCTTCTCTTTCTTTCTTTCTTTTTTACTGAGAATTTTCTTTTCTTTCTTTATTTCTTTTTTACTGAGAAATACTCAACAGTTGGAGGCATACCTACCAAAATATGCTGGTATAAGTAAAATGATTCTTTGTACGAAAATGCAATAAATAAGCTTTTTTCTTGGCCTGGACGCGGTGGCTTTGCCACAAAAACCACTAACCGATACTCCTCACAACTGCACATCCACTACTTACAGTCACGTCCATTTTAAAGTCGGATGAACCAATGTTAATGTCTCACTTAAAACCTAATCAGCACGAAGTGCAAATTAATCTATGGTCGCGTCAGTAATTACCTGTAGGTTAACAATAAAGTTATCAACTGCAATAAAACACATATGCAAAAGCAACTAAAAACCTCGAGTAAAGAATATTGCATTTTACAAATATAAAGAAAAAAGAGAGTCAACACGGCTTACGCCCCTGGTGGGACTTGAACCCACAATCTTTGGTTCCGGAGACCAACGCCTTATCCATTAGGCCACAGGAGCTCGGCGTTAAAGGCGCAATACTGCATTATATCAAAATAACCCATCCGGTATTTCGCAATTTGATTAATGGCGCGAATAATTTAATTTTTCAATTAAGTATTCAAGCTTCAGTTAAACCTGGGAACAGTTATAAGGCAACACTAACCTGGTTCACTCGCAGGACACCTGCTTTGTTTTCTTATGCTGCGGCAGCTTAGACTGAAATTCAAACGCACTGTCTAGAACAGGCGTAGAAAGTTTCATCGTCGTCCACGTACCTGTAGTAGTCTACGGGGAGGGTACTTGCTTACGTTGCAGGCCATGTCTGAGGAACATAGAGTGAGCTGACGTGAATACAGTAGTCGGAGTGCATCCCTAAATGTGATACAAAACTGTGCAAGTGACAGCCACTTTACCGGCTTCTTGACCAAGAAGTGAAAGATCAGAACTAGTCATAGCTTTCACAACAGCCGCGAATAGAAATTTCACTCTACGATTTAACGACGCGATCGCGCGTTTCACCGCAGCTACTACGAACAGTAAAACCAGTAAAGCGAACACCAACGCTAACCAAATAAGCGCACAAACCAACAGCTAGCGCCATCTCCTGTACACCTAACAAGACTAAGTTATCTAGAGGTAAAAAGACGTTGTAAGGTGTCGCTGCAAGCGCTATTCTGGTAGTGTGCCTTGACGCTCGCGCGCACCGCTGAGGGCACCTTTCCTTCCTCCGTGGCTGAGGGTAAGGACCATGACCTACTACACTCCTGACCTGTTCAGATAGCGGGGTTCCTATGGGAGCGCGTGTCCCCGCTCTCGTTCAATCGCTCGCCGTAGGTGGCGCTACCTATAACCTGTTCGTCTGCTACTGTGCGGCCGGCAGGAGGGCGACGGACTGATACCATGCGTCTGCTTCTGTGACAAACTGCCTATACGTGTGATTGTTTTTTGCTGAAAAGGCTAACGTGTGCTATGTGTTACATTTTAGTAGTTAGGCTATACTGGTTGATTGACTTCTAAAGCTGTATATTTGCGTAGAAATGTCTTGCTGCATGGTTGTTTTTGCCATTCCAGCCTAAAAAAACTTCAATTTAGTATTCATAAAGCTTTTGACTAATAATGTACTCATTGGTAATAGAATATCAAACTGATTTTAGGTTGTTTAGGACGCGTCAGGTGAAACGCAGTGCCCCTGTTGAGCACTTACCTTGGACACTCGCCCTGGACAGGTGTTACACTTGTAGTCAATTGATAGAAGAGAATAATGCACATACGCCCACGGACGCATATCAAGGAGAGACACAGGAATTGAAGCTTTAACTCTTACTGTGACCTACACAACAAAAATTGTGCGTCAAATTTCGCTACGGGAGTTTGTCTGCTGGAACGGGGAGCGCTGGCCGATGCGCGTTTCTATGATTTTATATGTCCGTGCGATGAGACGATATGGTAAAGGCAGTGATGTGCCTATCGAGGGCAACACATTGCGACCCCAATAAAGTTTTTATCGTCATCATTATCATCATCTTGTCGAGCATAGTTAATAATAATAATAATAATAATAATAATAATAATAATAATAATAATAATAATAATAATAATAATAATAATAATAATAATAATAATAATAATGTTTTATTTTTCATCAATAGTTTGATGAAGGACAGCGGCAGGTAAAAGCTGCTCTTCGAAAGAGGCAGCTTGACATAGGCCCACAGACGCCTTTAGCACGACAGCACTGGCAAACAGTTAGCAATGTTATCTAAGCAACAATTACAAAAATATCAAGTTCAAATTCTAAAAATAAAAATAGCAACCATGATAACAATGTAGCAACTGCAAAGAAATCTTGAAAACTATACATGTGTATATCGTGCAATTGAGTTCGGGTACAGAGTAAGAAATCTATGCCAGCTTTCACATATTTATCAATTAACGTAGAAACTGTGTAGAACAACCTATCTGTGGAGTAGTTTGTTCTCGAAGTTTTTATTTTCCATGTTTCTTTATGTCATGTTTCGAACAAATTATTTGGCTGCAGTTTCGAGAGGTCGTACAAATAATGTCGACTTTCTTGAAATTGACGCCTGACCACCAATGCTAACTTAAAATCGTAGAGACGATGTAGGGGTGGTATTCCAGCCTGTTGAAACAATTCACTTCTGCGAGCATCATACGACCAGTAAAAAATTATTCTAATATACGTCTTTTGCATCAGGTACAGTTTTTGTAAGCGCGTGTTAGTCGTAGTCCTTCATACCAAGAAACAATAAGCAAGATGCCAACAGAACAGTCATTTATAAAGTAAGAATTTTACCTTGTATAGTAGAACAGTTTTGCCACTGTACACCGTGCCCTCTACGCGAGATAACTGACCCAGCACACTGTAAATGCGATCGTTTCAAAGCATATTGCTCGAAAATGTAACTCCAAGAATTTTTATACAATTTACTAACTCAATAATAGTATCGCCATACTTGAAATGTATGTTTTCATTAACAGACTTATTTTTAGGGCGGAATAGTACCGCCTTTGTTGTACTAGTGGTTATGTTTGATTGATAGCGCCCAAGGGCGACACCCGCAGTTGGGGCGCGTACACATGCTGAAAATGTGCCATTATACTCGTTTGTCAATGAAAAGCAGATCCCTCAAAGTGATATCAAGGTTTCTGCTAAAAGAATTTGGCGAGTGTATGCGTGTGATTCGAGCAATGTTACAGCACTTCAAAATGAAACAAAACACATTTGTCGCTTTACTTATGCGTGCCACAATATGCCAGTTAAAGCTGATGTTTCAAACAAAGTTTCTGCACTTTCGAAGAATATCCTACTTGCTGGCACACAGTGACGGCTTGTGTCTGCAATAAAGAAAAACATATGTACGCGTACAGAGCTGCGTGCATTTGGGTCATAGTTCAATAAAATGTGCTAGCAAGGTTCTGGGCGCGTACATGATACAATGGAGGCATGCAACTAAACTTTTAAAATCTTGCGAGATTTTGGCTTTTCGGCTATTCTCTTTCTCTTTCCTTCTTTGGCTGTTTTGTCCCGCACGTAGTTTGAGAAGAAAGGACGGCTAAATTTTTGCAACACTAGCCGCGCCATGGCTTCTCGGTGCTCGCTAGTAGCGCCTTTATGGCTGAAAAGAGGGTTCAAGGCCACTGCAGGTAGCACAGTTTGCACAAAAAGTGCCATCGGCCTCTTTTTGGAAATGGCCAATGGCGCAAATGCTTCCGCGGCCCTTTCTAGAGTGCTCACAAAGGAAAGAAATGAGATCGTTGGGTATGAAAGCCCTCCCCTGTCTAAATTAAATATCACAGCAGTAGCTGGTCCAGATGAGCTGGGAGCCTTGATTTTGCCGATGCAGTCGTCGCAAGTAATGCAATCCTCAGCTGCTTTCACCAGGAAGCCCGCTATAAGGCCAAGCGTGCTGGCCCTTATGCCTGGCTGTGGGGCACCTGTGGGAAGGTAGAAATGAAAAGTGTGCAAGAATTTTATCAGTATATAGATAAGCATGCATGATTAAACCGACACGTGTCCGTATACAAAATATGAGAAATATATATATATATATATATATATATATATATATATATATATATATATATATATATATATATATATATATATATATATATATATATATATATATATATATATATATATATATATATATATATATATATATATATGGATGTTAATGCGCTTTCAGATAACAACTGTTGCCCCACCGCGGTGGTCTAGTGGCTAAGGTACTCGGCTGCTGACCCGCAGGTCGCGGGACCGAATCCCGGCTTCGGCGGCTGCACTTTCGATGGAGGTGAAAATGCCGTAGGCCCGCGTTCTCAGATTTGGGCGCACGTTAAAGAACCCCAGGTGGTCGAAATTTCTGGAGCCCTTCACTACGGTGTCTCTCATAATAATATGGTGGTTTTGGAACGTTAAACCCCACATATCATCAAGATAACTGTTCATTCAGCCGACGTTTGCGTCGGGAGAGCCCCGTCTTTTTCAAGGTATAATAATATTTACACATTTTCCGCGTCGATTTATAGCTTGTCACGACAGGAGGGAAGAAGTCCGGAGAATAGTATAAACAACAACATAAAAAAAACTGAGGGAGAAACGTTTAAAAATAAAAAAAAATCTAGGAGAAGAAGCAAGAGAAAGACGACGGGATTAGGAAGGGACAGCATCTCAAGAGAGTAAGGCGAACGCAAACGAGCCATGCCATCATCTGTGTGCCAGTTATGACAGCGATTCAAAACCGCCGAAAATTTCTTCCCCGATTGCGGGAAAGGGACGTCGGTTAGTCGAGTTGTGTGGGCGCCTGGTGAAAGCATGTTATATTTTTAAATGTAAGCCATAGTACCTGCTTGTACCATGGACTTATCGTTACATACATACACAGTATAACTGATTGAGAAGCATGTTTTCATCTACATCGTGCACTGACGCAAACGCTGCCTCACGCGGCTTGCATGTAACACAGTAAGCAGCGCAGAGTTTATAATATATGCATAATATCGTATAGTGGGGAATTGTTGGACGGTGTGTAATAATTTTTAAATAATGTAAATCATTCCATTACACGGAATCAACGAGATATGAAAAGCGCACCACGGCAAGTCTGCAGGGCTTCTAGATGTGGCCGCATCGTCTGGGTTATAGTAGCAGATGTCGATGCCGCGCACTCGCCTGACGACCCTTGATTCTGGTTTACTAGCGAGTGCATTTCCAGAGGTTGTCCGGCTTGCTTTACTGCTGTGGAGCACGACGCCTGCCTTGCACTGGGCGATCCAAGAGGAGACGTTGTTTGCTCTGTACTGCCGCTTGGTGATGAGTGCATCATTCCCATCACGAGGACTTTCTGCAGTGATGAAAGCGCAGCACGGGCGTCTGTCTGATCGTTGCTTCCTTGAAGCTGTCTGATGGTGGAAAAAAGTGCTTCGACAGGGTCACTGGAGAATTTGGCAGTCAACACGTATAGGAAACCTGAACGGATGAGAAATTGTGTGCACTGTACTGTGGACATTGTGGTCAGTTGGAGAGCTTCGTATGTTTCAAGAGATATGAATGCCCTCTTATGTGGTGCCGCGGCTTTCCATGCTGCGAAAAAGGGCAGAAATTCCTGCTCCAGCCATATCAACCTGAAAATAAAGCAGTTTATTGTAGAAAATATGAAACCTAGCGGGATAAATGGAATGTACCTGTCATCATCTGGGGAACTGAACGGCATCCTGTTTTGGTCCCGGCTTACTACGTGGAAGGTTGTATTTCTTATGTTGTGTATGGTGAACCATTTAAATATCATTTCCATCAGCTCGATGGTTGGCAGGCAGTCTTCAAACCCGAAAATGCCAAATCTGCGGCCGTATTGTAAGAGGTATCGTAAGGCCGATGTCACCTAGAAACCAAGGAGACGCGACATATTAAAAATGATCGGAATTATTTAGAGAGAGGTTTCTAAGCTTGGACGTTCGTATACAGCAAGTGAGACGAGTTACAAGTGGCACTGCAGTCATCAATAACGTGCACTTTTAAGTGAGTTTGTGTTAGTGAACATATATTTATAGAAGCTCTAATGATACGTAATTATTGTGTGGTAAGCAATACGCGCAGGTACATTCGTTAAGAAAGGGAAATTGTATGTTCAGATAACCATGCGCTGTTAGCAGCAGCAGTAGCAGCAGCTCATGTGCATGTTTTTATGTGACCATACTGATAAATATGTTAGCAGTTATATACGTATTGAATTACATTTTCACCATTTGCTTCCGTTTGGGTTCTACAAACAAATAAACCAGAAACTAACATGAATATTCACGTATCGTTTGCGGTGAATTACTATTAAAAGGCAGTTTTTGTACTGCTTCATTTGAACGAAAAGCTGCAAAATTTTTTCTGCTTCTGCATGAACATTCACTTGACGTAATATGATGTAAAATGAGTTGTGGCGTAATATTAGCGCATAAAAGTTTGCCCGAGCGCGCCAAAGAATTTGAGAAGTATAAACGTCACTACTGATAGAAAACTGCGAGCATGATTCTAGCTCAATTAGATGTATTTTTTTGTGTAATACAGGTTGCAGGAAGCATACATAATTTACAGCTAACGAAAAGGCATTTCCTGCATGACCTGTGTGCGTCACGCATTGTGATGTCTACAAGGAATACAGAGAATCTGGGAGTGTGTGACACTAACGCTAAATGGGTTTACACCTTTTCTTATACATGCCTGTGGAGAGAACACTTCAACGGCCCTCTTCACGCTTAATTTCTCGAAGTTCGTCGGGTAAACGTGCTTCTGCGTAAGGTTCCGAACAAGCTTGAACGACGACTGTTTTTCTGTTATGTCCAGCAACTTTCTCATTCTCAAATACGTGGGGCTGTAGTAATGCCCATTGTTGAACAGAACGCGTTTGGTGGACAACATCTGGTTGCGGAGATTTTTCAGGATGTGGCAGTGGTCAAAAGAAAGGAAGAGCCTCCGATTCATATCCATTGGATGTCTGCAACAACAACAAAAAAAAATGAATAAATAAATTGGAGAAAGGCGGCGTTTGCGGTGTGAATAATTAGTTGCATATACGGTTTTCTGTTTTTTACCAAAGTAATGTAAATGTTAGCCATTCGAAGGACGTGTGCGTTGTTAATTATTACCTTATTATAAAATTTCTCCACTCATGCCATGATCCTGCAGGTCTGTGTGTGTGTTTTATTGAGATTACCTACACCTTAAATCTTCCGAAACTTTAAGTATACTCACCCATTCATACAGTCGCATGCAGGTGCGCATACATTACGCAAACGCGTAACGTCAATTGATTTGTAAAGACGGGCTATTTACAGCGATTGTACTGTTGATAGCAATCTTGTTATGGACACGGCTTTCTTATATGGCAGCGCTGATTAAAAAAAAAGAAGGGGGGGGGGGGGCTCTGATGCTGATACAGGCTTTTTTTTTTGGTGCGACCAAGTCTTTTGTTTTTTTTTTCACTCAAACACGGCATGCATGCGCGTGCATACATTGATTGATAGATATGTGGGGTTTAACGTCCCAAAACCACCATATGATTTTGAGAGACGCCGTAGTGGAGGGCTCCGGAAATTTCGACCACCTGGGGTTCTTTAACGTGCACCCAAATCTGAGAACGCGGGCCTACAACATTTCCGCCTCCATCGGAAAAGCAGCAGCCGCAGCTGGGATTCGATCCATGCATACATTGAGGGCACACTGCGAATACATATAAAAAAATATTTACACTAGGCATTGCGCACAGCTTAATGCGAGCTGAGAGCAAAAATATATACTTAGCAACTTACGGCACAACTGGCATCATACGACCATTCCCTAACATGGTGAACATCTTTTTGTTCGAAGCGTGGTTGTCAGCTACAAGTCGGACCACTTGGAATCCTGCTTCTTCGATGGACTTAATTACTTCAAGTGTTAGTTGATGCAGGTGGTCTCCTTTTACTGACTGCGTGAAATAATATCCCACGGGTAGCCTGAAAAAGATAAAAATTAGCAGTATTCTGTAGCGTCGGTGTCAGCTGGGCTTAAAATCTCACTCCGTTGGAGAGAGGAGGAGAGCCAATTGCTCATCTCGAGTGCTTGTCAAATAAGTGCACAATGCTAAAGTTGACTTGCCGGGGGAAAGGGGGGGGGGGAGCCCTCCTTAAAAAATAGAAGACGACTCCCCCTGCCCCTCCCCAGACTTTCAGCCCTGGTCGCGGAATAGCACATCATTGGTTAATTAAAGACAACGTTTTCTTTTTATATCTATAGGTGGGGTTAGTCTTTCAGTCACAGCGAAACGTATAGTGATAGACAAAGTGATGATTCGCTTACGTGTAGTGCGTTGATAAGCCTACAAATACAAAGGCGAGAAGGTGTGTGGCCAGCTCGTTCTGAATGCCCACTTCTTTTTCTAGGCCTCCCATTTCGACTAGGCCATGGACTTTGTCTCCTTTTTTTTCGTACGTCAGTGCTTGCTTTAAAGACATTTCATCCACAATCAAAGAGCCCATTTTTTCCTAACAAAAAAAATGGGGGGGGGGGGGAATTCACTGTTAACAGACATGCGTTATATATCGGCGGAGACAGTTAATTATATAAATAACCTTCTTTGTTGTTCCGTACATGACCCATAATTTAACAGAAATGATTAGGGTTTAGAGCAAACATAGCGCACTGCCGTATACTCTTAAACAATACATCTTACGTTCGAGTAATCCTTGCCACAGGTCTGGTCCCTGTTTATTCACTTTAAATCACTTTTCATTCGGCTATACTAGCATGTATTTTGATCAGTCAAACACTGCCGCGTGCGCTGCTTCCTTCGTTATTCGCGTGCATATTGTAAATAATTCTGATCGAAGTAACGTACCCGTTCGGACAAGTGTGTGCTTTCCGTGTGCAGCCTTTGCTTCATTAGCGACGAAACAACTGCTCCAGTACAGTAGCCAATGTAACGCTTCAGTGTCATGCGACTTGGAAGGGTGAGGCACCCAGACCTCCGCAACATTTCGTACCCGCAGGGTGATTTAGCTTGCCACATTATGGCCTGCCTGATGGTCACCTCTTTCCAACGGTGATTTTTCTCACGCAGGCATTGCAATTGCTCCTTCAAAAATTCAGCCTTCTTGTCGTTCTCGTCCAGCATTTCCTGATGATGAAAGGGCAGTTGAAATGCGTAAATCACGCGCAAGATAACATACTGGAAGAAAGCGGAAGTGCAGGGGAGAATGGAAGCTTGACCCGCTGAAACATCGTAGAGCAGGGAATGCCGGCGCATCCAACAATTCGACATTTACGTACTGGACTTGCCCTTGTCAAGACAAGTTTAGATGTTGTGGGAGAGTGAGCAAACGTTCACACACACGCTACTAAAGGAGGCTGTTGCTGTCCTGACAAAGAATAGTGCACCTGATTGTCGAAACCTTGCATTTGGCATCATTCCTTATTCAACAATTCATAATCGCGAGAAAAGATATGCGTTTACTCTTAAGACAATAATAGATGTTTCATGTCACCACGTGGACATTCAATTGCAGCTATGCTACATTAATGAATTGCGCAACTTCAGACTTGCGTCATGTTCAGTAACCGGCCACCGACTCACACATACGGACTAGCGGAAACTGTTCACTTACACTTTCCAAACCATTCCTTCCTTTTTGAATGCAATGCTGCTCGCTCAAGTTTATAAGGCAGACATCACATGTGCGTCAAGCGTGGCTTCCTGTACGAGCATAAACCGATCGGCCCATAGCACCAACACAACACAGCTTGCAAATTACTGTCTTTCCAGTTGTCAGTCCAATGTCCCTAATTGTTTGCGACGACAGAAATTTGAACTCGTTGTTCGCAGGATAAAGGAATAAACTCGGGGTGCGCCAATCACGCAAGGGGGTACACACCGACCTTCGTATCTTAAACACTTGCTCATGTGCGCGCTTACCCACCAACCTTCTTTTATTCCGTGTCCTTATGTCAGGCCTACACCTTCGTATGACCAGAAAGATTGCCAGCATCGGCGTACACTAAAATGTCACGTAAATTTATATGAAGAAGAAAATCTATAAACAGAGTTTCTCTCGAGCAGACATCATGACAGCGGACTTGTCATCCTTAAGGCTATAATTGTATTTCAGTCTTTCAGAAAACAAGCCTGCTTGTCGAAACGCCGCCTCGAAACAACTTTGCTAAAACTACTGATTAAGCGAGTTGGTTCATGATTATTTTCAGTGTTTGTGTGTGTGTAAACAGCGATTAAAGAATGGGAACAACCCCTGTTCACAGGTTTTTTACTGCAAGCTTCCATCCTCCCCTTTCTGACGTTTCTTACAAAAAAGTATAGGGACACTAAGTTAATAGACTGATAAATGAGTACCTGATAATTCTCTATCGTTCCTGTTCCGATCATACGACTATTAGAACAGAAAAAATTAAGACTAGGTTTAATGTTCTGAGTTTGGCGAACAATCTTCGACACGTGCACGTCGCTTTATGTTGCGTCGCTCCTTGTGTACTTGGCCGCATTGGCTGAGAACATTTCTTTGAAACTTGCTACTTCAGACCTTGCATCTACTAACACAGCAGTCTTAGACATTACCTGAGGCCGTCAAAGTATGACGTCACTGCTAGCCGATGCGCGAGAACTTAAGGGTAGCATCGCCACCTTTACAATCTCTTATAGTTTCGAGAATTCCTTCGCTCACCGGACGTCCTCTCGTAGTACGGGTGATGTTGATAGAATTGACTTACTCCTAAATTGTTATTATGTTCAGAGTCATTTAAAATTAAGTGCGAATATAAAAGGATTAATATAACATTCGTCCACTGACGTAACTGCGTACCTGCAGCGTTAGAGCGCCATTCGCCTCGGCGAGGGCTTTCATCTCGAAAAAATCTTTCTTTAGCTTCTCTAGCTGTGAATGCAAATTACTGTTCATTTCTTTCAGCCTGCTGCACTTCCGCCGCAACGTCTTAGTTGCCGCGACCAGGGAGCGCATCTTCTTCAAACCGATCGACGTTTGCGACGTCATGGAGCGCCGCACTGGCCTCTTCTGGTGTTCCCCTTGTATAACTGAACTACAGTCCTCCATGTTGTCCTGACTTGATGGAAAATGCAACCACTCGGCCTCTTGTGCAGTTTCAATTGGGTTTTCAGAACTATATACTTCCCCAGGCTCCGCTGATGCTCGCTCTTCTTGAGAAGAATCTGCGTTGGACGTTCCCCTGTTAAGCCGAAAAAATAGCGAAGCATGACAGATATATTGTCCCGCTAAACGCATAAGGGAATACTGCTAACATTATTCTTATCCGTTGTTGTGTTAGACTTCAAGTTTTACTTACAGTATTTTTACTTGTATGGGTGCCAGCGTTGTTTCCCCCTGCGTTCGTTTTAGCCGCTTTTTCCGCGGCATTGGATCTTGCCCACGTGGATCAGGAGAAGCGGGAAATAAGGAAGGCACGGCTGTGGGCTTCAACATCTTCCTTTTCGTCACTGTTCTGTAATCTTCAGCGGTAAAATGCAGGCTGCATACCTTCGACCGGTCGCTGGGCTCCCAGCGATGCTTTCCTGAACCTTCATCAAAGGTAAAGGCGTATACGCATGGCTAGCAAGATTGCAAAATAACAGTCCATAACACCTTTTTTGTAATTAATTTTTCCAAAATGTAACAAGCCAAATGGGGAGGTTAAGAAAAAGCATAGCCACGATTTTATTCTGGGGAAGTACCTGTATACCCATTTAGTGCATTTTCATATTTTCTCGCAGCCTTTGTAAATGTCTTTTTAGATGACTACATTCGTCGATTGATGTTTAGTGATGGTACGTGGTCGAGTCCAGTGGCATACTTGAAGCCCTTTATTCGAAGAGCTCATTGGCTATACAAGGTTTCATAACAAAGCTGAATTTCCTAATGGCTGCTCAGTAACGAAGCGCGACCCAATACGACAGAGCCGAAACCGAGGCGCACTTGAGCGCCTTGGTCTTGGTTTAGAGCGCAAACCTCTAACCTGTACAATGACTCCGCCGTTGACGACGATGACTTCAGTGGTTTTTGTTCTTTTGCATTCTCCAAAACGAATCTTTGTCATGCATGATGTAATCTCAGATGCAGCACGCACATAAATAGAGTATCTGTCGCTGATTATTCCAGGTTCCTCATTTCGGTTTCACCGGCTGGGTCTCTTAACCCTCACAGAGCCGATGGGCTCATTGCACGAAGGACTTCAATTATGTCATTATACCCGACCGCCTGCCAGCCCTATATAGAGTGAACAGTTAATCGCCACATTTCGTTACCGGCGTAACGTTTCTAATTACCTTAAGTAAGCTTATACAGAAACGAACAAAGCTGTATGGGAAGATAGAGGTTTGAGATGAGAAATACATTTGACCAAATTCGGTCGCTAACTTCAGTGACACCCAGTGTTCAAGAGTTGTCCATCGCTAAACACACACACACACACACACACACACACACACACACACACACACACACACACACACACACACACACACACACACACACACAGAGAGACAAACTGTGGAGGCAGCACGTAAATATTTCATATCATTAATTTTTTTATGGATTTCGGCGGCATTTGTTGAGGCAGCCTTCGGGAAGGGTGCTCGAACCCCTCGCAACCCACCGCTACGCATTTTTACATAATTTACAGATTTCGTATATTTACTTTTTTCTTGTGTGCTATATTTAAATTTCTTGGCACTATTTGTGGAGCCTGCCATATTAGCCGCGGTACTTTAAAAAAGCTTTCATGTTTTTTAGCTCAGTGAATTAGCATAACACACGGAAATAAAGTTTACTAAAGCACCCTGGTGCTTCTTGCTAGCTTGCAACTCGTTCTGAATTGAAACGACTCTCAAAAACACAAGACTCACCTTTTCTTCCAATTGCCTCGATCCATTCTTCCCGTATGTCTGTGGCAGGAAACTCGTGAAAACTTACTTTACTTTGTTTGCCTTGTTCCGATTTGCAATATGGCACGCAGCAATACACCATACTTACATTTGAGGTGTCAGCTCATCTAAAAAAAAAAAACTGCACGCGGCCACTATTAGAGCTGACTACTGCAGCTATCTGCCGTCTGCAAGTTTCTGCACACGACCTACTGTGTTTCTGCGTATCTTCTGCAATTTGTGTATGCGTATCGTCTGGAACCATCGTGATTCAGTGTGAACAATGAATGCCTAACAATAGTTTTTTTATCTCGTTGGACTACGTTTTCATTCAAGAAATATTTTCATAATAAATTTTCCTTCATTTGTAGAAAAGTTCCCGTCTGCTTGCCACTGTGACCCTTTGTGTGCTTTTTTTACGGTTCTATTTCTGCTTCAAACGTCCACACGAATGCAGCCAACTCTGACGAGGAATCATATCGCTTTATTTGCCATATTTTACACATTCATACACAATTCATGCACAATAAGAACGATTTGCACTGCCACAGCGATGGCTGAAGCAGACGACAGCGAACAGGTGCTGCCTAGCGCCACGCCGCTCGTAGGTGACGGCCCTAGCGGCAGAAGGTATGAACTAGAACGTGGGCGCTGGAAGAGGTGCTCTCTGGGCAGGTCAGGAGTGTAGTAGGTCATGGTAAGGACAGCCCAAGGAGGATATAAAAATTTGCTGGAGTGGAAGCGACGCCCGTCAGGTGACGCCAGCGGCAGCCATCTTGCCGGAGGCAGAAAGCGCGCTGCCGGCGTGTCGCCTCCACGCTTCGTTGCTGGTGCACGCTGTTCTCTTCAAAGTTTCAATGAGTGCAAGTCTTGCTCTTGGATAATGGTTACCTCCTGCGTTGCCTACGGATGCACAAACAGGCTGAAGAAAGGTTCTGGCCTCACATTTCACCTGTAAGTACATGAAATTTAGCGTGTTCTACTCGCGGTCATTTCAGCCGCATTGTAGTTGCTTGCAGGCCCGCGCATGAAAGAGCAGCAAAATGGCATTGTGTGTACGTGTGCCGCAGTTGATTGTCGTATATTTCTTGACAGGTTTCCAAAGAATGCAGAAGTTCGGAGTCTTTGGGAGCGGGCAGTTCGCCGTGAAGGGTGGCGCGCTAAGGATGGAGACCGCCTGTGCTCTGTACATTTCACTCCTGAGTGCTTTGACCACACTGGGCAAACGACGCGACTGCGGGTGGGAAGTGTGCCCACGTCGTTTCCAGCTTTTCCGCCTCATCTGCAGAAACCTGTGAGTATTACTGCCATCGTTGGACGAGAAGCGTAATGTTTAGCGTGCATAACGCTTGTGGCGTTACGGCCGCTACATAATACTTGTTCCACGAAATGTTGTTGCGAGTATACGTGGCATTGATTGCGTGCCGAGAATTGGCGGTACTGTGGAGGAGTAACTGTAGTTTTAGCATATCGTTACCGTGTTTGCGTTACCGTTTACCGCATTACCGGACGCCGCCGGCGAAGGTGAAGTTACCGGTAATGGTAACTGCTTCACCTTCGCCTTAACTGGTGATCAAGATACATATTTATTTATTTATTACTGCTGACCTGTTTACCAGGTCTTAAGCAGGAATGGGCATGCAGCAATGTTTACTACAAAAACATTATTGACATCCACAGCATACTGACAGTGGTTACAATTCAATACTTAAAGGCACATCCGGCGAATGGAAAGTATTACCAGAGCGGGTGCATGTTCTTTTTTGCTGGCATACAATGTCTCGTGCACGATTATGAAAAAGCTTGTTACTTAATACATTTATTATTTCTTCAAAGAAAATGTGTAGCTTAATTGTACCCACATTATACGTGTGAGGTTTCATTTAGTTTTTGCGCTTGCTGCCTTTTTAGCTCATCTGAGAAAACGTATGCTTTCAAACCCAGGTCAAACGGAAGCGTCCCGACCCCAAGTCTCGAGATTTCCCGGCCCCGCCTGGTCCTGAGTGTTCTGGGTTGTGCGACCTGCCTGGAGCTGAAAATTTTCCTGAAGACTCACCAACCAAACAGTTCTACAAAGACAAGGTCCTTTCCTCACAAGAAGAGATAACCCAGTTGAAGAAGAAGGTCAAAGCACTGCAACAAACTAAACGAAGGCTGGTCAAGAGAAATGAAAGCGCCCAAGAAATCATCAAAGAAATCGGAGAGCAAAAACTCTTGTCAGAAGAAGGCTCACATGTGTTTTCATCTGTTTTCTCGGATGACATTCAGCAACTACTTTGCAGGGTGGGCAATGAGCAGAAGGGCAAGTACCCACCTGAGCTGCGAGCATTTGCACTGACTTTGCATTTTTACAGTCCAGCCGCGTACGAGTATGTACGATCCAAGTTCAACGAAGCCCTCCCATCCCAGCGAACACTAAGGGGCTGGTACAAGTCGATTCAAGGAGCTCCTGGCTTCACAGCCGAAGCATTTGCTTTCCTTGAGAAGTTTGCGGAAGCACGTGATGAACCCTTCTACTGCGCTCTAATTGTAGACGACATGGCCATCAGGAAACACGTAGAGCTAGTTGGAGATGAGGTAGTAGGGTATGTTGACTTTGGAACTGGGCTTGACGATGACGGTCTTCCTGAAGCTGCAAATGCGTGTGTCTTCATGATCGTTGGAATCAACGTCAGATTTAAGATGCCAGTTGGATACTTCTTAATAGACTCACTCACAGGAGCAGAGAGGGCCGAGCTGGCCAAACAGTGCATTGAGAAGCTTGCGTTGGTGAAGGCTGAAGTAGTCTCTCTCACATTTGACGGAGCCTCGTCGAATTTCACTATGGCCAGGTGTTTAGGTGCTCAACTTCGTGTTGACTGTGAGCAAATTTCTTCAAGCTTTGTGAACCCAGCTGACGATGCTAAGAATGTTTACATTATCCTAGACGCCTGCCACATGATTAAGCTTATCTGCAATTCCTTGGCGAACTTAAGCTACATTGTTGATGCTGAAGGAAAGCACATAAAGTGGGCCTACATAGTGGCATTGGAGGCATTGCAGCGTTCCGAAGGGCTGCGGCTGGGCAACAAACTCACGAAAGTCCACGTGCAATGGGAAAAACAAAAGATGAAGGTGCGATATGCTGCGCAAGCATTGAGTTCCTCTGTGGCCGACGCCTTGGACTTCTGTGAAAATGTGCTGAAGCTACCCCAGTTCCGGGGCGCCAGTGCAACATCGAAGTTCGTGAGGGTCTTCGATCACCTGTTCGACCTTTTTAATTCTAGGAACCCTTTTGCAAGGTCGTACAAGGCTCCTCTGCGGAAGCAGAATGAAGCCTGCTGGAAGCCATTCTTTGCCTACACCCAAGCGTATATAAAGGGATTGAGAGATCCGGCTGGGCGGCCAGTTTTAGAAGGCTTGAAAAAAACTGGTTTTGTGGGCTTCTTGATCTGCATGGCGAGCACTGAAAAAATGTTCGACGAGCTTGTTGGCCAGGGTAAGCTGAAGTACTTGTTGACGCACAAACTGAGTCAGGATCACGCTGAGAACTTCTTCGGATCTGTTCGTGGCCGAGGTGGGTATAACAACAACCCAACCGCTGCTCAGTTCATGGCAGCATACAAGCGTTTGCTGGTGCAAACAGAAGTGACGTCTTCTAGCTCGGGAAACTGCACCAAAGACATGGTTTCCATCCTGAATGCCACTACTGTTGTCGCCCAGGTAGACGCAACAAGTGCGCTCACAGACATGCGCAGGTCCTCGATCTTGGAGCCTCACGATGACCACGACTACACGCACCCTGAAAACCTTTCTGCCGTAGTTGTTGCGGTGGTGCCTTATATCGCAGGCTTCGTTGTACGCCAAGTGTGCAAGACAACAACATGCGAAGCGTGCATTGCAGCCCTGTACTCAGATGAGCTAGTTCCCCTAGTTGAGCAGAAAAACAGAGGTGGGCTTGTGTCCCCGTCCAAGGATGTCATTGGCTTGTGTGAAGCCGTTGAAAAGGGGCTGCGACGGCTACAGATTGAGTGTGGAACACTTCAAGCAGTTAACTCCCAGTCAAAGCATCTCGTTTTGGAAGTGCTACGACTGTCTGTAGAGGAAAAATGGTTTCAGAAGCTAGAGCAGCACATTCTTGACCTTGATCCCCTCGACAATCATATCTACAGCTTGTGCAAAAAAGTTGCGGAGCTGTATGTGAAAATCCGCATCCACCACATGACAAAAGAAAGAAACCGCGAGATCATCAAGGACAGGGTCAGGCCAGTTCTTTCAAGAATGATCATTTTCAAACATCAGTGAGTCTCCCCGCACTGCTCGTTTCGGCTATACTGTTCGCATATATTTTTAATGTTTGTGTGATTGTGTTTTTTCTGCCATTTTCGAGTTTCTCAAAGCGTTATCGTAGGCCATTTCGCCACCAAAAAGCAAAGAATAAATGCTTACAACCTGACACAACTGTTTTTATTGCTTTGAAGACGCGAGAAACTGCACCTGCTGCTTAGATAAGCGCGAGCGCAGCTGTACTCGGCTGTTTCTTGCCTCTGCCAAGATGGCCGCCGGCGGCTCGGCGCGGCTTCACCCCCTCCCATGGGTAAGCATAGGCGGCTTCCACTCCAGCAGGTTTTTATATCCTCCTTGGGACAGCCGCGTTGCAGTGGCTAGAATAGGGGAAGCGTGAAGACCGCGCCGCTTGCGCTGACGCTCTCCACCGATGCCTCGACCGGCGCTGTCTAGATGGCGCTAGTTGTAGCTTACACGTCGCTTTCTCGGCGGCTCGCTGCAGCGAAGCTGCCATGTCAAGGCTGATTTGTGGCCGATATGGTTTTGTTTGTACCTTAAATTTTATGTGCCTCGATTACATTGCAGGGCGTAAGTGCATCATATATAAATGAACTTCGCGGCAGATATCAAACATTATCACCTTATGGTGTGACCATACCCATAGCATCATAAGTGAAGCTTTACATCAATCGCAAACATCGCGGCCAGCTAAGCTTGCCAGTGCTAGCGATCGTTCCTTAGTGCTAAGAAATGTAACCAATTAACATTTTGGGGGGATTGCCATTTCGCAAGGTTATAAGCAAGCTCAAGAAGCACAAAATGTTACTGTGACATTGATATCAATTTCTTTAATGTTGTTATACTCAACATTTTGCATGAGATAGTTTTTTAAGGACTTAATTATTCTTGCGTATTCACAGTGGAAATATTTTTCGATTAACAACTGCACAGAAAATCGGACAGCGTTTTACTTTTCTTACAAGTTTTATTTGAAGTTGGGGGCATCATAGTAGGGAACAAAGCTAGCACACTACAGTGTGATGCACATCACATCGTTCTTCAAAGCTTGAGGTGCTTTGATCTTCCTTTGTAGAACTTCTCTGTTTGTTTAGAGATTTCGGGAAGAAGTGAAGCCATGTGTGAACATAAAACTTGATTATGTTGCTCGTCAGATCTTGTGTGAGTCACACCCTATGGATGGTACGGTCTGCATTGAATTAAGAAGTTCAACTATAGTGTCCCTTTGGAGCTTATAATAACTGAACCACAATGTAAATGTGTCCTTCAGTGCCTCCACAAATGAAAATAGCTCAGGTGACGGGTACAAGAGGCCTCCAACATCTCACATTGCTGTGAATGACGCAGGGTTTTTATCTGCGTTCTCGAGGGATGTGAGCAGCTGCTCAAAACAGTCCCGACATTTCGTTGCCATAACTTTCCTCCACGCCACATAGCCAGCCAAATAGTACACCAGTCTTGCGTCACTGACTTGCACAGGATACACATGGTCAGAAAGAACAGTCGATGCCTGTAGTATACTTGAAGCTTCGTCCAGGTTTCCAGTGTCCAGTAAATTGTCGACATGGTTGGCCACTTCATCAGTTCCAACTAATGACGTAAGTGTGCCACCTGCCCAGTTGCCCGTGTCTGGTGCTTTTACCAAATTGTAAAAGCTAAGGGAATTCGCGGCAGTAAGGAACTGGGTCGATGTGGGATGATCGTTGCATCCGGATAACTGACGAATTATCCCAAATAGCTTTTCGATTGGATCTTGGCCGAGGCGTGAAGTCAACAAATATTTGTACTGCACTTCCTCTGACAGGTATGTTAAAAGTACCAAAGTGCCTTGCAGAGTTACTCTTAGACCTTCTGCAGTGCTAGCAGACAAAAAGCCTGCCTTCGTAGGTCCGGTGCAGGCTTCCGGACGGTCTAAGTATGCTAGAACACCCTGCAGTACTTTTTCCTGTTCAGAATTTTTTCCCAGTGCCGTTGAAGGCACTCTGTATGTTATCACAACAATTAGATTTTTCATAAAGCGAACAAATTGTTCTGTCGCTTCTCTATATGAACACGACTTTGTGATTACTTCTTTGTATAAAAAAAGCCCGCGTGTAACCTCAAGGCTGAAGATATTAAATGGATAATTAACTTTCATTTTTTTCGAAGTTGTTGGGGTTCAAGTGCACTTCTGTAATCTTCAGCATAGCTTTCAACGTTGTAGCACACTTGTCCAAGTCGTGAGCTATCCTGATTGGCCTAACATCAACGTGCCCATCTGGTACTTTATAGCCATTTTTGATGAAGCCGTTCCTGATGCACTTTACTGAATGCGGAAAGTCAGACAGAAAGAAAAGCCGCCTCTTGACGTCAGTTGGATGAGGTGCTGAAGGCTTGATAGCTGATGCCGAACCAGATATGCCAAATCGATGTCACATTGCACGGTTCCAAGATGCTCCATCCGATGTCACATAGTCTACCCTGAGGCCAGCATTCTCTGCCAGGATAACTGCTTCTAAAATGATTTTGGAAAGCAGTGGGGCTCTCACATTGCCTCTAGATGCAAATACACCCAAGATTTTGTGCCATGAAGCTGACGAAGGTTGAAACATTATCACAAGACCATGATCACATGGAACACTTTTGTCAGCCTCGGGAGTGAAAGAACCAAGGTCTACAAATCCATCAACTTTTCCACTTCCCCGCTGAACACCAAAGTTTTCTGCAAGTTTCATTTCGTCAACGATCAGTCCACCAAGACGTTCAAAGCCTCCCATATTAGCAGTCTT
The DNA here is from genome assembly GCF_043290135.1 of Rhipicephalus microplus. Classification (NCBI taxonomy): domain Eukaryota; kingdom Metazoa; phylum Arthropoda; class Arachnida; order Ixodida; family Ixodidae; genus Rhipicephalus; species Rhipicephalus microplus. Next base: position 95,827,593 of record NC_134704.1, on the reverse strand, counting down.
CTTAGAAATGCCCGAGAAGACACATTTATTAAAACCAAAGCACGTGTCGTACTTCTTCACGAATGCTCTGAGGCATGTACGACTGGGTAGCACAAGAATTTTCTCCCTTCGCACATGCTCATAAAGTCGTGGGCTCTTCATGTGCATGATGACACACTCCAACATCCACTCCGGGTTGCAGCGCATGCCATTTCGGGACTTGCGCCTTGCAGCTTCAAAACACTGCATTATAGCGTTTTTTTGTTTGGATGGGAGCTTGTTTATTTTGCTCAAGAGCGCGCTTTCTTCAATTTCTTCATTCTCTAGTTTTAGCTGTGCAATGGTCTGGTCGAGAGTCTTCACCTTGTTTCTAAGGCGGCGTATTGTTTGTTTGAGCTTTAGCTTTAAGCTTTGTTGCATGAGTCAGCTTGCCTGCTGTTTTCTTTTTCCGGTATCTCTGATTGACAAGGAGCTTTCTCAAGTACTTGCAACTCATGCAGCGTCTTTCATCTTGACTTGAGGTACCTTTACACTTGTGATGGTAGAGCTTTCCATTCCAGACCTTCAAGTTCTTACCAGATGATGCAAAAGGAAACTCGCACAACAAGCTTGCCCCTGAACACACTGGCATGTCATCAAGTCTCCACAAGAGAAGCTGGTTCATATGGCCCATTCATCGAAATCTTCACACCACGTACAAATACTTCATGTGTTATGGCACTTCCACTAGCACAAAATTTAACAAGTTTCTCTGCGTGTAGGAGGCTCATGTCCGAGCTAGCCGTGCACACGCTGTAGGTGACATTTAGCGGTTCCTCACTGAACACGTGCCTTCCCCACCGATTTGAAGGAAGTGGAACGTGCTTGTAGTCGTAAACGGGCGCAGCTGGAAGGTCGCGTGGCTCCGGTTCATCCTGCGGCTCCTCTTGCGGCTCTCGGTCATCGTCCTTTCGACGTCTTTTCTGAGGAATCACAAGCGGTGGGTGTGATCTCTCTTTGGGGTTTCTTTTTAGCGCCACGCGTTTCGAGAGGTAGAAAGGAGCATTTGGAAAGATCGTTGGGACGGCATGCGGCAATAGTACAGGCCTAGCTCTGTCCAAACGCACTACCTCACCGTTAATAACGTACTCGAAGTGGCGCGAGATGAACTGCTGATCGAAGTGGAGCTCGCAAACGGCAGCGTTCTTTTCCAAAGGCTTGTCTGCTCTTGGTATATTACGCTGCCACTACTGGAACAAATGGTCGTCTTTCGGGACTCCGAACAATAAAAGCTTCTGCTTGCACGATTTGTACCCAGTTGAGCATCTGGGCACAAAACAGTGGCTCTGACGACTGCTCATGGCACACACTCCACAAAAGACATAACGTAGACACGAGAAGGCTGTCCGAACAGCAAATGCAGCACAAAAGAACAGCTTAAACAGGCAAAAGAATCACGTTTGACCGGCGAGTTGCAGCGTTGAACAACGTGCGCAGCCTGAGAGCCTGACGTGATGATGATGATTAAAGGCCTCCCCTTTGAATCGGGGTGACGGCATGCGCCATCTTGGCTACCTTAATAGTTCGAGTTTAAATTTTGTCCCTCAACTCGGATGTCTTTTTAATTTTGCCCAGCCGCTACTCTTGGCTGGGATGTTATTTTATCGACTTCTCTGCTTTTCCTCCACCAATACTCCAGCCACTGCTTAGTAATACCTACTGCTGACCAGTTAATGCTTCCATCAACCGCGAAGCCCAGCGCCTCAGGAAGTGTGACGTTCCCCCCATTTCTATCCGGCTGAATCTTTTGGCATTCCATGACTATGTGGTCGATTGTTTCTTTATTTATGTCGCATCCAACACATGCCTCATCCTGTGACGAATATTTGCTCCTGTAAGTTAGAGTTCTCAAGCAGCCAGCCCGTGCCTCAAAGAGCAACGCACTACCTTTATTGTTGTCATAAAAGTTCTCTTTCCGGATCTCTTGTTTGCTTGCCTTGTAGATTCCCAGCGATTCCTTCTTTTCCATCCTCTCTTTCCACATGAGCGTCTCTGTTTCCCTCACTTGCTTTTTAACTGGCCCCCTTTGCTTATTTGCCGCGGTCAAGTTATATTTAGTCGCCAGCTTTCGCGTCCGCTTCCGCCATTGGGTGTCCACACTTTTCAGGTATGTATATTCGACCGCGTGCGTCACCTAGCGGAAACATCGCAAAGCGGCGTCACTACCTCCCAATGCAGCCGCTGGGCGGTGATCACACTTCTAGTATTCTAGCCACTGTAGCCGCGTCGCCTGCTACGACCGCCGCCATTGCGCCTCCCCACCACAACTCGACGGTATGCGAAGTGCGCTGTGCAACGCGCGTGTGATGCCCTGATACACCCGCAAACAAGTGCAAGCTAGGGAGCTTTTCTTCTTATTGAAGCTTGGACATCTTTTAGAGTTAATTTTGCCTTAATGCAGGCAGAAAGCACATATTTCATGTAAGCTGACGGCTTGCGCATGAGTTTTGTGCTAGAGGCAGACGCTGACTCTTTATGTTGAAAACAAACCCTACGCCGGATACCACAGAGGGGATTCTAAATCTATATCGGTGGTGTCGTTTATACGCTTTCTTTGTTAGTGTTAATCATTATCTGAGGCTTTTACGTTCTAAAACCACGCCTCATTGCAGGACTGCGGCAATTCTGACAATCTGTTTCTTTTTCTTTGCCTGCGATGACACAGTACATGGGCCCCTGGTGTTTTACGTTCTTCAAAATGAGACCACCGTGGCCTAAATCGAAACCGCGATCCTTGCGTCAGCAACCGAGCACCGTGACCACTGTACCATTGAGGCGGACGCCTTTTTTATTGCTTTAAGTATTTCTGCACGATCTACTCATTCCATAACTTGACTTGTTTTTTTTAGCGACATAGCGTGTTCATTCTACACAGCGGTGCCCCGTCTTGTCTTCATGCATCTTCTTTGTGTGAACGCTTCGCGAGTACAGTTTCCATAAGCACTTCTTTATGATCTTACAGTATTCATAAATAAATTATTTACTTAATTAATAACTCGTGCAGAAAGAGTTTAAATACTGACGGTGTGTGTGTGTGTGTGTGTGTGCGTGTAAACGCCTGCCGTTTCCCCTAATATCATCCAGTGTAGAAATAATTTATTCTTGCGCATTAGTGCAGTGCTGACAGAAGCAATTCAAATTATACGCTCTATGGCAGAATTCACTGAGGAATGCCACTAGTTGCTTCGCAGTGGTCGTAAATGATAAAAAAAAACAGCAACGATTGCGTAATGATTCGAGACAGGACGAAAAGAAAACTTGAAGTACAGGAACACTGAAAAACATTTTTGAACTGCACACATTCTTACAAGGATCATCACACCAGCATAGAAGGCGTACCTAAACCAAGGAAAAGATCGTAGAAAGAAAGAACCTGCGTGGCTTTGTAATGGTTCGGGTGCTCGAACGGTTGGTAATCGAAGTCCGGCCGCAGGGGCCTCACTTCGATGGAGATGAAATGCCGGAGTTCTTAAACTTAGGTGCAAGTTACATAAAAACACCTGTTCAAAACTTGTGAAGTCTTCCAATGTATACCACGACTCTCGTGATCATATGGTGATTCCGGAACGTACACACACTCTTCAAACTGCATTGGGTACGACACCTCCGCTGCGCAAAGCTAAATTCCCACAAATGAATATTACGAAAAAACAACAACAAAGATATCATCTGCAGAGAAACACGTGTAATGTATATTTCATGATAAAGTTCTCATCGCAAATAGTGAAACCAAGAATGAAGACAGTATCAACCAAGAGCAGCAAGCAATGTTTACGAAGTGAAATACGCGATTCATGCACACGAGAATCAAGCATACACCCGTCAGCGTGTCTGTTGCTTACACAAAATTGGTGCCGGCACAAGTTATGCATGCGGAATACCGGCTAGAAACTTACGCTGTGAATGGATGATCTGTTTGTCGGATGCCACTTGTCATGTTTGATTTTCACTGTTGAAAAGGCCTTCATTTCGGGTCTCTTGGGAAACGATACAGCTTCCAGAGTTTCTGCGAGGTATAGTGCCCTGCGGCACGCAATACACGCTATGGTGACGGTAGCGAGCGCATTAAACCGGAGAAAAGCGAGCGCCGGCACAATTATACTCGGGCACAGCGAACACGCAGAAGTGACTGAGAGGAGTCAAAATGGCGGCCATGCAGCCGCTGAGGCCGAGGAGGTGGCACCTGCCCTTTCAAAGGCTGACACCACACCAGTCGCTTTTTGGTCGCCAGTCGCGAATGGTCGCGCGACCGCTGCTAGTCGCCGGTGTGCACCAGCCTTAAGCGGGGACGCGCGCATCGAGGCACTCTATATTCCGGTAGAAGAAGCCCAAGACATTTTTAGTACACGCTAGCCATGAAACACATTTTGGACAGATCGTACAGCACAGTGTATGGAAGATAAGAACGTCAATGCATGTCCACATCCCCTTCAACATCGCTGATATATACAACGGTGGCTACATGCTCAGAGCGGCCGCTTCGAATGCGGGAGGTCCCAGTGCTGACCAGGAGAGAGAGAGAGAAAAAACTTTATTTGCGCATAACGCGGAGCATTCCAAATGGTCGGGCCCCTATACCAGGGCTCTGCTGGTCCTAGCCATCATCTATACCCGTTGGCCAAGCCAGCGCTGATCAGCGATGGCCGAGCTAGACAGCAGTGCCTCGAGTAACCCATCAGTTTTTTTTTTTTTTCATTGGGTAGAGGAGTACACCGACCTGGCGCTGGGTTGTTTATATTTGGCTAGGTTCTGTTTGGCGTTGCATAAACTGTTGCCAGACTGGGAGGGTCAGTGTTGCCAGACTGCTGCCAAATTTGGCAGAGAAATTCATTCCTGTGGTTGTGGGTTCTCCGTGAGAGTTTGGTGTCGTCCGTGGTGCATGATGATGGATGGTAGCGCAGACAACGAACACGGACAAGAGAAGGCACATAGACACAACACAGCGCTAACTTTCAACAACAGTTTATTACACGCAGATCTCCGTGGTGTATGCGATCCACCACGCCAACGTCGCACGTGCGTAGCTCTAAAAACCATCAAATATAACCACCGCGCGTGTTCCAATACTTTACAATTTTATATTTTTCAATCTTTTTTTACTTTTTCTTTCTTCCTTTTATCCCATGTTACCACAAACCCTATCGCGAATACATGTAATCAAGTTCCTTATCTGTCAACACCACTGATGGGCTGCTCACACACGTGTCACCTAGCTCTGCAATTCTGCCGGCCTCCAATACCAACCGCGTCATCTCGTGCCTACTTCTATTGATTATAACCGTTTCCTTGAATTTCGGTGTGCACTTACATCTCTGGCAATGAAGGGAAAGAAAACCATCAGGAACAACACTATTTACTTTGTTATTGTGCTCGCGCAAGCGATCGTTTATGCATCTACTGGTCTGACCGATATAACACTTTCCACAAGTAAGTGGAATGAGGTATACAACACACATGATGCACTCCACAAATAGGTTTCAATGTTTCTTTTGGCATACATTTGATTTTCCCTTCATGATTTTCGTTCATGTACTGCGAGATCCTTCGGGTGTTGTAGCCCTCATCGTCAACGCCGTGTGCAAGGCAAGAACGCTCAGTTTTTCCATAAGGAACAAGATTCTACCAGAGGATGTTCGAGCGCTCTTCGGAGGGTGTACCCCTTCAGATGGGCACAGAACGAGGATCATGAAAATTCAGCGCTCAGAATGGCTTCGACAGGTACGCCTTTTCAGAGCCTACCTACGGGCGCAGATGCATCGAACTTACGAGTCATATGCAGCGGAGATTCACTTTCGAAAGCATCTACGTCTGGCAGACCAAATGATAGAATTCCACTGGAAGCTTCAATTACGACTGTTACGTGATTTGGTGGACAAAGTGCGCGTGAGTGCAACCTCCAACGTTCATGTGGCAGAAGGCATCTGCCTACCGGACTTTGTACTAGAAGTATTGGGACTTGGGCCAAAGTTTGCCGTGCAACCTCAAAAGAACAAGCCGGAACTCGTATCAATTGTACGTCAAGTGTCGAAGCGGGTTCCCGAGGATCAAGCCACCAGGATCATCAACGAAGGTGTGGACGCTTTAAAATTGTGTAGGCCTCCATGCCGCAGTTTGCCTCTCAAACGCGTGGAAACTTACTTGACACAGCATGCTCTGAGTGTACTTCCAGTCGATAAAGAAGGAGGGTTTGCGGTTTTCTCGCATGATGAATTTAAAGAAAAGGCTAAAAGTGCTATTACGGCAGTGTTCAGCGAAAAGAAAAGTATTTCGATTGAAAAAGTGAGGGGAAAAGCAATAGAACTTTGTAAGAGGATGAATCTAGAAGGTGTGCTTAGCGGTATCAGAAAAAGTAAAAATGACAGTCTGGATGTGTTCTTTAGTGCTAAAACGCATAAGGAAGGAGTACCGTTCAGAGTGATAGTGTCGGAGAAGGACACGTGGCAAAAAGCTGTAGCTGTGTATCTGCAAAGAACATTAAACTTGCTTGACATAAATGACCCCTTCCTGACAAAAAATTCGGAACAGGTGATAAGTTTCGTCAGGGAACGAAAAAACATAGGGTTAAAAGCGTTTTCGGCTGACATAAAAGATCTGTACTATTCTCTGCCACAATCAGCAGTATTAACAAGTGTTGGCGAATGCATCGATGAGTACGGTGCCGTTAGATTTAGCTCACAAGCAGGTACGTCCGTCGACAATTTCTTAGAATTACTTAGGTTTTACTTGTCGTCAACGTTTATTGAAAACAATGGTACCCTGTATCTGCAAAAACAAGGAGTATGCATTGGCTCGTGCTTAGCACCAGTTTTAAGTAATTTGTTTTTGGCTGAAATGGACAGGAGGCTATCAGGACGCCTAAATGAATACAATGTTGTGCACGTATTTAGGTACGTCGATGACTTTTTAGTGTTTATCAATGACAGAACTGCAGATTTTGCTACTCAATGTAATAGCGTGTGTAGCGTTTTTCGTGAGGGGCTTAACCCACTTGAAGTGACTTTTGAAATGCCATGTGACGGAAGGCTCAGATTTCTTGACATTAACTTTCAATTCTCAGATGAAAAGACATGCTGGTGTTACGAGCCCAGAGCAAGTAAGCCTTTACTACAGTTTCACTCAGCGCATACTAAACTGGTAAAACGAGGCATTGCGAAGATGTGCTTGAGTGAGGCACTAAAGAAGTCCTGCCGGTGCCTCATGAATGAAAGCTTCAGACAACAGGTCTCGAGGCTAAGCAATGCCGGGTACCCCAAGAGCCTCGTCGTGTCCGTTGCTGAAGGATTGCACAGAAAAGTGCTGGAGAAAAGATGTGAAAGGATGGATAGGGTGAGCTCAAGAAAGGAAAGTTTTGCCGTAATTCCATACATGCATAAGGTTTCTCACAGGATAAAAAAGATTGCGGAAAAATGTGGCACTGACGTAGTTTTCTCGGCACCCAATAAGTTGGTGAGTCTTTGCAGAAGCACAAGACCAGACAAGGGAAAATCAAATGTATGCCAAAAGAAACATAGAAACCTATTTGTGGAGTGCATCATGTGTGTTGTATACCTCATTCCACTTACTTGTGGAAAGTGTTATATCGGTCAGACCAGTAGATGCATAAACGATCGCTTGCGCGAGCACAATAACAAAGTAAATAGTGTTGTTCCTGATGGTTTTCTTTCCCTTCATTGCCAGAGATGTAAGTGCACACCGAAATTCAAGGAAACGGTTATAATCAATAGAAGTAGGCACGAGATGACGCGGTTGGTATTGGAGGCCGGCAGAATTGCAGAGCTAGGTGACACGTGTGTGAGCAGCCCATCAGTGGTGTTGACAGATAAGGAACTTGATTACATGTATTCGCGATAGGGTTTGTGGTAACATGGGATAAAAGGAAGAAAGAAAAAGTAAAAAAAGATTGAAAAATATAAAATTGTAAAGTATTGGAACACGCGCGGTGGTTATATTTGATGGTTTTTAGAGCTACGCACGTGCGACGTTGGCGTGGTGGATCGCATACACCACGGAGATCTGCGTGTAATAAACTGTTGTTGAAAGTTAGCGCTGTGTTGTGTCTATGTGCCTTCTCTTGTCCGTGTTCGTTGTCTGCGCTACCATCCATCATCATGCAACCATACCAACAAGCCCAAATCGCCACCCTCCGTGGTGCATTTCGCGAGTGCATGAGTGACGCTGGCCGTTTTAATTAACGGAATAAACCACACCTTGCAGACGTCGATGCGCGTTCTCTCGCTGTGTGCGCTGCTGTGCAATTAAGAGATCGTGTCTCGGGGGAATGAAAGACGCGTCGTCCGCCATGCATTTCGCGAGTGCGATGATCTTGTTCGCGAGTGTCCGTGCGACGTAATTAACGCAATGAACCGCGCGGTACAGAAGTCGGGGAGCGTTCTCTTGCTGTGTGCGCAGCTGTGCACTTAAGAGAACGCGTCTCAGTGTTAGGGTCGACGTGGAAAACTGAATACAGTCAGAGCACGTGGTGCGCTGCCCCCTCCCCCTTCTTTTAAATGCGAAGTATTTCTTAGCGAACTTCAGCGACTTTGAGCATATCTATCTATCTATCTATCTATCTATCTATCTATCTATCTATCTATCTATCTATCTATCTATCTATCTATCTATCTATCTATCTATCTATCTATCTATCTATCTATCTATCTATCTATCTATCTATCTATCTATCTATCTATCTATCTATCTAGCCGCCTACGACGTTTAGCTCTCCTGGCCGTTTAGATAATGGTATCGATAGCAAACTTGGTATGACATAACATGACTGTATGAAGAACGTATTTGACTAGTCATAACATGAAAATCATGACATGTATGTCATGAATGTCATGATTTGCATTCATGGACCTGCAGCTCTTGCGGTAATTTCGTCCACATGGCATGTTTCGAAACTGGTATGGTATGTCATGATTGCATGGCGAACACAAGCGGCAGACTCTAACATGAAAATCATGACATGCGTGCCATGTAAAAACATGACTACGTTCCACGTTCATTGTGCGCTCACGGCCGTTTCGCTAGCATCACATATACGAATTTGGTATTACGGTACATGAATGGATGACGAAGGTGTATGAATGGTGCAAACATGATAAACATGAGATGCGTGTCATGTAACAACACGACTACATGCCACGCTCATGATGCGCTCATGGCCGTTTCGCTAGCTTCACATGTAGCAAACTCGGTATTACGTGACGCCAATGGATGACGAAGGTATGTGACTAGTGCGAACATGATAATCATGAGGTGCGTGTCACGTGAGAACATGACTACATGCCACATTCAAGAGGCCAATACATTTCGACGTGACGCGGTGCGCGTGCTTGCCGGCGTTGCCACGCCAGGCGCCGGTCCGGTCCTGCCATACTTTCGCAGGCGCGTGCCGCGCTGTGTTGCTTTGACGCATGCGCGCTTCAGCGCGTCCGGCGTCCCTCCATCATGAAAAGAGGGAGATGCAGTGTTCTCTGCGTAACGCATTGGCGCGAAAGGCAGCATGTCGCTTATCGCGCCGGTTGCCGACTGGTCGCGCCGACGGACGCTGGTCGCGCCTGGCGGCATACAATAGAGTGCTCGCGTTTTGCTAACGTAGCATCGCTGTGCCCAGCGTGCGCGCGCGTCAGCGCTACATTGGAGTATATTGGGCGCTTCACGATGCGCTCGTGGCAGTTCTGCTAGCTCCACACGTATCAAATTTGGTGTTACGTGACGTCAATGAATAACTAAATATGACTGGTGCAAACATATAATACTGAAGCGCATGTCATGTAAGAACATGACAACATACCATGCTCATAGCGTGCTCGCGGCCGGTTTGCTAGCTCTACATATACTAAATTTGGTATCACGTGACGTGAATGGATGACGAAGGTAAACTACACATCCAAACATGATAATTATGACACGGAAGTCATGTACGGCATCATTTACCTCCACCTCGTAACGTTGTGCTGATTTTAAAGTGACATATCAACATTTCTCATTCGTGCTTCGCATATCATCGATTCCCATTGTACGTGGGATCTGCCGATTTTTTTTTTTTTTTTTTTTTTTTTTACAGCTTATCGTTCCACGTCGACCACGCACCACGACGGAGACGCTATACGTTACCCCTAGCTGTGTCAGCACAAGACATATCGTTCGTACTCGTGCACATGTGACGAATAAACGTCCCAAGGCTGGCTAATCGGGGTACTTCGGATATGCTATAGCTATATACGCCTGGAAGGCTGGTTTATCAACGCAGTTGGAGCGAATTAAGCGCGACTTGCGCGTACCTGTAAATAGGACCCCGCCGACGAGCCTCCGTCGCTTGCAGAGCCCCACCCACAATAAGCACAAACGACCGAAATTCCAAATAATGCATGCTTATGCGGAGTCCCATTTACTGATACGCGCGAGTCGCGCTTAATTCGCTCCGACTGCGTCGATAAAGCAGCCTTCCAGGCGTATATAGCTATAGCATATCCGAAGTACCCCGATTAGCCAGCCTTGGGACGTTTATTCGTCACATGTGCACGAGTACGAACGATATGTCTTGTGCTGGCACAGCTAGGGGTAACGTATAGCGTCTCCGTCGTGGCGCGTGGTCGACGTGGAACGATAAGTTGTAAAAAAAAAAAAAATGGCAGCATATCCACGGGGTGAATAATGGAGAGTGGGGCGAAGCATCCGTCCGTCTATTCGTTCTTGCTTCCGTCCGTCCATGCGTCCGTCTGTGTGACTGTCCGTGCGTCCATCCGCCCGTCCGTGCGTGCGTCTGTTCGTGCGTCCGCACGTCCATCCGTGCGTCCGTCCCTGCTTTCGTCCATGCATCCGTTCCTGCAAGCGTCCATGCGTTCATTCGTCTGTGCAGCCATCCATGCGTCCGTCCATGCATCTGTGTGTCCGTTCGTCCATCTAGTCAACACTCCAAGTACCACCATCTCGCATCTTTTCATCATATATTCCGCATTAGAAGCACCGCCATCCAGCGGGCATTCCGAGGACTAAACGAGAGGTGGCACACGCACACTTTCTTACGGCTTGCGCTTCTTGTCTACTTCCCACCTTTAACCACCTCGTGTTCATGGTATACACTAGTTCACTGTATTCATGGCACTGCGGCTCAACGCTCGCTAAACCTTTCTAAAACTAAGGAGGTAACACCCAGTGAGTATAACGTAGCAACCTTTTCCGGTCAGATAGTGCTCAATGTACATGCCAATGGCTGCTAATTGGGAATGAGAGACAGGAGGATTCGGCTTTCATTTAATGCGCACGCTGCAAATTTTTTATTGTTCAACAACACAAAGGAGAAATCTCCCACCGGCACCACCTTGCAGGTAAAGGCGTAAGACTGGTTACGCACTACGACTACGACGAGGGACGAACGGGTGCCGCTTTAAGGAGCTTCGCTCCTAAAAAAAAGAAGGGGGGGGGGAGGGTAGCGCACCGCTAGCTGCGACTCTATTCAGTTTTTCCCGTCGTCCCTAATACTGAGACGCAATCTCTTAGTTGCACAGCTACGCACACAGCAAGAGAACGCTCCCCGACATCTGCAAAGCGCCGTTCATTGCGTTAATTACGTCGCACACACACTCGCGAACAAGTTCATCGCACTTGCGAAATGCACGGTGGACGACGCGTCATTGATTCCCTAACTCTTAGACACGATCTCTTGATTGAACAGCAGCGCACACAGCAAGAGAACGCGCCCCCACTTCTGGAACGCTCGTTTTACGTTCATTTTGTTAAATAAAACGGCCAACGTAGCTCACGCACTCGCGAAGTGCACCGCGGACGACACCAAATTCTCACGGAGAAGCCACAACTACAGGGGCAACTTTCTGCATTAAATTTGGCGGCAGTCTGGCAACAACCACCCTAAAGTTTGGGAACTGACTCATGCAACGCCAAACAGAACCTTGCCGGTTGTTTATGTGTTTATGGGTAGTCATCTCGAAAGGGGGCCCTATAAAGCTCTGCAAAGACCCCTTTCTTGGTGAAATAGCAAAGCATTCGCCGCTGCTGTGAGAGGCAGAGAATTGCTGCTGCCAGGCACCTACTGGTTAAATAGGTACGAGCGCGCTTCCTACCTGGTGCTCAGCAGAAGGAAGTTCATGGTCGCTTGGGAGTGCACCCACCCCGTGGAAAATTGGTGACATGGGACCACCGGACCTAAATTAAGCCATGGAGAAAGGTGGGTTAAGCTCTTTCTATATGTGCATACACTTGAAGTCCGTCTAAGGTGCAATATTCCCGCTAAAATTTCATTCTAACACATAAATTTCAAGAAAGTGTACTAAGAAAAGGCAACATAATTGTTGACAGCCTTTAAATAATATTTGGCAACCTTTAAATATAGCTTTTTCCACACTTTTTAAAATCCGCAACTACGGCCTAGATGAAGATATACATCTGTAGAATAGCAGAGTTAATGAATAACTCTGTGGCATAGTAGCACAGAACCGCAGCTTGTACCACTCGGATGGCTGATATGACAGGAAACAGCTGGCCACTGGCATCCGAACACAAGTTCGGTGAGTAAAAGAAACATTACGACGACACAGAAAGCACAATGTCGTGTCCTTTGAACGGTTTTAAACGTCTGTGACCCTCTAAGAAGCTCTCGCACCTGCCTTTATTCGCACTCCCATTCAGCGATCATGTCAGTCTCAGTAGAGGTGTATGGCATCTAGCAAAAATCTTTGTTAGCAGGAAAGGCTACATTATTCCGGCCATGCTTTTGTTCCTTTTGCTACTAATGGGAAGTCCAAGCTTGGTCATATAACCCTCTGGCTGAATACAAAACCGCATTTCATCGATTTGCAGTTTGATTACCGACACCTTAAAAAGCTGTAAAAGTGGCACAAGCTTAAAAGCTGCGAAGGCAAACTTCTGCATAGTCAAAAATCGCAAGTATGCATTAAGGAACAAGGAAGGCAATGTCATAACCAATACGGATAGGATAGCTGAGGTGGTGGAGCAGTTCTACAGAGAGTTGTACACAAGTCAAAACAACCAGGATGATATTGTGGGAAACAATAATAGCACAGAGGAATTCGACATCATATTAGTAACGACGTTGGAAGTAAGAAAAGCCCTAGAAAGAATGCAAAAAGTCAAAGCCGCTGGTCAGCATAAGGTAACAACGGAACTCCTGAAAGATGGCGGAGAAATTGTGTTAAAAATTGGCCATCTTCTATACGAAGTGTCTCTTGACAGGAACGGTACCAGAATCTTGGAAGAACGCCAACATCGTCTTAATTATTAAGGAAGGAGACGTCAAGGACTTGAAAAAAAAAAGGCTGATCAACTTACTGTCGGTTCTCTACAAACTATTTACAAAAATAATAGCTAATAGAATCAAGACAACAGAGTTCAATCAACTAAAGGACCAAGCAGGATTTCGTACTGGCTACTCCACACACAATATACCATACTCATACTGTCAATCAGGTAATAAAGAAATGCACGGAATACAACCAACCCCTATACATAGCCTTCATAAGTTACAAGAAGGCGTTTAATTCAGTCGAGACATCAGCAATAATGCAGGCACTACGAAATCAGGGCATCAGCGAAACATATATAAACACCCTGGAAGAAACCTGCAGTGGATCCACAGCCACCATAGTTTTCTATAAAAAGTGACCGAATCCCGATAATGAAGGGTGTAAGGCAGGGAGACACTGTCCATCCAATGCTATTCCCGGCGTGTTTACAGGAGGTTTTCAGGACTCTACAATTGGAAGAGTTAGGGTAAAAGTAAAAGGAGAGTATCTTAGTAACCTGCGATTTGCTGATGGCATTGCCTTAATGGGTAAATTAGGGGACGATTACAAAACTGGACACGAAAAACAGACAAGTAGGTCTGAAAATCAATATGCACAAAACTTAATCAATGTGAAAGAGTCTCAGCAGAAAATATCGCTTTGTTCCAGTGCAGAGATACTGGAAGTTGTAAAGGGATATGTCTACTTAGGAGAAGTAGTAATCGCGTAGCCAAACCATGAGAGTGAATTATCTATAATAAAGATGGGGTGGATCACATTCGGCAAGAATTCTCAAGTCATGAATGGTAATGTGCCATTGACCCTCAATAGGAAGGTATACAACAGCTGCATCTTGTCAATACTTACCTACAGAGCAGAATCCTGGAGTCTTACAAAGAGGGTTCAGCTTAAATTGAGCACGACACAGTGAGCGATGGAAAGGAAATTGATAAGTGCAACCTGAAGAGACAAGAAGAGGGCAGAGTGGGTCAGGAAACAAAGCAGGGCTGAGGATATCATGGTTGAAATCAAAAAGAAAATGATGGGCCGGGCACGTAGCACGTAGGCAGGATAACCGCTGGTCATTAAGGGTAACTGACTGGATTCCCAGAGAAGGTGAACGTACAAAGGAGAGACAGAAAGTTGGGTGGGCCGGTGAGTATAAGAAGTTTGCAGGTATAACGTGGCGATGGAAAACACAGGACTGGGTTGAGGGGCGGTTCATGTAAGAGTCGTTTGCCCCGCTGTGGGCGTAGTCAGGCTGACGATGATGATGACACCTACCTCGCGGGCTGATCTAAGAATCACAGTATCTGTGTCGCAGTATCTAAGTACTGTTACGCCTGGGAGTACACACTGAACGCCAATGGCTTTGCAAAGGCAATCTATGTCGAGGCCAGCGCTCGAGCCCGCCTGACGTAATTGACTCAACGACGTCATCAAGCGGCGGTGCTGGTCTGTCACGCAACTCACAAGCGAGCTCCCTCAGCCCACGAGCCCGTTGAAGAAATCGGTGCCTTACACTCTGGCGAGTCTTACGCAATGCGTGGCAACATACCTCGTCCTTGTTGCAACCACGCGCAGCGGCGGGTCCCCGTTGGAGGATTCTGATATCTCGGCCAGTGGCGCTTCTGGTTGGACGTTTGGTGACTCAAAGGGTCCACCCGGTGCCTTAAAAACAGTCCTTTGGCGCGTCGCCAGCAGTAGACCTGTGTGTCAGAGAAGACATCTCGGCTCTTCGAGTCCCTAAGCTGTCGGCCCCAGTGCCGAATTTGTAACGCCTCTATTTCTATGCTGTACATAAACCTTGCCTTAAAGGGCCACTCACCAGGTTTGACAATTTTAAGCTGACAAGCGCAATGCGTAGACGAGACGTTCATGATGACGTCTGCCAAAATTTGCAACGCTACGCGCCGCGGAAATGAATCAAGTTTTAAGATGAAAGCTGCTCCCTCTCCCCTCTACCAGCACACGCGTAGAGAATTAGGGCATGACGTAGGCGTAGGAATGGCCCTACGTACACAGCAATGCGGTGACGTAAGTCCTCTACGTAGACGACTCTGCTCTGACGTTGTCAACAGTATACCACGTCACATGGCAATATTATTTAACACAACATGCGTAGTTTATGTATTTGTTGCTTTAAGAGATGATTAAAACTTGAAATAAATAATGAGACGCAATAAAACATTGTGCACGCTTTTCTTACATTTTTTTCCCGTGAAATGCTACGAGATGCGGGGCTAATGTGCCAGCGTTTCGCATGCGTTCGGGTCCCCGCGGTCAGCGCATTGAGCAGACGACCACCGTGAAACGCTCCTACGCGTTCGCGCACTCATTGTGCTCATCTACTCTACCGCGTCTAAACCAGCGTTTCCAAACAATCCCGCAGAAACAGGCAGAAGACCACAAAACAACGCTGGTCAACAAAGCAACGCCGCTCGCGTGCTCGGGGGATGGACTTGTTTGGGCACGTCATGCGCACGTCACCTCTTGGTCGGATGCCGGAGAGGGTGGGGAAGAGCTTTGGCTTGCGAAGGCTACACGGAGGAGTGGCAAGGGTTTCGAGCTCGCCTCCTCTCACCTTCGCTTCGCGCCGCTTCACAAAACCTGTTTTCTCCGTTGGTAATGAACCGATCCGAAAAGTTTTTTGTGGCAAAACGCTCCCCATCGGACACTCAACAACTTCCACTGTCTAACTAAAATTCAGTATGGGGCCTGGTGAGTGGCCCTTAAACTCAATGTCGTCTCATCCGCTCGTCTATCAGCTCTGCGCAGAAGCAGTCACGAGCTGAGTAACACACGCTACCAAACGGCTGGTGACCGTGTCAGTGGAGTTCGAAGCAGTGGCACCTTCGGGACCATGTTGGCGTCTCGCCTTCGTAACAGTACATAGATACACTGTTCGAGCTATAGCAATAGCCTGCCATGAATTGTGAAACTTGTACCACTGCACGAAAAGCTACATTTAGAGACTACCTTTGGATTAGGGACCCCTTTGCCTTTTTGCATGCTATAAAACAGCCATTATTTTTAGGCTGAAAATATTGCTGTGTCACTTAATTGAGAGTTCCGTTGCTTACAGCTTGTAGAGCATCAGGCATGTATTTCCAAGGCCAGTCGGTTGTAATCCCACTGACAGAAAGCCCATTTTTTTTTTACTAATTTAGCTCCTTTGAGCGTATGTCATAATGCTTACACTCCATCATAACGTCCTGCAACGCCATCGTAACGTACTGTAACGTCAATAGTTCGCCACATGAACGCCGATTGAACCAGGAATGCTCACAATTTTACTTCGATGGGAAATACCGGACTTCTTCGCTTCCCGCCTCTACAGGGTTGCCTTACCACCACATTTGAATATACGCTGCATACGTACACTAAAAGCAGTCCAAAAAGACAGCCATACTGTATTTGTCTAACCAGAGCCTAATATTACCGAGTTTTGCGACGCTGTGGCACTGCAACGGAAATTTTCGATACTATACTGTTCTGAAAGGCTGCTCCAGAGTCTCGCCACGCTGACTACGCGTTTTCGTCTGCTAGCGGAGGCTTGTTGCGCCTCCAGCGCCACGAAACCGGAAGCTGCCCTGGAGCCACACGGCCGGTCAACTTATGCAAGGAGTTTGGAAACTTACCTGGTACTAATAATGTTGGCCTCAAGTGCGTAAAATACAATTTCAACTTGCACTTGTTTGGTTTTAAGTATAAGAGTCAACCTGCCAGGATTTCTTGTCCTAGCAGTAGATTGACTAGATCGTTGTTGGGCGACGTTAGCGGTCACTTTTTGTCGTATTTAAATATAAAGTTTTTCTTTTTTTATTGATGTGATGTAACGAGATGTTATTGCACCATTAGGGCGCCGGCTACTCCTTATCCCTTAAAAGCGTCTGGTAACAAAGCTCATGTAAAGTTCAAGTTTCCAAGCGTAGAAAGTCCACAGCAAATACAATATATAATTTACACAACACTTAGGACATGAGATTTCGAAACAACTTCTTCATCAATATCAAGCTAATATTACGATTCCTTTTTTATGGGACAAAAGCATGCTAGCTGCCGCTAATGTGACGAACGATCTTATAGTTTGCGCTATAGTCAGACAGACAATTTTTTCCGAGTGGTAGGCAGTTCTTTTAGAAGAATGTACATCACCAGATTTAGGCAGCGGCACCACCTTTCCAGCCTTTGAGCCAGATCGTAGTGTGGACGTCTGTAGCGAAACTTACAAAACTTTTTACACCTTGCATTTTAGGGGCGAAACTCCGCTTAGTCTAACCTTGTCACTGGTCACGCGTAACCGAGAGAAAAAGAGACGAGAAAGAAAAGAGGGCAAATGAAATGGATGACCATTTCTCGTCTCATTTCCTAGATGGCGTTACTCTGCCACTACTCTCCAAAGTGCCGCTATTCTTTGATTGGCTGCTGCGCGCGCTTTGCCTGAGTGCGCGGAGAACGAGTGCCTCTTCCAGTCTCCTGGATAGTCACCGTCAGTGGCGGATCGTTGATTGGGCGTTGACGAAGCAGAGCGGCGGGCTTGTTGAAGACGCTTGCGCTCGCCTTCCTTGGCTTGCATGTCGTCGGTGTTACCCGAGCACCATCTGCACTTTCTAACGCAATCGGATGCATGCACGGACGAATGGACACACGAACGGACGTTTCGCCCTACTCATGATCATCGACTATATTCTTTCAATCCATCTCTACGACTGCGGCTACCCTCTGGTCTTTCTAGGGAGGTAGGTACAGCGTTGTGCCGTCTGCGTCTGGGCGTAGCCTTCATCAATGCCTACTCATTTAAGATAGGGATTTCGCGTCATTGCATTTCGCGCCGACAGCGCGAAATGCAATGACTTCGCCGTCGATGAGACTATTGAACACATCTTATGTTACTGCCCGGAATATACAAACGAGAGGCTTCACCCGCGCAGTGTTTTAAATCAAATGGACAGAAGTGATTTCACTGTCGAGAAAGTATTGGGACCATGGCACTGCCCATCCGATTTCCGAAAGGCAACGAAAGCACTGTTGCGTTTTCTCAAAGACACCGGCCTGTGTCATCGTTTGTGATGCTGAAAATATTACGCGTTGACCCAGTCAGTGACCTTTTCTCTCCTCCTCCAGAACATTCCTTCCCCTCTCACCTTCCCCAGTGCAGGGTAGCCTTCCGGGCCTCAGCCCTGGTTAACCTCCCTGCCTTTCTCCTTGTGTTCTCTCTCTTTTGTATTTCTCTATTTCCCAAAGATTTGTCCAACATATTGAAATCTGATTGTGGTTACATTTCTGATCAAGAAGGTGTTCATACACCCCTAGGAAATTTTCCGTGTGGTATTTCGAAAGCTACGGACGGTAAGTCCCCTACCTTTTGAGATGATGTATTTCTCGCTTTTTGAACAATTTGCAGTTTTGCGAAAACTGATTGTGGGTACATTTCTGATTAAGAAGAAGCTATAGCCTTCACAAAGTTTGTATTTTTCGGTGTCTGAAAGATTTGGAAATCTTGTATTTTTTGGTTTCGTTAAGATTAACCCAATTTTGACCTAACTGACCACGGGTGTACCCTCACCAAGAAAGTAAGACTACACCCTTTAATATTTTTATTTTTACGTTTTATAGATTAGCCAAATTTTTATACTAGCGAGTGTGAGTGCGTTTCTGGATGTTGAATTTATTAATTTCAGAAAACCTCACCCCATTTAAATGCTACTGATAGGGGGTGCATATTTGACTAAGAGGGTACGCTTAGAGGCTTGGAAATCGGTGAAATTCGCGAAGAGACTATCTTTTTACTTGTCTGGTGATAGGCCATTTTGTGCTCACATATAGTATATACCGTCCCGTTCACACAGAAAATAGATCACGCGTGGTGAAATGTTGCGGGTAAGAGCTTTCATTCTGTATTTGAAATCATCCATTTTTTTAATTGACATTCCTGATTCTCTGTAAAACATCAGGTACGCAAATGTGTTCCGTGCACTCAGATAGAATTCAGTTTAATCGAAGCATTCGGAACCACCTAAACTGCCACGAGAGAGCATGCGTTCGAACAAGGAATTCACACGTATTACGATGGTTCCACTCTTCGCGATCACCGTCGGCCCACATTGTCACGTATAGTGTTCGTGACGTTGGGGGAGCCAGCAGTCGGTGGCTTCAAGACGTACGATGTCGCATGTTTTAGCCGTCTCATGCACGGCTTGATGCAACGCAGGCAAAACGACGTACAGCAAAGCCACCTGCAGCACACCGAGCGTGCTCTCGCGCAAAAAAGAATGCTTCTTCCCTTGGTATTCGAGAGCCTTCATGATGATGCCAAGTGCCGGGCACTTCAGGGCTCCGAGCTGTCTGTCGTATGCTTTCGTCGCTTGGCGTAACGTAGGCAGGACCACCTATAAAACGAGAAAGCAAGCAAAAAAGTAGAGAAAAAAAGGAAAGGGAAGAAATAGGAAAGAAAAATATAAATGACTTGAAGTAGTGGAAAGGAGGAAAGAAAGAGAAAACCATTGAAAAACATAGAAGGCTGCCTTTTTTTTATTGTGAATAAAACTGACAAGTTGTTTAAAAATATGTATTGCTAAACATTTTGGTATTATGAGCAAATTATTTCCTATAAGACACCACTCGTTTCATGACGTATCCCCCATGGTATAGGTTGCACCAGGTTAAAATGGTGAATCAATCAATCAATGAATCAATCATCTTTGCACTTCCTTCAGGCTGGGCACCACAACTAGTTTTTTAGGGGGGGGGGGGTGGGGGGTGGAGGACTTCTGCCTGCCAAACCAGAAGTCAAGCTACAAGCAATACGTGCTGTACTGAAAGCGGCGAATTGAGTCGGTCGTCGATAATAATGTGATCTGTGGCTTATGCATGCCGGCAGTCATACGTGCGCATGCCGCTTTGACCGTTCGAGTCTTATTGCTGCTGACCACAATCTCAATTGTTGGCGTTCATTCGCCCAGGCCTATAAGAAGATTCTGAAATAATTAGGAGATTCTGAACTGGCGTTCAAGTCGGCACGTCAATAGGGGTATTTTTGTGGTATATTGCCGTCACCTGTAATAGCAGCAAAACACTAATACTGAATGCACAGAAAGATATGAATTGTCTGATCAGAAGTTTCGCAAACTGATCTACAAGATCATTCAATTTTTCTGCACAGCGCCATTGCTTAAAAGGTTAGTTAATTAGAGGTTCTTAATTGGAAAATAAGAAGAATACAGGAATAGTGTGACAAACTACCGCTAATACTCAGCAACATGCATTTGGTCGTGGCGTCATAGAGCGCGTTGGCCTATTATTAGGGTTAGGCTAGAGAGAGCTGAGGCGCCCTGTGTAGGGCAAATTAGAACTGTGTACGTTTGGCATTGTTGGTACAACATGGCTTAAATTGAGAATTTCGCTCTCGGTCTAAGCTTGATATGACAAATATGCAGTCGAGCCGGCGCAGCCATCATCATAGAACATCACACAGGACCAATAAGAAGACCAAACTAAACAGACCGGAAGTACGTTTGTCCCGTTCAACTCTCGTTTGCCTTATTTTGTACTGCGATAGAAAAGATGATACATAATACCGTGGTTCTCGCTTTGTTTTTGAACCTAATCGCGTGCCTCACTTCTCCTATTCGCGAGTCACAACTCCCTCCCCCCCCCCTCTGTTTTGTTTTTGTATTCTTTTTTATCTGATCTCACTTCTTCTATCTCATGCACTGTCTATTTTATCCCCATCTCCCGCGAGTGTTTCGGTTTAAGTGTCCTCACTGAGGCAGTTATCGTGCACTCCGCCGCCATTTCGCTACCCTTTACCTCCAACATGCCAGTTTTACAGCGAAAGCTGTTATGAGATCACTTTTCGGGTCACGCACAGTTACATGTTGTCCACCGCCGCCGGTGTCCGTTACCACGTCGCGCGATATTAGAAAAAAAAACTTGCACCAACGACACAATGACGCTTGAACCCGGGTCCACTAGGTGCCAGTCCAGTATTCTACCACTGAGCTACACCGGTGCTTGTGACTTGTTGTCAAACTTACCTGAGGCAAGCTTGATGTCAGGAGAGCAATCGCGTCTTATAGAGCGTTTTACAACAGCGAAAGAACAACCAGTCGTCGCACAATGTGATTAGCGTAACGAGTGGGCCGTCCAATGATCCAACCCATTACAAAAGCTTGTTCTTGTTTCTCTATTAACTGTGGTGCATACCCATTTCCTTCATAATTCCTCATCGTCGTCAGCCACGGCATGGACAATTGGCACAAAATTCCTTGCAAGTGTTTAGCGCATACCACGGTTCTCAGAAGAATGACGAAAAATAGCATAGCGAATGCCACCCTACTACCAATAAGTTTATTATTAATGCCCTGGTGGGTACCAAGCAAGTGTGCTTGCAGTAGTTACCCATTGAGTGTTTTGAAAAGGCTCTGAAAGGCGGTTCTTCTAGCTTTCGCTGCGACTGTGATGCGCCTGCCGCGCAGGCCTGGCGTTTTTTTTCTGGTTCTTTATTTTTTTAGTGGCTAAAGCATCCCTTACCTTACCGACTCCCACCCTCACCGTACCCCGAGGCACACGTGACCAGTGATACATGATCATCGAAGGCGGAAATCTAAGAATAACTTCGCTGTAAAAGACAACCACGTAACACGACTACAAGTTACAGCACGGCAGTCTCGTTAGTATACGTTTGGTTTCGCACGATCCGCGTTTCGTCAAACCACTTTTGAAATGTTCACGTTTTTAATATTAACAATTGTAAGGATTTTTTCCTCCCAGAACCTCGATATAATTAAAAAGAGACGCTTTGATGAGGGACTGCGGAAATCCGCTTTTTTTTTTTCATTTTAGTGTGCTGCCCTCGGCCGCTTTGGTAGGAGCCGGGAAAACCGGTACTGCTTCAACGAAAGCCTCCGATACCAGAAGGTGTTTTGCGACTTTCCCGCCAGGGGAAGAGCACATGCGCTGGGGCGTCATGGAAAAGGTTGATTCCGACTACAACAGGTACCTTAATCTAAGCCTATGGGCCTACAGCATTTCGCTGCCATCGAATTGCGGGCGCTGCGTCGGGGTTAGATTTTGTGACCTTCGGATCAGCAGTCGAGCACTGCAGTTCTAGATGACCACGGCGGGTCAGTATCCGTTTTCGTCGTTATAAAACGCAATGTAGACGTATATCTACATTAAGCAATTATGTTGACTTGTACGAATAAATAAACTCTCCAGCCACGTTTAGTCGTAGTTTTTAATGTAATTGGCCGCACGTTTCGAGACTCATAATGTCCTCTTCTTCAGAGGGTGATCCTGTTTATTGGACGATTGCGCAACTTTGTTGTAAGTCCTGAGGTTTACGACTCCACGCGCAGCGTGCCACTCCTACGTTGGTACAAGCCCGACCGCCGCATCGTGGGCCCTCTGGACAGTTGATCCCCGACATCGAGGCTCTTGATGGCGGATAGCCACTTAGGTTCTTTGGATTGGTTCTTGTCCCGTAACGAGAGGCAACGTCAGAGCACGTGGTATATACTAGAGAATTTGTTGCAGTGCTTTCAAGAACTATTGAAATAAATGTCGGGATAAATATTACGCAATAAAGCCGGGCTGGGATACGAACCTGTCTGCAGTAGTCTGAGAGTTAACGCCTGCGCTCAATTTCCCCAATTATATTCGTATAATTTTACCCACCCAGGCCGATATATTTCTATCATGTTGCTGCTTGCGGCTCGCAGCTTCACGAGACGTTGTGAACGTTTTTTTGTGATGTTACACGAACGGTGGTGACGTCAGAGCGTGCGACAACAAAGCCGAGAATCCCTTTGACACGCGCGTCACGCCGTCGCTCGCTTGACCCCTTCGTGTGAACTCTCATGACTGCTGAGAGGGCGGTATACGTTGATGCCACGCACCACCAGGTAGCCCCCTATCGGACATCATCACCATGGTGCTAGGATTAAGCCTTGATATATAATGCGGGCTTCACACTCGCCACGCCCCCCTGGCATACAAAACAGGGAGCTTGACTTCGTCGCCTCCTCGACTGCATTTGCAGTCAAGAATACTCTGCGAACGTGGGCTCACATACAGGGTCGTGTACATTGGCGGAGCTCGAATACTACGCGACCCTCCGAAGCACAGTACTTAACAGAAATTCAGGATATAGAATGCGTGTACTTGTTAAGAAAGAAAATGTTTTCCAGGAAGAGATCGACTATCTGCAGAATTTCCTCATGAAGGATGTGTAAACAGTTTAAGTAAACTTAGGGTGCACGTATATCATCAATCAGGCGCAATTTAGGAACGAATGACTCGCGGCATGTAAGTGACAGACAACTGAAAAATTACCCGAACTTGCCCAGTCATGATCCATGATCAGCAAAACAAAAGTAAGTATGAATACATGCCCTGGTAACGCCTCGAAAAGAGGATAACTTATCGAGATCAAAATAGGCCATCTAATTATCATCCCGTTTACGATAATTGTGCGGAATACGCAAAGCTTCATTGCCAGTGCTCTTTTTTTTTTGCGCGCTGGTATATGATGGCACCACATTAAAATGCTGTTAGACAATAGTTACTTGTAAAAGGAAGCTCTAGTCAATAAGGACGTTAGAAAACCGCTGTGTGCTTGCTGTGGTAGTTCAGCACATATTAGGGCACCGCACTGCAAAGTTTGTACACGCTGGTTCGATTACCGCATGGCTAAGGCGGTCTCATTATGGAGGGGGGGGGGGTAGGTTAGATCAGGTGCATGTTAAGAATCCCCTTGGAGTTCACATTATTCTGGAGTTCCCCGATACGGCCCACCTCATTATCATATCCCGGTTTCGGCCTGTAAAACCGCGGACTCTTATTCAATACATCATCATCATAACGGTACATTTTGTCGAGCAAAGGCCTCTCCCACGTTCTGCCAGTCAAGCCAATCCTATGCTTGCTATTCGCTCACTTTATGCGACCAAACTTTTCAATATCATTGCCCACCTAGTCTTCAGCCTCACCCTCGCGTACTTTGAATTTTGTCTGTCAGTAATAATGACCAGTGGTTATACTGCATACGCGCTGTATACATTCCCTGCCTGTACACACGCATTCTCGATATCGACTAAGACGCCAGTAACACCCGCTTCTTCGCACGTATCACTTTCCTTTACATTGCCCTGCCGTGGTGGTCTAGTACTCGGCTGCTGACCCGCAGGTCGCGGGATCGAATCCTGGCAGCGGCTGCTGCATTTACGATGAAGGCGGAAATCATGTAGGTCCGTGTGCTCAGATTTGGGCGCACGTTAAATAACCCCGGGTGGTCCAAATTTCCGGAGCCCTCCACTACGGCATCTCTCAAAATCATGTGGTGGTTTTGGGACGTTAAACCCCACATATCAATAATCAATTATCTTCCTTTACATTGCTCGCTGCGTCGTCCTCAATATAAGTTAAACCAGTTGTGTAAGCCTCCAGGTTTCTGCAGCGTAGGTAAGCACCGGTAGGATGCAGCTGTTAATTAAACATGTTAATAATTATGTTATTAGGCATATTATGAAATAATATATTTTTTAAATAATGGCAGTAATAAAGACTGTCTGAAACCGTAATGGGCATTTACGAACCAAATACTTTTGAAGCCGGCATGTGTGTCCTTGGTATGTACGTCCGACGAATGTTTACCCCGCGCGTAAGCGCCTCCCGCGAATTCAAAGTAAAAAAGCCCACGGTGACCTTGTTAAAGGAAAAAAAATACTCTTCCTGTGAATCAGATAGCGCCAGCCTCGCAGACACCTCAGCGATATGCGCCTCGTTGTTATATCAATGACGTTTCGTCGCATACGGTGTAAACGGCATCACATTGTCACAGCCACCGCTATTTTCTGCGGGAAAATCCCCCTCGCTTCTTCTCACGTCCCACTTTTGGACGGATGCGCGTCGGACGCAACAAATAGAAAACAAAATGAGCAGAGGGGCGTGAAGAATGGATGAATTGTTAAAAGGCCACGGCGATTCTCGTTCATAATGTGGCCTAAAACAAAGAAGCGGTGGGGAAACAAAGAGAGAGTGGTTGCCCTTCATTTTGTCACTTTCGTTTGTATCTATTCTTTTGCCGGGCGCACAACCTACCGAGCGAGTTGCCTCACGCTTAACCCCCTTCTTCACCCCCTTCTTCTTCTTTCTGCTTAAACACACACAAACACACACACGCACGCGCACACACACACGCACGCACACATACACACACACACAAAATCAGCGGAACACAAACGTTTGAAGCGAAAGTGCATGCTCACCAATGTCATCTCAGCTGCTTGCGTATATGCCTACGTGTGAAATAAAAAGAACATTAACACGTGGCCTGGAGATGGACAGTGAGGAAGAGAGCGAAATTAGACGACTGGCGCCCACAACCCACAGGGCTCCAGCGTAATATGTGCGCACAAAAAGAATACATCGGGGAGGTGGCGAGGGAATCGGTCACGCGCTGCTAGCAGCGCGTTGCGGATCAAAAGCGCACGAAAGGGCGACGGAATAGCTGTAAAACAAAGAACAAAAAAGGAGCAAACAAATGAACGTTAACGTAAAGAAGGGTTGAGAAAGGTAAAAACCCACCTTTTGTGACCGCCTTTCATTATACTTTTGTACTTCTCTATTTCTTTCGTTGTCTCCCGTTACTTCCCCCTCCTACCCAAGCTCCTCTCCTCCCGGCGATTTCGCCGTCCGATACCGGGACGGAAATTCGTCCGCGTCCAATCGGCCGGGCATCCCGGGATCGTGAGGTCGCTCACACCACCACGCCGCGGCGACTCTGGTAACGCGCCAGACACGTCGAACTTTGACGTTCCGATCAGCAGCTCTAGTGATGCCCTAGGGAGTCGGTAATTCACAAAATCACTACATCCGTTGGGCTCTAGAACTGTGGTTATCCTTTTCTTGTGTGTGAAATCTCACGACTCTTTTGAACCGGCGGTGAAGGGAGCCCCCCGTTGTTGAAGCCGCGCTCCCGTAAACGAAGCCATATCGACAAAGTGGTCGTTGTTAATCTCGTGAAGGTGTTGTCTTCTACAGGACGGTTCAACGAACGACGATATCGAACTCGACCAACTCGCTTCGCGACGAAAGCTTTACGCCTTTTTTTTTTTTTCGTTCGCCGCGTTACTCGCGAGAAATACCCGACCGTCTTCTGTAAACGTCGATAGAAGACAGCAGTGCCGCAGACACCCGTAACCGGTCGGCGACGTTTGTGATGGTTTTTCGTTCAACACACCTTCTGGACCGACAGACGACTTGGAGGCTGCGCTCAGGCCGAGATCACAACGCTCGAAGACCCAAACTAGCCGCTGCGTGAGGCTGGCTGGCTGATTCTGTGGGGATCGCAAAACAGCGAGCAGCGGGATGGAGGTCACCGGTGTGGCGCCGTCGCGAAAGTGCGCCTGGGCCATAGGGACTTTGTTTGTCATCGGTAAGATACTTTTTGTCACTATTATATAAAAGTGGCATATTTATCACACTGAATGAATCAGACAGTGCAGGATGTTTCACTTCATGCCCACTTGCCTTGGAGCTATAGAGACAGTGTGCGCTCAGTTTGGAGGGGCAGGTTATAGCGATTGAGAATTATGGTAATCGAGCACAGCGTTCATTACACGTTGGTTTCCAAAGTATGTTTGGTTTTGAAAGTAAAAAAAAAAGAACTTTCGGTAAGAGGTACGCTTGCACGTAGCGTCGAAAGAGCGCTAGGGTGTAGATGTAAATGGGCAAATGTAGAATGTGCGATTTAGTTGCTGGGTCATTTTTAACTTTTTTTTAAAACCGCAAAGATACACTATACAGACGACACGAAAATAAAGCGCTGTCTGTACTATATGCATAAGCTTGTTCTTTCGCCCACGTGCGGCTCTGCTCTATAAGTGAAAACTAACAGACAGTTCTTATAATATTGTGTCTAACAGAGAAAACGAGCCCTTAAATGTACGCTTCTTTCCTTTGCTCGATAAGCGTAGTTCGTTGTGTGCAACCTATCCGGGCTCCTGGATCGTAAGATGTGCGCATGTGGAAATGTTGTATGTGCAAACTAGGAAGTGAGAGTTGAACTTATTAAAGTTATGTTGAAGTTCTTGAGAGAGGGCTCACTAAAGGCAAGCAATCGTGCGCCGCTTTATTAGAAATCACACGAGTACAACTGTAGTACGCAATTTGAACAGACGAGTGTATACTAATGTGCATTTTGGTAAAAAGAAAACGGAAAGTGGACCGTCAGCAAATATATTTTCATTGCCAGTGTGTTTTATTTGTTTCTTTCATCTTCCTGTTTTCACTTATTTTAGTTGGTTATTTTCTTATTTGATTTGGAATCATGACTTACTTAACCTTTGCTGCAAGATGCAGACAAGCGAAGTAACTCAGGCGTTCTTCCTTAATGCACCATTTTCAAAGTAGCCCATGTGTACGAAAATAGAAGCTCACGGTGTCGTGCACTTGATGATATGAAAGGTGCTTAAATGCACGGTGAAGTATACATTCCTGCGTCAAAGAAAAAAATTGACAAGGTGGTTCAATGAAGGCGTTTCTATGAGAGCCTAAGCTATTTTGTTTCTGGTCTCTCCAAGGAATGATACTGATTGGACAGTCGTCTGCAGAAGGCGCTAAAGGAGTCACTATTCTGGATTGTATCAGACAGGAGATCCCGGCAACGGTGAGAAACTTTAAGACATGCGCATTACACATTAAACATTACAACGTAGAACTGAAAGGCACTGCTGAAGGAAAAAAAGCCCTTGCTCTGTGTTCATCTGTGGTTTGTACTCGTCACTTTCGTGCTAAACTGGTTATCCACTAAAAGCCGTTTGATTACAGTACTGTCCTGCAAATGATGAACTTTCGGGTTCTGGAGATCTGAAATAGTTATTTATAGTCGGCCTTTGAAAAGAACTGACAAACAACTTGCACTCTAATTATGCACATGAATTATTCTTTGCGTGATTGCACTGGGAATAATTGAAAATTTATTGCGCCAACTCTGTCTATGCGCGAGCGTGCCCTTGGTTTGCCATGATTTTGGATCGTTTGTTTGATTGGCAATAACAAACAGTGCGTGCTGAAAGGCCAACTGCATGGCCGCCAACATTTCTCCTCTCTATGAAACTTTTTACTTTGCTTAGTTTGCCAGAGATAATACCGAGACGGGATTGATTAGTGCCGCAGACGGGATAGATTAGTGCCACGAGTGATGATAACAATCATCATGACGTGACGTCATCGCTTGGCCGAAATTGATTGATTGATTTGTGGGGTTTAACGTCCCAAAACCATCATATGATTATGAGAGACGCCGTAGTGGAGGGCTCCGGAAATTTCGACCACCTGGGGTTCTTTAACGTGCGCCCAAATCTGAGCACACGGGCCTACAACATTTCCGCCTCCATCGGGCTTGGCCGAAATTCCAAGGAAACCCAAGTAATGTGCAGAAACATTTTGTAGAGGGCGAGAGAAGATGAAAACTATTTACTGAGAAAAAATAAAACGTATTTTCTCTTTGACTCTTCTTGGGGGAATCGACCAATCAAATTGATCGACAGAGGATTTCTCGAGCTGTAATACAAAAAAGATGCGTATCCAACTATTTCGTCACCTGGCCAGAGGGTTAGATAGGTCCAATAAAAAGAAAGGTTATAAGAATAGCAGTCTTCACAGAAAAGATGAACAATAGTGGAAGTATAATATTGAGTGCAAAATGTTATACATATTTAAATAATCATACTGAAAAAACAATGACAGATGCGATGGCGTAGTGGTTAGAGCATCTGCCTCGCATGCAAGAGGTCCGTGGTTCTAATCCCGGTGCCGCACAGCTCCCAACCGGATTAAAAAAATATCCGCGTGTTGATGGAACTGCATTAAGAGGCCTGGGGTGCGGCCTCACCGGTAACCACCGCCGGGAACGCACTCCCTCACCAGAGAAGAATTGGCCACCCTCGTGCAGTATCTGGCCACTACCTCCCACATGCATACGTCAAATAACTCATGGCCCTCAGTCCCCAGCAGCTGCGAAGCAACTGACCACGGCGGCGGTCAGATCTGCAACGCAGCAGAGGGTGCTAAGAATCTCTGGATCCGGACAGGCCGCCATTGGAACCTGAACTTGGCAACGTTTAACGCTAGAACCTTACCTAGTGAGGGAAGTCTAGCTGTACTATTCGAGGAGCTAGAGGGTGTTAAATGGGATATAATAGGGCTCAGTGAGGTTAGGAGGACAGATGAGGCCTATACGGTGCTACAGAATGGGCACGTCCTTTGCTATCGGGGCTTGGCAGACAGAAGAGAACTGGGAGTGGGGTTCCTAATTCACAGAAACATAGCTGTCAACATAGAGGAATATTATAGCATTAATGAAACGGTGGTAGGTATCATAATTAAACTGAATAAAAGATACAAGATGAAGGTAGTACAGGCTTACGCGCCTACATCCAGCCATGATGACGCTTCGGTTGAAAGCTTCTATGAAGACGTGGAATCGGCAATGAGTAAGGTAAAAACACAGTATACTATAGTGATGGGCGACTTTAATTCAAAGATAGGAAAGAAGCAGGCTGGAGACCAGGCAGTAGGAGATTACGGCATCGGCACTAGAAACGCCTGAGGAGAGCTACTAGTAGAGTTCGCAGAACGCAATAATTTACGGATTTTGAATACCTTCTACCGAAAACGAGAAAACCGCAAGTGGACATGGAGGTGCCCTAATGGAGAAAATAAGAACGAAATAGACTTTATAATGAGTGCCCACCCAGGCATCGTGCAGGATGTGGAAGTGGTTAGCAAGGTACGATGTAGTGACCATAGAATGGTACGGTCTCGAATTCACCTAGACTTGAGAAAGGAACGACAGAAACTGATACGCAAGAAGCCAATCAATGAGCTATCACTGAGAGGGAAAGTACAGGAATTCAGAGTGTCGCTGCAGAACACGTACTCGGCTCTTAGTGAGGAAACCAAC
Source organism: Rhipicephalus microplus (assembly GCF_043290135.1). Classification (NCBI taxonomy): domain Eukaryota; kingdom Metazoa; phylum Arthropoda; class Arachnida; order Ixodida; family Ixodidae; genus Rhipicephalus; species Rhipicephalus microplus. The sequence goes on along the minus strand of NC_134704.1, from coordinate 95,797,335 downwards.
CTTAGCGTAGATACAATGAGTGATAATCTGACGAGTATCATTAAGGAGTGTGCTGTGGAAGTTGGAGGCAGGGTAGTTAGACACGACACTGGCAAGCTTTCCCAGGAAACGAAGAACCTAACTAAGAAGCATCAAACCATGAAAGTGTCAAGTACAACAGACAAACTAGAACTGGCAGAGCTTTCGAAGTTGATTAATAGACGTAAGGCGTGCGGTGTAAGGAGGTATAACATGGAGAGAATTGAACACGCTCTGAAAAACGGAGGAAGTGTCAAAGCAGTGAAGAGGAAACTTGGGATAGGCAAAAGTCGGATGTATGTACTAAGGGAGAAAAAGGGCAAAATAACTACCAATATGGATAGGATAGTTAAAATAGCGGAGGAGTTTTACAGAGATCTATACAGTAGCCGAGACAACCACGACCTTAATACTATAAGAACTAGCAGTAACCCAGATGACACCCCCCCCCAGTAATTATAGAAGAAGCCAGAAAAGCTTTGGAGAGCATGCAAAGAGGCAAAGCTGCTGGTGAGGATCAGGTAACATCAGATCTGCTGAAAGATGGAGGACAGATTGTGTTAGAAAAACTAGCCACCCTGTTTACGAGGTGTCTCTTGTTGGGAAGAGTACCAGAGTCTTGGAAGAACGCTAACATCATCTTAATACATAAGAAAGGAGATGACAAGGACTTGAAGAATTACAGGCCGATCAGCTTGCTCTCTGTAGTATACAAGCTGTTTACAAAGGTAATTGCTAACAGAGTAAAGAAAACATTACAATTCAATCAACCAAAGGAACAAGCAGGATTTCGAACAGGCTACTCAGCAATTGACCACATTCATACTATCAATCAGGTAATAGAGAAATGCTCGGAGTATAACCAGCCACTATACATAGCCTTCATAGATTACGAGAAGGCGTTTGATTCAGTAGAAATATCAGCCGTCATGCAGACACTGTGGAATCAGGGCGTAGATGAAGTATATATAAACATTCTGGAAGAAATCTACAGGGGATCAACTGCTATCATAATGCTTCATAACGAAAGCAACAGAATACCAATCAAGAAGGGTGTAAGGCAGGGGGACACAATCTCTCCAATGCTATTTACCGCGTGCTTACAGGAGGTTTCCAGAAGCCTAGAATGGGAACAGTTAGGGATAAGAGTTAATGGAGAATACCTTAGTAACCTGCGCTTCGCCGATGACATTGCATTGCTGAGTAACTCAGGAGACGAATTACAACTCATGATTATGGAGTTAGACAAGGAGAGCAGAAAGGTGGGTCTTAAAATTAATCTGCAGAAAACGAAAGTAATGTAGAACAACCTCGGAAAGGAGCAGCGCTTCGAGATAGGTAATAGTGCACTTGAAGTTGTAAAAGACTATGTCTACTTAGGGCAGGTAATAACCGCAGAGCCGAACCACGAGATTGAAGTAACTAGAGGAATAAGAATGGGGTGGAGCACATTCGGCAAGCACTCTCAAATTATGACAGGTAGATTGCCAGCATCCCTCAAAAGGAAGGTATATAACAGCTGTATCTTGCCGGTACTTAGCTACGGAGCAGAAATCTGGAGACTTACAAATAGGGTTCAGCTTAAATTGAGGACGACGCAGCGAGCAATGGAAAGAAAAATGGTAGGTGTAACCTTAAAAGACAAGAAGAGAGCAGAGTGGATTAGGGGGCAGAGTGGATTAGGGGATTAGGGGGGTTAAGGGTATCATAGTTGAAATTAAGAAGATGAAATGGACATGGGCCGGGCATGTAGCGCGTAGACAGGATAACCACTGGTCATTAAGGGTAACTAACTAGATTCCCAGAGAAAGGAAGCGGGTTAGGGGGAGACAGAAGATTAGGTGGGCAGATGAGATCAAGAAGTTTGCGGGTATAAATTGGCAGCAGCAAGCACAGGACCAGGTTAGCTGGCGGAACATGGGAGAGGCCTTTGTCATGCAGTGGACGTAGTCAGGCTGATGATGATGATGATGATGATGATGACTGAAAACAACGAGCACACCAAATATATATGAAAAATTCTTTAGAAGAAAATGATGAACAATGGGGAAAATATCACATAAAATATCAAACATATTCAAAGAGCCATACTGTAAGGAAACGACGAACACAAAATTACTAGGAAAACACTACTTATACACACGAAGATTTTTTAGTAGCAAATGGAAACTCAAAATGCCAAGCCAGAAACTAAGTATTGTTTATAGGCAACGTGAAAAACTTCTGCGACTTTCATCTCGAGTGACAAGTTGTTCCATAACTTATCACCGAAAAATTGGATTTGTCTTGCACCTTACATATTCGACAATAAAAGCAGATGCAGATTACCGAAGCTTGTGTGAAAGTGTTGTAGAACAAGGACGTGTTTGTGTATAGTTTTCTATTTACTAAACAATAAATCTTTATTTGCGTAAATTCAAGAATTCAAGATTCGGTTCATTAGAGACTCCGTGATGTTTGTCTGAGTGATGCAATTGAAAAAAAGTGCTCAGTTTGGATACTCTTCTTACCACGAAACAATATCCATATATAAGTAAGCTGTTCACGACAAACCAGAACTGTATAATAATATTGGCAGCTCGAAAGAAGTGCCAATCGTCGTGTGCTCTAGCATTATGATTGTGCGCTTTATTCAATGCACGCAATACAATATGAAAAGGGAGAGGTGAAACTTATATTGAACAATTTCAACTATCAAAATACGTGCTTCGGAGGGTAATGGATAGAGGTAAACATGCTGTGTATCTCTACTTAAGTCTGTGAAGTATTAGCCAGCTTTTGGTGTAAGAAGCGAGCGAAGTCACAAAGTTTGTAACACCGTTGTCACCAGCGAGTGAAGTCACAAAGTTGGTAGGAGAAATGAAGCCGACTAGAAAGATCATTTAGAAATAATACAAGCTTTATTTCTTTTTCTCTCTGATCCGAATTTCTGCATGTATGCTGCGTATACTCGCATTACCATAGTGAGTGCTGTTCAACAAATGACACCCAAAAATTACAGTCAGGTGATACGCACCACATTCGCGATTGCCATGTCATTACTTCTTCCTATGTCATCGCGCAGTGCCCATTACGGCGCTAATACGATGCAATTAGATCATTTTGTGTAATGGAGCGATGCGGGGTATAACATTTTAAAGAGTGCTTTTCTGAGTAGCTCGCTAGATATTTACCAACAGCTCGTAATAGATGCAGGGCAGTAAGTGCTAACAGCTCTGTCCAGCCTCTCTCCTGGTATTTTAAATAAACGCTCTTTCGCTCTCGTACAAAGCATCGCGCTTCTCTCTATGTTTCTGCTACAGAGCCATTTTTTCGGCGTGTTGGTAAACGGAACTTAGACTGGTGGCACCACTGTGCACGGATATGTAGGTTGGAATTTCCTGAAAATGAAAAAAATTGTTCACGTTAGAGCATAGTGTTGTCCTCTCTTTCATGTCCCTGTCTTTTAACGGTCAACATGTCAAATGTTTCTACAGGTTTCTCCAAAGTTCCAAGAGTGCGTGGACAACGTAACCATTGGGAGCTTCTACAAATTCATGACCGTAAGTCTTACTCCCAATTTAACAAAAAAAAAGAGAGAGAAAAAGAACTTCATTTGGTGCATATAGGAAGTAGAGTTGCTTCCTTGGGTATTTTATGTCGACTTAGGTGAACTTGTTTTAGCACATGACAGACGTGTCCTGGAAAAAAAGGATGGACAACGCGCAAAACGTACTTGCTGGTATTTCTCTTGTCCTTGCATGTCGGTGCCAAAACTTGTTCACACTGGGCAGCTCACTCTCAAATTTTACGCCAGAGACTTAGTTACATCTTTGTTTTTCTTGCTACACTGCGCAGGGTTTGCAATGCATCCTGAGGCTCGCGAATGCAGTAAGTATCTTCGAACAATACTTTTGCTGTTTTGTTTGTGGATATTGTAACGAAGCTCTGACAGGTGATAAAGAGGTGGTATTTGTAACGCTGACAAACGCCGCAGCCATACCGGTAAAATATGAAACTTCCACAATGGCAAACTTTGGTCTGGAAAAACAAAGCACAGTACAGCGAGCACCGTTAACGGTTGCCTAAATCTGATCATTGATGAAAAGCGCAGTGTTTCACTCGTACAGTTTAATCGTTAGTGTCGCACGAACTCCTAATTGTACGCTGCCATTTACCTAGCGCATGCAGTGTAATTCCACGATTCGACATATTATCCCAGAAGCTTTCAAAGCATGAAGCTTTCAACCTTGGGTCGTAGGATAGCTTCGTGAAAAGTGATTGTCTGTGAATATCGGTTCAAACGAAAAGCTTATCTAAACTATACATATGCAGGCATGTCAGCAATATAGGAATGAACGAATTTCAAATTTCTCAAAAAAAAAAAGACACTAATGTTTTCAAATTTCTAGTGGCCATCAACTGGCAAGTGGCCGCACTAGAAAAGATTTTCATGTACGCCCAGTTACGTGTTAAAAATAAAGAAAGCATGCACAGGAATCTAGCATACCAGTAAATGAATGCCAACATCTATTACACTGAAGTTAATTGAGGCACACTGTATTCGGAGGTCCGTCCGAGTGATAGTAACAGTGAAAGACCTGCTTTCGCTCGAGTGAAACCAACACTTAAAATTCATTTCGTGGTTTTTAACAGTTCAATTGAACACTAATAATAGAGCTAAAGGTGCGAGTATCATCATGCCTGCACCTTATTACATACGCAACGCACCACGAAGCGAATGGTATGATTTCACGTGGATGTATGTTGTTAACGTTCTGAGTTGTGTTATTGACAAACAGCCTTTTTATTGTCTGATTTCGCTCTACTTTTCTTCTTTTCTAATTCACTGTATGCACTAACTTCATTGGGAAAACCTAAAGTTTCGTTGATCTTAACGTTAAGATTAAATGCGCATAACACATTCGACTACTGACCAGAAGGTCCTCAGTTAAATCCCAGGCTGTGACGAACGCATACCAAAGAGGTCGAAGTGCTATAGCCTGCGAGTATTTGGCTGCATGAATATTGTACTGTAACGGCCCAAATTTATTCAGCAGCGCCTCGTTTCAGTGTGTTCGTCAGTAACAGCATAGCCAAGAACATAGATTGTTGACTAGCTTACGTGCGTACCGTACACTGTTTGCATGGTAACTAAACAATGACATTGCACGCATGAATCATGTCTGTAAATGGCGTGCCACCTTTCCTCCCTTGCTTCAATTAACTGAACAGAAAAACACAAGTACGCACTACCGTCATGACTTAACGTATACTTCTTGTGAAGTGTTAATGACCATTCTTGCTATTTTCTTACCAATACTTTCTCGTGCGATAACGTTTCAATAAGATCGTGGAGTTGGGACTGAACGAGGAATTGTCACGCGACATTACTGGTTTCCTTTCTTTATGATTACTTTGCTGATCTCAAATGATCTTTTTTGAAACATGAAGCTTTGACAGCAAGCGCTAATAGGATGCACATTAGTAGGGACGTATGTTTCTCTTTAGTTGAATGAGATATTTACCACGTTTTTCTTTATTTTGAACAAGCAGCACAATTACATAGCCTCACGGACATTCGTCAAACTGCACACGGATGGGGACACAAATTTATGCACTTTATTCATGAGATTGCGCTTCACGTTTTTTCTGGAATTTCACGAATGCTCGTGAAATACGTGTCGCCTAACTTAACCTAACCTAACCTAACCTAACCTAACCTAACCTAACCTAACCTAACCTAACCTAACCTAACCTATCGCAAAATCCATTTGCAGATTCGACCGGATCGCTTTGTCGACACCGCGCTGCTGTTCTCGGCGGTGGGGGACTTCAAGGGTACCCGGTTCGAGCTTGCAGTCGACAAGTGCGCCTCGCCGCCCATGCTGGTACTTATGGTTGTCCTTATATACACTGCAACGTCATGCTTTTTTCCTTTCTTGCACTGCACGAGACTGGGGGTGGAGTGAGAACGCGCCACAATTCTGTATTTGTGATTTGCTCAACAACGACGCTACAATCCGGAACAAATAACCGACTCCAAAAACTAAACGCTAACCGATTCGATTTTTTAAACTCGACCTTCTTCGATATGAGGAAACATTACTTATTTCACTCTTAATTGCCGTATTCAATTTGCGCCCAAAAAGACTCTCAGCAAAGCTCAGCGCAAGCTGCACCTACAGTATTCTAGAACCTTGACAGTAGCAGTAGATCATTTTGTTCATATTGCGCGCTAGACGCCAGCGTTACGTATTCTCCTGCAACCTACGTGGCCGCTGGCGATAACGCTTGAATATTCGACGGCACATGCGTAAATGCTGACGCTCATCCCTGCTTGTGAGTTTATCGATGATCGATGCTGTGTGTGCCTATATAAGTGTGCAGCGTGCCTTGCTTGCTGTAATTTAAGTTTCAATTCCGAGGCCACAGGTTCGGCCAAATAAAGAGACTGTGCAGACACTGACTGCTCGCTTCGTCAACGTCACGACCCCGTGACAATATATTATACACACTGCGATATTGTGCAAGAGGTGGACACCTGGTTTGATTCACTTGCCTTCTACCAGCACAAACTACACTATAAAGAAAAAGAAAGGAGGCCTCCGACTCTCTTTTGCAACGTATAAGAGCTGGAGTAATATTGTATGTAACCTCTCTTTGTCCGTGTGTCAGTGTACGCTGAAATTAAGTTACGATGCAACGTATCAAACTCTCATGCATAAGGCCTTCGACTGTGTTTTACAACGTGTATGATTCGTGTCGTGGCTTCACAAAACACCCGGGCATAAACTAGAGCAAAGTACACGGTACAGTGTTTATTTATAGTCATGTCCGGGTGCTTCGCGCCGTCACGATGAATCTTCCCCAACTAGCCAAGTTTTCTATCTTGTTTAATGGCTCCGTCGACTTTTTTTTTTTTTTTGCAACGTATACAAGACTCTCATGCATAAAACACTCTTTGAAGAGGCACGAAACCCTCTAAAAGGGTCAGCTGTGTACGCTTAACTTTATGCACAATTTTGCTTTTTCATGCACTAAATGCTGTGTGGCGGGGTGCTTTTCAGATAGCCCATATTTCAATTTCATTTCTCTTTTAAAATTATTTCTAAATAAGTGCACACATGCTCACTGGCTGCTGTTTTTCGATATACATGATGCGATGGAAGTTGCGGCGGGCGGGGTTTCGTGACCATACGTACACTGAATCAAACTCATTGCAGTCATTATAACAGTGAATACCATGTTGATTATGCTGATTGTAGTACAAGTAGCCCATTTGTAGCCGTGAGTGAATATCCAGGCTTTGAAATGCACTCCGCCTTTTTCAGCACCCGCATGCCCCAGTCTGTAGTTTTAGCTTGAGTGTTTTTTAATGCTGTCTTTCTGTCTCCCCCTTCACATCCTACCATCTTCTTCCCCGATTGTAGAATAGCAAATCACACATGCGTCTGCTTAACCTTCCTGCAATTGGTTTCTCTTCCTCCTCCTTGATTCAACCTATATCACATAGTTTGCTTATGTGGGTAGGCATTATTTCCGCCCTGATGGAAGTTGATAAAGAGAACTTCTGCTTTAATTGTGATCACTTCTAGTTCAAAATAATCTATTAATAGTAATAGTTGTTCATGCACCTGTTTTATTCTTCAGGCGATCAAGTTCACTACCTGCCTTTTCACTCGGTTTCAGGAGGTGAGTTGAACTTCGCATACCTTTTTAGTGCACCGCTTAATAAATGAACAATAGAATAAAGTAACAGATTGCTCCTAGAAGTCTGGTGAGTGTGCGACACAATATCGAGCTTTTAAGACGCAGAGAGATTATATTTGCGTTCAGTAGCTATGCCATAACACTTGTTCACCCCGTCTGTGTGCCAATAATACGTAAAAGCTATCAAGAAGAGGAATGTCTACCACTGAGCAGCGCGATAAACACACACACACACACACACACACACATATATATATATATATATATATATATATATATATATATATATATATATATATATATATATATATATATATATATATATATATATATATATATATATATATATATATATATATATATATATATATATATATATATATATATATATATACTTTCGTTTTCGCACCACACAAATGAAAGCACGGCCATGGCATGGTCCACTTGCCTTCTATTTCACTCATTTCTCAACACAAATACTAGTATGATATGGTAAAAGTTCATTTAGGTCCGTAGGGTCATTAACTGGCATGCAGCAAGCCACTCCCTCGTCGGTACAGACAGGCCTTGCTTTGCCGCCAGGTAATGGGCCCGTTCGACTGGCCATAGTTTTTTTCATTGAATCCAGACTGCCTGTCTTTAGGAAACAGGTAAAACTATTTCTTTGCTTTGTGATTTATACTTAGTAACCATTGGCCCAGTATTTTCGCTGGTGTTAGTTTTACCTTTAGGCATGACGTATTACGGACGTTAAAGCATCATCGAGAACAAGAAAAAACTAAAAAGCTTAAACACCAGCGCGTCTTTTAGATCCCGCTTTCTCAGCTTGTGTGCAGCGTCTAACAACGCGACAGCAGGCTCTGATTTCGACTCGCACTGCACATTTATGTTTAACTGCTCGCAGGTTTGCAAAACGAGAGTGAAGAAACCAGGATAGTGATTCCTGAATATTTTTGCGGAAGCGTACGAAGCATTAATTGCTGAGCACGCATCTGCGAGTCGAGGACGAAGCGGCAAGCCACGCGGCACTTCGTGAACAGCGGAGGTTCGCGGACAGCAGCCTCAGAAGCACGTGACCACAGCACCGGAGGCACTTGCGACAGTGAAGCGTGGGACGTGGTTGTCGCATCACTACATTGGCATCACTATGCTTGTACTAGCTGAAAAACGGAAGTGTTGTCTTTACAGTCAATATCGCTGCTTATAGGTCGCGCCGTGTATAGATATTTCGCACTATTCACGACACTTAGAAAACGTGAGCCACCGTAGCACGCAGCGTAGGACTCGCCTTTGCGAAGTCGTTGGTGGAAGTAAGGCTTGAGGTTCCACTAAGTGCTTTAGCACCGGTGACAGGGAATCATTTTAGGTGTGTCGAGAATAGGTTGGTAAAAAATAGTAGTGGGCACTAGCCAAAACTTGCACTTTAGGTCTACAGACTGACATTTTCGTATAGATGAGAAATTGAAACCACACAAATTGACGTTTAGAGAGCTGATACGGTGATTTGAGAAATCAGAAGTAGAACAGATGACAACTGTAATAAAAAAAAAGCGTCAGCTGAGAAGGAAGAAGTTAAGAAAAGAGATCTCCCCGCCCCCCTCCTCTTTCTTGTTTTGGGATAAAAAATAGCATCCGCCTTCAAAAAACGGCAGTATTCTGCACAGGGTCATGGAAAAGTGAGCGGTTGCAGTTGAAGAAACGTCTGTCCTAAATATAGAGTAGATATGACAAGGGCCATGCCATTGCTCTGATTGGCTGGGACGCTAGATTGACTGATGAACACTGATAGCCACAGAAGTCTCGCAGCGAAGTGCGGACTTTTCGTACAACCAGAAGAACAAAAAAAAAAAGACAGTGAGTGAATTATTTGGACTTACTCAAAGAATCTATAAGTAAAATGAAATTACTTCTCTTCACTTTCCCCTATTTGTCGTGAGCATGCAATTACAGCATCAAACTATGTTCTGAGCCCTATGGTATACGGAGTAGACAAACGGTTTATACATTGTCCAACTTTTCCTAATAATTAAAGCTCTCGTCTGTTATTTTTCTGTATTCAAAGCCAGTTTGTAAGAATCTGTGCGAAATTTTGCGATGCTGGAATGCTTGGTAAGAAAAGACTGCTAATTCGGGCAGAATCAGCACTGCCTTTTCTTCGAAAATGTTTCTTTTTGTTACTGGCTGACCGGTTGGTTTTTGAGGGACAAATTCAGCGTCACAGTAGGTTGAAAATTTTTATTACAAAAATATTCAGGGTACGATATTCGTTTTGCACACGAGCACTACGCTTCTGTCGGCCAAGAATCATGACCCAGCGTCGGCACACAACAATCATGTTGATATGTTTGGTTACTACAACAGTATGCAAGCATTACAGTAAAGGAACTGTATAACACTACTGGTATATAGTTCGATATATATATCAATACAGGTGACTGTCAGATATTGAAGCATGAACAAGGTACAAAACCTTAAACGAAGGTGCATCAGTGTGCATTGCTTCAAGATAAAGAAAGAAAAGTCGACGAGCAGCAACCCTTTTCATTTTCTTATTAACTGCTGCCTGGTACGACCTACGAGAATGAAAGACTTCTCTGTTAAGAAATGTAGTGGATGCATAAGCAATGCATCTTTTTTTCTGGCTTGTTTGTGGTGAAGTTACCGACTGCATGTATTTGTCCAAGTCCCCTTCACGATGTTGGTGTCAGAATGATTGCCATGTCTTTAGCGATTATTCTTGCTATGTTTTGCTGTCTGGTTAACCTTTGTGCCTTCTCCGTTTTGTATTCTTTATGTTATTCCTTCTTTCGTTATAGACTGTAGGAGGATTTCTATACGTACTATAGCCATAAGAAATACCTAGTGCTTGATGTCGTAGTAGGCTACAATCATTATGGTAATTTTCTGCATCCTTATTTATCATTATTTGTGGAACTCAGAATCATCCACCTTGCTTGTTTTTTATGTGCGCGTTGATTTTTAATGTTAACTTTGATGCAATATCAATCCTTCTGCAAGCACATCGATGCATCGCATGTAGCGATTGCTCATAGTGCCTGAAACAGGGTATAATAGCCAGAAAAGCAATGCCAGCTATTCATGTATATTGTGGTTTATATAATGACTGATACCTGCACATTCAGCGTTTATACAAGTTCTATAGTTCCAGAGATGAGATGAGATGGCTGCAAGGTTTTGCTTTTTTGGCGTACCGATAAAAATAGGAATCTAGGGTTGCTGCTTTGCTATTCGTAGATTTCCTCGCGATGCCTGTATCATATTTCTACGCGCCGCTATGTTCTTTTGCTTTGCTCTGAATGGACAAGAAGGAAGAATGTAGGGTGTCATTAGCGCGAGCATAATGTTCAAAATGCCTGTGCTGGATCGTGCTTTGAATTTTTTATTACTGTGCAGGACGTCTTCAATTCCACTCGTATATATGGAAAGTTATATGTGCAATGCCGCTTTGCAGTTCTTTCCAAAGCACCATACCTTAAGCTTACTTTGAAACAATGTCCTTTACTGAGAGTTGTTTGCGAATGAACTTGATGGTAGCAAATGTGTGGTGAACAGAAAACTGTAGTATGCGCAGTTGGCTTTGTGTAGAAAATAAACGTGCAAGAATTCACGCAATGTCGTAGCAAACGTATTTGTCTTGCAATGTTTCTCCACATAGACGTAAATCTCGCACGCAGTCATGCTTGTCAAGTGGAACAGAACGAAGCTCTTGAATGTGCTTCAAGCTATTAGTACAGAACATATTTTTGTCGACAGCGGTCTTGCGAAGTACTGCTAGCTCTTACGTATTGTACGGCTTAAAATAATGTGCTTAAAAGCGGAACTATGCGACTTAAAGGTATACGAAAATATTACTGAAAAATACGTATTGTATGACTCTGGTAAGCAGGAAAGATAAGCGTTTTGTTTTGTCTGCCATTGTGAAGACAAAGAGGAGGCATATGGAATGGGGAGGGGAGGGGGGAAGAGATCGAGGCAAGAAGTAAGCCCACCTGCCCCGGCGTGCAAGCAAGCGAGGTATACGACAGGTTTTGTCCACCGTCGATATGCGGCCAGTGTCGAATTTGTCCCGTTGAAAAATGTAGCGCAACGCTGCAGTGTCATGTGCGTTATCTGTTAATTGTGTTGTTAGGAATGGATGCCTCAAAGAGGGAATTTAACGTAAGGACAAAGCAGCGAGAAACGCGCGACTTCGCACTTAGTGCGAATGATCATGTTATTCGGGCGCAGCAGTTACAGGACCGGCAAGATTAGAGAGAAGGATCGCATGGACTACCAGAGGGTGACATACGTGGCAGAATGTCTCAGAGGCGATGCCCAGGGCTCAGAAGTATGGAGCTTTCATGTTCCCGGTGGCCACGCAGCTCAAGCATCTTACCTGGGTCCGGCTGCCCGCACGGCAGTTTCTTCATAGAAGCCACGAACGTTGCGAAGGCGTCCGTCCGTTCGAGGTAGCCCAGCGACTTCCACAGTGCTTCGGCTGGGAATGTTGAAGTGGCGCCCAAACGTTGACACTCTCAGAGTGCGGATCGTCGTATCGGCGTCCGTCATCGCTATTTTGATAAGTGTAAGGTGCTTTAAAAACGAGATCAATGCTGCACAAAAACTGCGCGTGGGCATGGTGCGTGGCCCGGTGAATTCATCGCTCGTATTAGTGTGCCGATCGTTTCTCGAACATGTTAAGTCACGGCTTATGAACGAAACTAAGAAGTCATGTATAAGCTCTCTAGAACGACTAAGCACTTTATTAGCGTCATGCGTACATGCAATTTGATCGTGCTATTTAGGAACAATTTGTTATTTTTACAGCGAAAGCTGTTACTATATCACAACACGGGTCATGTGCGCCGTATAGTTGTCCGCTGCCGCCGCCGGTGTCCGCAACCACTATCGCACGAAATAAGAAAACAAAAAACTTCAGTAAATATAAACACCAAAGACACAATGGGATTCATAGCTGGGTCAGCTGCGTGCAAGCCCAGTATTCTATCACTGAGCCACGCCGTTTTTGCTTTAATGCATGAAAATAATGCAATCAAATGTTGTCACATATATGTTTACAGTTTATCGTTCCAAAATTATGAAACTGTGTCTTGAGCCACTCTGTTTTTACCTCGTTATTACTTTCTTTTGTACACCATACAGTAATAATACAGTGCATAAACAGTGCATGCAGAGGCAAGAAGCATACATCGGTGCTTTGAACTCATTTACCAAGTGGCCTTAGGTAAGCTTGATGTTTGGAAAGGAATCATATTAGTATGAGTGATAAAGCGTTTTAGAACAGCAATAGAATAACAAGGTGTCACACAATGTGAATCGCGCAACGAGTGGGTAGTGGAGTGCTCCAACACTTTAAAGAAAGTTGATCCTATTCCCCTATTAACTATGGCGCATATCCACTGTGGGGTACTGTGATTACAAAAGCTTCAAGCTTAGTTCTTCATCGTCGTCAGCCACTGCCCGAAGTTCCTTGCAACTGTGCAGCGGGTACCATGCTTCTCCGAAGAATGATGAAGGATGGCACATGGAATGTCTGCCTACTGCAGAATGATTTATGGGATAGTGGGTACCTGCAAGTGTGCTTGGAGCAGTTACTGAAGGAGTGTTAAAAAAAGGTTCTGAAAGGCCGTTCTTCCAGCTTTCTCCGTGACAGTGCTGAGCGTTTTGCGCAGGCCTGGTGGTTTTTTTTTTCTTGCAAATCTTTTTTTTTTTCTTGCTAATACTTTGTATATTTAGGCATAACACGTGTTTGGAATGTAAGCAGCTTTGCTTCTCCGAATGGCCGTCACTGCGATGCTTTTTTCTTTCTTCTAAACTTGACACAATGCTCCAAAATCTTGCCGATGTGACATGCACGTCATCTTTTTTCTTGACATACATCATTACGGGTTACATATCAGTTCATCGAACTTCCAAAATTTTTACCTGTGCAAGTTGTCAGTGAACAGACTTACAAATCCGTACAATTTTACCTGACTAAGCATCGGTTATTCTTTAAAAGTGATACTGTTAATGGATTACCTTTAACACTTTGCATTGTCACTTTACCTGCTGTAACGAGCATATTCCAACTATATGATTAGATATAGCGTGAAGAGAGAGAGCGGGACTGTTTTTTAGAAAAACAGAAATTTTCGCCGGCGTCTATATATCGCTGGCATGCTACTCTGTACAGGGATGGGGAAAAGGACCAAAAATTTGAGAAGAGAGGGAAGAAAGCGTAAATCGTGGCATGGCAATGGGAACAATATACAGATGCGAGACAGTGAAATACATCTATTGGAGCGCTGTGTCCTCTGTCTTTCACTCCTTCTGATTTGGGTGCACGTTAAAGAATCCCAGGTGGTCGAAATTCCCGGAGCCCTCCACTACGGTGTCTGTCATAATCATATGGTGGTTTTGGGACGTTAAACCCCGCATATCAATCAAATCGATTTGTCTTTCACTCCCACGTAGTTCGCGCTGTTCTGCCAAGAAATGTGAGCAGAGGAACGTGTGTACCTCGCCTTCGCAATCCGTACTAAACGTTCGGGCCTCACTTCACTGCAAGGCGTCTGGGAAGGAGAGGGGGGCGCAACAAAAAACTGTGTCCCCCTCCCCCAAATAAAAAACAGTGGCATGCCTATCGCCTATGGTTGTGCCATAAGTTCAAGAACCAACGGGCCTGCATATTAACCCTTGTGTGAATTCTTGCAGAAGCTGTTTGACAGTGAAGTTGAATCACACTAAATCAGCAGAGCCTTGTCGCCACTGCAAACATTTTAGTTCGTGGCTGCCCCATGAGAACTGCCCTTTACAGCGTAGCTTCGTCGAAATAACATCAATCGGATGCCTGTAGTCAGACGTATGCTACTGCCCTTTCTTTCTGTCTTAACGATACAATCCTAACTGCTCCAAAAGCTGCACTGCGAACTTTCTGGAGGTCACAGATGCCCCATTGGTTGTTGCTCTATCTGCAAATGGCTTTCGTGAACATGTGGGGAATGGAGAAGTTGGCTTTTACTGCGATTACATCAAGCTTCACTTGCGACCTTGCATTCTGCGAATTTAGCATGAAGCGTTGTCCTACAAACTTTGGCACTGATAGTACCGTCTCGGGCGACGCATTTGCATGTCCATGTGCCAAACGCACTTCTCGAAATTGGGTTTTGTCAACGAACCAAGTAGGCACGCACGTGTAATAGCGATGAGCCAGCTATGTACCTAACTTTCGGATTCTGAACGCGTATCCCGGCGACGTTCCATGCACCGCACCTTAGCGCGTCACCTCGTAGACAAGCCAACTCTTCCGCTTGCATAAGCACAAACAGAATAAGCGAAGCAGCCGTGTTCGTCAGCTGAGATTTCTGCCAGAATCAGCGTGCGCATTGTAAGTCGTATACACACGACATCCTCTGGTCTGGCAGTGCACTCAACATAATTGCCACTGTTTGCTTTGTCCATACGCATGTCACTCTCGACGTGTACCCATGCAAATGAACATTCGCGAGAAGCAATTACCAGGGTGTCAGTGCCGCATGCAGGGTCGCTTTGAATCCCAATGAGGTCATTTCCTCAGAAGCGCCTCACTCTTTACACGCTCAAGTGATTCGACCTACGCAGAGGCCTCAAACTACCACCACCTTCCCAATGAGCTTCAGGGAGGGTGAATAACTACTGCTGCAATGCCTCATGGGGGCGTTGAGGGGTTGTTTGGCTTACAGTGCATCGGAATATGCATAGTCATGGTCAGTCAACCTGTCCTAGTAGCCCAGCCGATATTTGTAATTATCGCGCTGCCCTTAACGTGCAGTCGTGGTATCAAAGTGTGGTCGTAGCAGACACATTTGTGTAGAAGTGAAACGCGAAATCTCCCGTATACCCAGCATGCGTTGGACATAAAGAGAATCTTGTGCGCAAAATTAATTTGAAGTTGCCTGCTATAGCTAAAATAAAAACCCAATTAAGCGTTTGGTGAGTAAAAGTTCAGAGTTAAAACAATTCGGCAGATCCCACGTACCTGGGAATCGACGTTATGCGAAGTACGCGGAGGGAAGGTGACCATATCACAATTTTTTTATTGAGCGACACGTCATGAAATGACGCTAAATATGTGTACAAATGTTGCACGCACAGACATGTGTTGGAGAATTACAGATGTTTGTATAACCAGTTGTTTGCATTTGCGCAACGACGTCAACAGGAACATGCGTATTAGCAACACCAAAAGCTGATATGAAGCGCTCATGTTCGCTAGGATGCTTGCCCTGGACACTGTTACGTAAATAAAATTCAGCGCATGGCAACTAACCTCAATCGACGTTAACCAGGCGTGGCGGCTGTATAAAAAGAGTATATATCTAATGTTTATAAAGTTGGGTAGGCAGCACTGCAACCACTATTAACGTGTCACGAAGATTTGCATCTATTTGAAAAGAAGTTCCGAGACCTGGCGTAGCTCTGTGGTAAAATGCTTCATTGCCACGCAGAATACTTGGTTTCGATTCCAGCTGGCACCCGGACATTTCTTCTTTGCATTCGTTGGGTCGACGCTACCAACGTCGGGTATTGCTCACGCGTTAAAATTGCCCATGTGTGTTCTCTGGTCGTTCCTGGGTAGATGCTGAGTGTCAATCCCTTGTGGCACATACCCGCATTCCAGCGGCACATACCCGCCCGTGGGTTTGTGCCGCTGTCTGGCGCGAAGTGTTCGAAGGTGTACGCGACGGGATTGTGGCATTATTCATGTCTTGACCAGCGCGTAATATTCGTCAAACCATCTTACCCTCCCATGCTAATTTTGGTTCACGCCAAGTTAAGGGGGTGACCAGGAGAGTACCCAAACGTAAGCGGCTAGATAGATAGATAGATAGATAGATAGATAGATAGATAGATAGATAGATAGATAGATAGATAGATAGATAGATAGATAGATAGATAGATACGCTCAAAGTCGCCGAAGTTCGCTGAGAAATGCTTCGCATTTAAAAGAGAAAAGACTGTGAGTAGAAAAGTAACATGCCTATAGTGACAATGCAAGCTACGCGTTGGTTCTATTACCTGGCCCCTAACGAGGTGACATAACGAGTTTTAGTTGGGATCTGCAAGTTGTCGAGCGCCCAATAAAGAGCATTATGCCACAAGTATTTTTTAATTGGGCCTTCAGAAGCAGAAAAAAATAATGTTTTGAAGCTGCACAAAACCATGATGCGAAAAGGCGATCTTCAAATCTTCGCCGCTTGCCGCATGTAGCGTTCCCCAGCCAAATCTCTTCCTTGCCCTCTTCGTCACGCGAGCGGGTGGATCACATGGAGCATACGCACGAGCACGTCATGCTCACACAAGGTCACGAGTGCATAAGGTGACCGGTGTCCGGTCCCCTGGCACGGAGTCAACAGTAGGGACATCTTCCCAGTAGGCGCCGCACGTGGGAGGAATTATGAGCGCTGGAACACGGATGGCATCAGCACAATGCGCTTATATAGCGCGAGAATACGAACGCATTTGAAACGGAGGACGATACTAATACTATGTGAGGTTGTACATCCTAAAACGATCATGTGGTTATGAGAGACGCCGTAGTGGAGGACTCCGAAAATTGCGACCATCTTGTGTTCTTTAGTGTCCACTAACATCGTCCAGTAAACTCATCATAATATTAATAGCTGTTGTCACGGTCACACTCACAGATAGTCTCACGTCTTGCTGTGATTCGCGGTCAGAATTACAATACAAGCATACATTCCGTGTAATATTTTCAGGGAGACATTATGACGGCATCGGTTTATTGCTCTCTTTCTCCTCTTTCTTGTCTTCGTCTTTGCCCTCCTCTTGCTGGCGCTATAGCGATGCGAATCACTACGTTCCGTTTGTGTGACATTCAACTGGAAGCGTAAAAAAAAAAGAAATGACATTGTTTGTCGATTGGCCAATGCTTTTACAGAACACACTTTAGAATACGAAAAGTGTCCAATTTTTTCTATGCAGCAGACAAGGACAAATAACGGAAGATTAAACATGCATTCACCGCGCGGGAATCGATGTTACGGATACGAAATACTTCAAGCACAAGATTAAGCAGTCAAAGTGTCCTACGTGCACAACATGTAACACTGTGGAAGACTTGATTGAGAGGGATGATCACATGGAGAAGACTCCACTGTGATTGTTCCTGGCATACGATGAAAAACGACAGATTCCGAAGACTGCATTTCTTTGCAAATTTGCAACGCGGCTTGAGCTTACAGCAATACGTTCTTGGATGGTGGTAAGATAGCAGGTGTGCAATCCGCAATAATAAAGGGCTGTTGCTGTTTTCTGGAGACTCTCGACTTAAAAAAAAAACATTTTACTTAATCTTTTGTGCATATAAATGTGTTTGTGATTGTACGGAATATTTGTGCGCATACATAATCATTGTATATATCATAGTCATCACTCACTACCTTAAGTAGCAAGCCAATTTGGTGAACCAAGCTAGCACCTCCGAAAACATCATGAATTATTACCACATATCGCTTTTTACAATTTAAGATATTGTGACTTGAGGCAATTGAGGTGACAGGGCATCGCTGAAGTTGAAAGAACGGCTTTTTTAAATCACTAATGAGCTTCAATATGTATTCATATTACCAGATGAGGCAGCCACGACTGCCACATTTCGACAAAGTCGAGATGCAAACGCACTCACGTGGCACTTAAATTTAGGGGCACATGAAAAAAAAAATCATCACCGGTATTCGTAACTAGTATGGAGCTCACCATAAGCACGTGCTTCGTAATGGCACCACGGTTTCGGCGCATATATTTTCAGCATTGTTTACGCGAGCTGACTAGTGTCCGGTGTTACTGTTTTCTTTAAGCGCAGGGTGGTGGTCTAGAGGGCACGGCTGTCGTATGCTATGGCCATTGATTGGTGTAAGGTAGGCAAGATCAGGTATAGAGAGAAAGATAGGAAAGAAAAAACAGTAGTAGAAATAAAGAAAAAAAGTCAAATGTGGAGAAGAGAAAAAAAGAAATAAAGGGAAGGGGAAAGAAAGAGAAACGAATAAGGCTGCCCATCTTCGCGCTTCCTTCAAGCTTGCCACGATTAATGCGAAGTTCGCGTATTTTTTTTTCCTCCGGAATGAATGCATGCAACTAACTTCTCGCGCGCAAGCTGGATGCTTGCTACTTTCATGTTCTTCAACTCCGACTCGAGTCACCCCTTACCAACAGCGCACTAAGCAAAGAACTCTTTTTTATACTTGTCAGTATTTTAAGGGGCCTCTTAGAGGATGTTACCACATTTCATTGATATCCTTTTGCACAAAATTTGCATTTGAGCATTACTGCTTAATAATTCTGTTTGCGCAGACACACTAAGAGCCGTGAGCTCTCACTCGGTTACAACAAAATACAAAATATTTTTCTGTTTGTCCGCCCTTAACGATACCTTAAACGGCCTACCCCATCCGCAGCGACCACCAATATTGCTCAAGGCCCAGCGTTCATACTTGTGCAATTGTCAATTAAATAAAATTTCATTCCACATACCTGAGGCACCATAACAACACGTCGATGTTTTGTATGTGTGCCTTTATACTGGAAAAAGCACACGCAAGTATTTATAAGAACCGTAGCGTTAAAGATGCTGCGCTGACAGTGCGACGCGGTGCTCGAAAAGGCACGTGTTACCAACTATTTGCTAAAACGACCCGCTGGTGGCACCTGCCCGTCGCTTCGCGTTTTACACCTTATCGCCTCCGAGAATGGCGCGCATCTTTCTCTGCAGGCACGCAGGCCTTCTTTCGTTTTCGGAGATAACTACCAGATGGCGCTCGTGGCTAACGTGCCTCGATGCGCTAGTTCGCCTCCGCTGCACGCTCGAGGTACTCCAAGGCCGCGTTCACACTGAGCATTCCGGCCGCCAAAAGTGCTCCGAATCCGGTTCGGCGGCGGCGAGATCCGCCGAAAGAGCCCTCTCCGCGTCGATCGCTCTCGGACCGATTTTTGCGGCGTCTGCCGCCGAATCGGTCACCGCGGACAAATAGGAGTGCTAGTCAAGGAATTTTGAAAAATGGCGGCCAAGTCCTACTCACTTGTTATGCTGCAGTGCACGTAACTGAATGTTGAGTGATTGATTGATTTGTGGGGTTTAACGTCCCAAAACCACCATATGATTATGAGAGACGCCGTAGTGGAGGGCTCCAGAAATTTTGACCACCTGGGGTTCTTTAACGTGCACCCAAATTTGAGCACACGGGCCTCGACATTTCCGCCTCCATCGGCGTAACTGAATGTTGAAACCAGCGGGAGTTTAACCTACTCTGTGCCTACTTCGCCTCTGTGTTTCGTGGAAGAGGTGACCGAGCTTGCTGTTGTCGTGACCGAGCTTGTTGCGGTCTTGCAAAGCAAAACGAACCCACCAACGCCGTTGGCGTCGGTGGTTTTTTTGCTCTTCGTGCATTACAAGACAGCCACTTGCCAGGAAAGTAAGCATTACTGTCTTTTCTTGCTTCTTGCGTACGAGAATCGTCGAAGTATACACCACCGGATAGCGTAGTAGCGTTTGCGAGCCGTGACAACAACCGAGTGACACAGCGCATCCATCCCGCGTTCGCCCCGTAGTAGATAACATATTCGGCGGCGCGAGGCGGGCCCAATGCGAACGACGCTGTGTTTCGGCGGCAGGGGAATTTCGGTCGCTGTAGAAAGCGGATGTTTCAGTGTGAACTAGGCATAACGCAGCACCTCCAGAATACCATTCACCGATTTTCGTGCGTAGACCATCAAATAAACGTTTTGTTCACTCTTTCCAGGCGCAAGACTATCGTCTTTCGGGGGCATTTGCAATGTACCGTGCAGATCCGGGCCCATTTTTTCTTTTGTGATTCCTCAGCATAGTAACCGAAGCTGAACACGATGATCTTCGTCATTTGTCGATAGATGAAAAGTGTTCTAAATTCAATATCAACGTTCTGTACAATTATTTAGGTTAGGGCCACGAAGTTGTTCCTTTGAACGTTATGGAGTTGTTTGGTGTTCGTACCAGGTTGTCGGAACCGGCTTGTTGCTTCCGCAACGTGACGTCAATACTTCAGTGTACAATGTCTTTTACTGCATAAAAACGCATGATGCATGACAAAAATCTATATTTTCTTGCGCAGTGTTGTGCACTGATCCTTTATTATTTTGTTCCCAGACACGCAGATTTTCCAACCTTCCAGAGGTGTCTCCAGTGCTGTTGGAATCAGGTTTTTCCATCTTCTTATTATCTGGGAAGTTTCCGAGTAGAACTAATGGCCTAGTCAGGATGCTGAAAGACATAATATATTATTGGTACACTGGTTGGGATGCCCACTTCTTATACACTAAATGTCAGTAATTGATCTCGTGCTTACTGGTACTTTTAAATACTGATCATCAAGATTCGGAAGGTGGACAAGAGGGACACACTATTGTGGTTTGCTTTTTAAATTGCCATGTCTGGTCACCAGCTTGACGAATCTTAACGTGTTTTTCCACCACCGTAAAAAGCAGCACAAAGCGCTGGGAAATGCATGCAACTTCACTTGCTTAGCCGTGCAAATAAGGAAAAACAGCTTGATACGCCCCAATCTCTGTCTTTGATGCACTGTCTCCGAGTGTTCGTACTGAATGCCTCAATTTTATAACCACCAGCAGAGCGCGCTTTGCGAGTTGAAAGCACTCACAGGTTCTCATGCATTCGCCTAGGACGGCTCGAAATCGAGTCGCGACTAAAGCAAAATCAGATACTTGGACAACAACATAGCAGAGATATTCTTTATAGCATTCATTCACGCCAGTGTTTCATTCATTTATAGCATTCATTCACGCCAGAGGGCCCGCGAAAGGGACGCCAGGTTTAACCTAATAGTCCCCCGAGTGGGCCAAGGTGGCTGACGTTGGGTTGGCTCGCGTCTCTTGTGAACCGAATAAAGTTGCGCAACTCACTCACTCACTCACTCACTCACTCACTCACTCACTCACTCACTCACTCTTGAAATCAAAAGGAATCCTGCGCTTAAGTTATCCCTTGCTTTCACGTTAACGCGGATAGCATTAGTGAAAAGAAAGTTTCAAGAAAAAAAAAAGAGGACGTGGTTGGTATACGTACCGTTTCTCGCTCTTTCTCCTGCTGACCAATCATGCCCCAGTGACTTCACCTTCTTACTCTCTGGATCCAGCAGCGCCGTCTGGCACAGGGCATGTCTGGGCGAGGACATACGAAAAACAAATGCATTGGCTACTTCTACATATTCGGTCATCTAATAATCTGAACTTCATCAACAGGTTCAGCGTCCTATTATTTTTGTCTGAATACTGAAATAGTCATCCTAGAAAAACGATAAGCAGAATGACACCGTCAGGAAATGCTCCTAGGGCAACACCTTTTACTCATTGTATAACTGTATACGGTGGGCCAAAATATGGTTGAATAATTATTAGAATTGGAACATAGGTAGGATTTGTCAGTATTAGCATTTCTATAACAGCAGCACTCTACAGCGACATCTATTATGTGTGCTCTCTACCGACTTGATTTAGTGTCACGAAGGCAAGTTAAATAGAGAAAAGAATGAAACCTCTTTCCATATCAGCAATCGATGCTGGTTGCTCTGCGAGCAATGCCCGACGTAGGGTTACACCAGTCTGGTGAGCTATTTTCTTTATGACCTCCCTATCAGTTTGTGCATTATTACCAGTTTTGTTCCCAAATTTTCGCACTAATACAGTTCTAATATTTACAGTGCATTTACTCTCATAAAAAAAAGATTTGCACTTACGCGCTCCAGGTGGTCGATGACGCATTTGACAGCTCTTTGGACCTGAAAATAAAAGGCTTCCATATTAGACAAAAACGGAATACGCAGAAAGCTGATTAGACAGTAAGCTTAAAGCGGACTGTATATAGGGCATGCTTATAATTGACTTAACAAGTACACGTTTATAATATGGTATTTAAAAGCTGAGTGCTGTTACCTTATTCGTTACAAATAGAGAGCCGAAGGTGCGTAGAATTGTAATCAAACTTTGATTATGTTTTCACCCTTTTTTATCACAGAGGCCTCGGTTTTGTCTTGACAAAGAAAGATAAATTAGAATATTAAGGGCACAAAATTAGTGTTGAGTACTCTTCACTATGGGTTGAGAGGAAGTAGAAATATCACGAGAAAAGCAAAGATACTAATAGAATGCGTTACTGCAATGATGAAAAGGACTCCAAATAAAAGAAGAAAAAAACCGCACAAGCAGCTTATATTGTGAAAAATTCTGATTTCTGTAAAGTCATGGACTTGAAGTTTGTGGAACGGGAACAGCTTTTAGCGCCAAAAACACACAACAATCACACCTAACGTGGCCAATAATATCTTTACGTCAGCAATCTTCACATTTGCTTGTTTCAGCAAGAAAACAATGACTATTATTTATTTTTATACACTCAAATCCGCATCCCACAATATTGAACCATACGTCTTCGTGTGCACAAACTATTTCTACATGGCCCCGTATGATGACTGCGTATACTTTTTGTCATTTACCACGATATTATAGTGACAGTGCTGACGTTAAAAGGCAGTGTTCAGCCGTTTCTGAACCGCGATAATGTAGATTATTTTTATGTGTGCGTGTAGTTGTGTATGGGCGCCACTGGCGTTACAACAACTCAAGCCTACAGACACTCACTCTGGTGGACATTTAGAAGCACGCACGTACGTTCTTCACACACACACACGCTTGCTCGCATGATATGAGCGCCGTGTCTGTGCAACTCACGTGCTTGTTGCGATCGTTTTTGGGGCACTCTTCGAAGGCACTCTTCAAGTCCTGCTGCGTGATGGTCCTAGCCAGTTGAGCCATGCGGTCCAGGTTCACGTCATTTTTGTTGACCTGAAGCCATTGTGTTTCTATTTAGGAAAACATTCTACCAATCTGTTTGCATCAGATGGAAACAATACGCCCGCTTCATTTAAGAGTTTTCATAGGGACGGTGTCACATGAGATAATCTTCACAAATTCAGCTTGGTTTTCCCTGACAGGCTTACTGCTGAGGCGCATTGCTTCAGACGCATTATACACCACCCAGAAATAATGCGCTGTCCTGTTTACAACCGCGCCATTTTGTTTTCTTCATATTTTTGTTTTGTTTTATTCGTGATGACCGAAATATAAACTCACAAGCTTGGTTGTATTATACCCTTTCCTAAATAACTCTTGTCTCGTGATAATTCTGCCTATACGCTGTAAGCCCGATTTCGCGTGAGATACTTAGTTGTATCTTTTGTACGTTTTTCTTACCCAGGCATTTTCTTATCCAGACATTACAGTTAAGAAAATATGAAACTGATTTGGAGTTTTGAATTCATCCTTGATATTTGCAATTTGTGAATCACGACAGTTTAACAGCAATTAATTGGGTTTTAACGTCCATGAGAGTTCAAGTACATTGCATATGTTCGTGACGACGTAATAAGCGCATCCACTTTTTTCATATGTTCGTTATTTTTAAATGAGGTAAATACAATACTGGGAAAAAAATTCTACGTCAAACAAATGAATTGGATGTTTCGATATAGCAAGCAGGCATGCTTTTAAAGTGAAATGAACTTACGATGTTGTAGCTGGAGAGGACACATTGCAGGCCCTGAAAGCATCAGGAAATGCGAAAATAAAGCTTAGTTTCAATCTTTGTTCATGCTTGCTTGGAATTGAAACACTCGTAAAATGTCGCAACCTCGAAGAAACGAAAAGAAACGCATGTTAATCTACGAACAGTTGTAAAGGACACGTAGTTGTCATAAAGTGTTACGACACAGACTCCGCGCAATACTATGAAAACCATTACGCCTATAGCGTAATATCTTGAACGAAAACGGAGTTTCGGGAAAGGCTCACGATAATTTTTAATGTCGAAAATTTCTAGAATGAAACTAGAAGGTAGGATGATTTCGGTAAAAATTTTTTTCGTAAATATCTTAAGTTCAGCTGCGATTGAGTCCATTCAATTTTTCTCATAGAACGCCGGTGCCACAAATATAGCCACCGTTCTATCGTTCGGGAGTCGCAGAAAAGATTTTAAAATGGGCATATTCGCGCTCGCCGAATTTTCGTCAACATGGGGGGGGGGGAGAAGTGATCTTCAAATGAAAAGAAGAGAAAACTGAGCCCCGTAACTGTCTCTGAGGGGGAGGACACCTCAAGAGTAGCTCACGAGTGGGGACAGCGACACCCAGAAGTAAGGAGAAGATAGGATAGGTGGACATGGTCGCAGGAGTCCGAGGACGGGGCACCACTCGGCGAGAGCTCTTGTCAACGTCAGAAGATGGCGTAGTGCGAGCCCAGTTGGGCAGAGCTGCTCTGTCATCGGAGTTCGCGGAGGCACAACCGGTCGGCACGAAATCCAGAGAGCGAGTGCCGTGAACATAGCTTGTTAGGAACACATCAGGGCTGAATACGTTCTAGCATCAACGCGGCCCAGCGGTCTTCTTACATTGCTGATTATTGAACTTGCAACACTTCCTTTGGAGTAGTCTACATCTACGGGCACAGTATGCAGAACGACAGTACTACATCACACAGCGAGAGGTATTTTCTGTCGTTCACGAGTGTTGTTATTAGTCTAATATATCCAACATTATCATTTAAAAAGCGATGTTTGGTACTATTACGAAGATTTGTGCTTTAACGGTAATGTGTGCTTGGTAATCTCACATCTTAATCAGTGACTGCGTGCGCATATCGCAGCTACGCTACGTACGTAGATTGCCGGGGAGATGCTGGGGTAAGGAATAGATCAGGCATTATATTTATCTTTGTTATGCGACAATAACAACGACAACAAAAAGATAACACTGAGTGGTAAAGAAAGTATTATGCTAAACAAAATAAAAGATAAGAGACGTCAAATAAAAAGGAGCGGCTAGGCACTGTACCTACACTCTCGCGCACCACATGCCCCGGTTGCTAGGGTCGAGGATAAACGTGAGGGAGTGAGAGTGGAGAGATAACACCTGCCGGTGTGCGGACACCGTCGCGGACAACGCCGGATGTCTGACATAGCCCCACTAAGAAATGCATTCACATTGAAATGTGGTGAAATTGTAATAGAGAGTACAAAGACGAGAGTCCACCATTTGGTGGACAGTTCACCAACAAATACTTTTATGCAAGTTGGTTGAGCAGAGCACGTCGGATAACCGTTGCCTGGTATCAGAATTTAAACAGGAAACTGTAAGCTCTGTAAATAATAGGAGTATAGCTGTTCCTGACAGGTGCACGTATAGTGAAGAAAAAAAAAGCTACTGGTACGGCCCAAACTGCACTTATCAATGAATCAATGAATCCAAATTCAACTTATGAACAAACTCTAATGATTTTGATTTTTATGAAGAAATCGATTATTTGAGTGATACAAAATAAGAATTTAGCGAGAATTAGGTAAAATATGATAATTACGCGTCAATGAAAATGTTACTAAAAGGAGGAAAGCACGAGAAAGTCGCAGTGTCAAGACCGAGCCAAGCATGAAAGCATGCTCTTCCTTCTCGATTCAGACCGGGAAAGAACGCAAAAAACCTTCTACGAAAAACATAAGCAATGCTATGATTCAAAGCTGAGTGCGTTTTAGATAAAGTATCTGACATATGGGAGTAATTTCTTACATCTCTGAATCTGTGCATGTCGGTCCCACGGGAGCGGCCATGGCAGGCATCATATTGAGGCACTTTCTGGAAGAGGATATCCATAACATTTATCGACAAAAGATGCTTAATGATTTAAAAAAATGAAGATATAATAATCATAATCATTAAACATTTACAATACCATGCACACCAGTGAAAAAAAAGGCTGGGGAGTGACTGCTGTGGCCTGTAGTGAAGGGTTTCCAATCGCTCGAAGCGAGCCAAAATTTTTACCAGGTGAATATTGCCACTTCTCCTACCAGTCGCTGTCATCCGCACTGACAGAGACTTGACAGCGACAGATCATAGTTGAATCTTCTGGGTGTCTAGAGCACGCATGCAGTGATGAGTGCTTACGTCTGCGGGGATCTTCTTCACCATGCAGCTCCTCCAGTCGTCAAACTGCTGACCTGCGAATATCAGAGAGCCGTGACTGCGCGTGAGTCCAAATTCTCATTATTTGAGAGAACAAAACTGGGGCAATTTCGCGACGGTGCTCGTTTCCACGTTAGACACACTCTAATGGATCCAACAGACAATTGTGCCAGCCGAGGGAAGATCGCTGCTCTAAACAAGTGTGTAATAATTATGTCATAAACTGAAATAAATTAAAGTGGACAAAACATAACCCTATTTATCTACAAGATCTGAGCCTCCAACCTTCAAAATGCGCGTCTGATGATATGCCAATACAGGAGGTGCCTCCCCATCACTTCGTTGGGTAATAATATAAGTGTAATAACGGAATTGTATAAGCCAGCTCAGCTTGTTGCCAAGGCAGTGAGTGCGAAATTAACATTCTTTTTTTTTTCTTGCCAGAGAGCTTCGCTTCACACGCGACCATTGTCAGGTGTCATTTTACTTTAAGTTTAAGTTATGTTTACCGTTTCTTTATATTTGACTTTTATCTATATGTACTTCTTTATTAAGATCTGCAAATTTGCACAAAGGTCGACACTAAACACTTACAGAAGGCGAGCTAAAATATAAGCGTACAAAAAAACGAGATTTGTTGTCATTTATGTTCGTAAGCCATTGCCTATGTATTGAGTGTATCAAAATTGTTTTTATAATAAATATACAAATGCACATAGGCCACTGATTTTAGTTCCAGTTATATCAATGATGATGTGAGAACTCTGTTTTCTTAAGCTCGAACCCCCCCCCCCCCCAAAAAAAAAGAGCGAGCACAAACTTCATTCAAATAATCGCTTTGAAAAAAAAAAGGCAAAAACTATCTATGAATACACACGCATTTTTTATCAATCTGCAAAACAAAAGGACCAGAAATTACTTTTGAAATTGTCAGTGCTCATGTGTTCTACATTTTCTGAAAGATAAAGCAATTATTTTACAGGTGATTGCAAAATCCTAAAAGTGAATTTCTTCAACAAGGCTATCTTCATCAGCAGCAGCAGCCTGACCACTGCAGAGAAAATGCCTCTCCCATGATCCGCCAATCAACCCCGTTTTGTGATTTCTGCTGCCACGTTATACCTGCGAATGTTTTAACCTCATCGGCCCATCTAACTTTCTGTCTTCCCTTTCCTGCGTTTCCCTTCTCTAGGAATCCGCAGTTAGTTATCCTTAATGAACAGCAGTTATTCTGCCTATACGCCGTGTGCGGCCCATGTCCTTTTTTTCTTAATTTCAACTATGAGATGCATAGCCCCAGTTTGTTCCCTGACCAACTCGGCTCTCTTCTTGAGTCTTAAAGTTACACCTATCATTTTCCTTTCCATAACTAGCTGTGTCGACCACAATTTAATCTGAGTCCTCTTTGTAAGCAACCAGGTTTCCGCTCCGTAAGTAAGCACCGGCGAGATGCAGCTGTTATATACCTTCCTCTTGAGGGTTGGTGGTAGAATACCATTCATGATTTAAGAATGCCTGCCTAATGTGATGAACCTCATCCTTATTATTCCAGTTATTTTACTATCATTGTTCAGCTCCGCGATTGCTACCTGTAAAAAGTAGATATATTCCTTTAAAACTTCTATCACCTCTCAACCCATCGCGAAGCACTGTTTGTTGCACATTAGTTTGATGCATATTCCTTTTCAAACCTACTGTTCTGCTTTCCGTGTTCTGTTCAGTAAGGAGTTGGGTAGCAAACTGGATGCTAATATCTGGTTAACCTCCCGGCCTTCTTTCTCTCTCGCTCTCTCTCATCCCATGAGTTACTTATCAAGGCAACGCTATCAGCAAAGCGCAGGTTACTAAGATGCTGTCCATTAACTTTTATCCTGAAGTCTTTCCAATTTAGTACTCCAGAAACCTCCTATAACGGCGGGGTGAATAGAATGAGAGAGATTATATTTCCCGGCCTTACATCATTCTTTATTGTGATTCTGCCACTTTATTTATGGAGAACTATGGTGGCTGTGAATCCTCTGCAGATTTCTTCCGGTATGTTTATATAGAAGTTGATGATGCAGTGATTTCATAGTGCCTTGATCACTGCTGATGTAGGGAATCACAGTGGGTGTGATTAGTGGGTGTGATTCCCTACATGCACCATAAGGCACACAACCTAAAAGATATCGGCGAACGTGTCGGAATCAAAGTTGTAATGCCGGCACCTGATAAGTCATCTTGCCTATGCCCTATCTTTTCGCCGGTGAAGAAGCCAAGGGAGTTGTGTCAAATAACGCATCGAAACAAGTTCGTGGATTGCTCGGAGGGGGTACAGTGTTCCGCTTTCCTGTGGCCGAGTCTATGTAGGGCAGACTGTGTCAATGTCCACCTAACTTGAGCATCGCAATAAGGTGCACAAAGGAACGGATGGGCATCTCGCGCATCACTGTCGGGAATGTGGGTTCAAGCTTTTTTTTTTTTCAATAATACCGTTGTGTTATATAGAAACTCGGAATTGACTCCAGACTAATTGTCGAGGCCGCTGAGATGAAGAGGGGTGATTTAATTGTGGCTTGTGCTCTTTCGACTGCCTTGACAAACAAGGAACTGCACTTTTTGGAGTGTGCGCTTGAGACACTTACATAATGCGCGCCTCGGCGCTTCTGCAGACACTGTCAGCGTGATGTCTAACTATGAAGTCTCCACCTAGACTCGCGCCGGCGCATACGTTATGGACACGTTTTGGCGCGAATAAACTCTGCATAATTATAGCATGATATTTTTCGATTGTTCTGTTAATCTTGTCTTGCTTTAATGCTTTTTCTTTGTGAAGGCTACACCTATATATTTGCTGTTCCTTTCGAGTAAAATTTGAGTTGAAAGTAGTGCTTGTCCTGTGTCATTCGGTCGTCTTACGTACGTGCCTTTAGCGCCTGCGTAAGTTATTGATCCCACGAAAGTTGGTACGAGTAACAGCAACAGATACTACGGTGAATTCCTGGTATCTGCGCCATTTGCACGGACGCGTTAACATCGGGCAAGGTGCCCGCGTGATGAACGGAATTTTAAGTCGACCCACGAACATGCTACTCATGGTTACCTTAGTGGGAGATTAAGGAAATTTATGTAGGGTATCTATAGCTTTCATTCCTGTCTAAATATTCTCTCCTACATTTCATAGCAAATCTAAGACATCTTGCTTATGTGCATGTAATATAAATGTATACACATTGGTAGTGATTGTGTGAAGGGGCACTCCAAAGATACATGGGTGTGCTTGTAACAGATAATCATCAAACCCTCAAAATTACGCGAAATATTTCTTGTGCGAATGCGATATGTTCCTGACAGTCGAGTATAAGCACTCGGCAATGCAGTTTACGAGATCTGATGGTAGCGCCAGAACACACAGCCTAGCGAGCAGACGCAGCAAAACCGAACTTGCCCCTGCATATTATTTTCTTTTCTTAGTTGTGAGCAGGGGGGGTCACGGCTGATTATGTAAGCGCCCAGGAAGGCTTCTTTGAAAACGTGCCAAAATAGGGTTCTGACACTTCAGCGTGTCAATGTGTTTAGCGAGAGTTTCTTTTTTGGTATCCCTGGCGGTCGTTATCAACAATGTTGAGGTGGCCCAAAAAGCTTCGGCGCGCCCTCTTGTTCACTGTCGTATGCCTATTAAAGCTAGAAAAAGGTGTTCTTGGATCACTTGAATGCGTAATAAACAACGAACGAATAAAAAAAAAAGAGTGCGTGTATATACATACGGTGGTTGGTAGTGCGGTCCTTCGCGCTCGTTGCCATAGCCACGAAACAGGCGGCCAACAGCAGCACTACGGCGGTCTTCATTTTGCGCAGTGTCAGCAGCGTCGAAACGACAAGAGCTGCACAGAAGGCGACACGACGCTTTATCCCAGCTGCAACAGCGTCCAATGCACGCACCCACCTTTCGTGC
This sequence comes from Rhipicephalus microplus, assembly GCF_043290135.1. Lineage (NCBI taxonomy): Eukaryota > Metazoa > Arthropoda > Arachnida > Ixodida > Ixodidae > Rhipicephalus > Rhipicephalus microplus. Next base: position 95,766,630 of record NC_134704.1, on the reverse strand, counting down.
ACAGAACGTCGACTTTCCGGCCGTTAGCTTCTGCAGAGAGAGAACCGATGCGGTCGCTTGTCCGAATAAAAAAGCCGCGTGACTGGTTTACGCCGGCCTATATAACCTGCTAGTCTCCGCGTGTGTGTGTCTGTGCGTTTATCGCTGTGCCAGAGGCGCCACGTGACAGGATGCGCCTAACAAAGGAGTAAGTGTATCCTTGGCGGCGAGCGTCTCGCGTGGCACGTAGAGGATGCGTCACGACGCTTCGTGCCATGTACGGGTGAGGTTACACACCACGCAGAAAGTATACGTCGATTACGCAAACCCAAGGCAAAGCTGGCAGTAGCCCACGAGCACAGCCACCACGCCGGAGTACTTACGTGACCGCTTTCCAGTGTGTTTCTTTGTAGAAAACAAATGGCACCAGCAGTTTTCTCGCCAGGTCACGTCTTATTAAGACTCGCAGTTTCTTCTTCTTTTAAATTTTATTGGTTCACTTCATGCAGAAAAGAGCGGTTGTCTTTACCTTGGTGATGGTATGCTGAGTAGGACGAGCCCTATGTGCACGCGGGACTTTCCGGGTAGAGCTAGAACGCCTGCCAGGGAGCCGCTGTTTTGATTTCGTCTGCAAAATTGTTCGTGGAAAGAAGTTGTGCCATGTCGCGCCGTCCTTCGTTAGCGCCTCTATAGTCTAATAGGCTGCGAACCTCACGCATAAACGGCAGTCGCAACTTGCTTTTTGTTTGAGAGGACAGTTACACGCAAGGGTGCTCATAAACAGTAGAGAGAACTAGCGCTCTCAATCAAAACAATGAAAGGTGAAATAGAACGACAGTGTGTTTAGAGTGAGGCATCTTCCTTGCTGGAGAAGATAATTCTTTACGTCGCTATTCATTTCCCTTTCCCGCTTATTACCCGGCTGCCTACAATTACCTAGCACCGGAAACTACTAACGCAGCCACGGAGCTGTGGTAAAATGACTTTCGAGTAGCCATTCCTCATTTTAAGTTATTATAAAACTGAGCCTTCATCGGAAAGCTTTACGAGGTGCTACTTTTTTGACCGCGGCGATAGGACTTGATCGCACCCAGGTTTAACAGCAAAAAGAAAAACAAAAAAAGCAAGACGATTATATTATATGCTGTTGCGATGTTTTTTATAGTTTCTATAAGTTAAGGGCTGGTTGGGAAATAACGTCTGTGCCGTAATTCTGCCTTGCGAGCCCATGATAAGGGCCTACCAAGAGGGCACTTCAGTGTCCATTTTAAACTATAGATTGAGCAACCAGAAGCTGGACTGGTATTATGGCAAATTTACTAATGAATTTCACTCAGCCGCTTTATGGAAAGCTGGTTCAACGCTACATGTTATTGTCGACATTCAGTCGGGAGTGTTGCGAGATTGTTTAGTTTCTTTTAATTAAAGCCCCTAAAACTTGCAATAGCTTCACAAATTTATATGCTGTCTGTGTGCCACGGTGGTGTAGCGATTGCGTTGCTTGGCTACTGACCTGAAGGTCGCCAGGTTCTTTACCGTCCATGGCAATCGCATTTCGATGAAGGTGAAATGCTAGAGCGCCGTGTACTGTGTTATCTCCGGGCTCGTTAAAGAACACTGAACGGTATAATTCCAGGAGGCCTGTTTGTCAACAAATACGCTGATAAAAGTAGACGTAATTTCTTTTTTTGGTAATTTAGGCTTCAAAATGGCTTACCTTTAGATGTATCTAACGGCATCCCAACAGACAGACAGACAGACAGACAGACAAACAGACAGACAGACGGAGAGACACACAGACAGACAAAGAACTTTTTTTCAGGTCCTGAGGAACTGCGTTGTAACGGCCCCATTTAGGGGGAATCCATAGCAGTCGTGGGCCGCTCCCACGTAGGGACCGGAAGACCGTGGTCCTCCGCCCTCTCGCAGGCCGTCTGGACAGCCTGAAGTTGAACCAAGAGGTCGCCGCTGTTAAAAGCTTCCTCCCAGTCCTCTTCTTTGTTGAACTCTGCGTCACATAACGCAGGACATTGCCAGAGCATATGAGGTAATGAGCAATACGCCTCTCCGCAGTCCGGACAATGCGGCTCGATGTTGGGCGAAAAATGACTGAATCTGCCTCGCGAAGGAAAATACCCCGTTTGGAGCATCCTGTAGGCCGATAATTGCGGTCACGTAAGTTTAGGATGAGGAAGTGGAAAAGCCCTCCGAGATAGATGATAATGAGTCATGATCTCGTGGAAAGTGAGTGGTGAGTCCCTGTATCTTCCGGCGTCCCCGCCTGCGAATCCGCCGGGACCGCCGCGGTGAGCGATACCTCGCGCACGGTCATGGGCAAACTCATTGGCGTTGGGGACATCAGGATGTACGTTGGCCCCCATGTGGGCTGGGAACCATGTTATGGTGTGAAACCTGGCAGCCCCCTCACAGCCGAGGATGGCCGCTGCCTCTCGCGAGATCGAGCCCGAGGCGAAAGCCCTAGCTGCGGAACGCGAATCTGTAAAGACATTAGGACGCGATGGGTCCTTCATTGCTATGGCGATGGCGATTTGCTCAGTCACCATTGCCGAAACCTTTCTAACCGAGGCAGAGCATAGGAGTGTGCCTCTATGATCGACCGAGACCACTGCGAAGCGATCCGAACGCCCGTACTGGGCTGCATCGACAAAGGTCGCGAGATGCGGTCTGTTTGCAACTGATTTTAATAAGGAACGGGCCCGAGCTATGCGGCGCCCTACATTGTATTGTGGGTGGACATTTCTTGGAAGTGGAGCTACCGAAAACGTGCCTGTGATTGAGGGTGGTAGTGTTACATTACGCTGGTTAGTCGCCGTAGGACCGCAGCCTATGGATTCCAGGATGCGCCTACCAGCCCTCGAGGACGATAGTCGCACGACCTGAGCCATCTGCTGGGCCTCGATCACCTCCGAGAGGGAGTTATGCATGCCCAATTGTAGGAGCTTCTCGGTGCTAGTGTGGATAGGCAAACCTAGAACTCGCTTTATGCTTTTGCGCATTAGTGTATCAATTCTTGCCTCTTCTCTTTTGGACCAGCGCAACGCCGAAGCGACATAATTAATGTGGCTCATGAGAAATGCATGATAGAGCCGAAGGAAATTACTCTCGCTCAGCCCACCCCTGTGGTTCGAGACCCTGAGTATGAGCCTAAGCATGTTCTCCGTCTTGGAGGTGATGCGGGCTATAGTTCGTGAGTTGCCCCCCTTGGACTCTAGCAGGATTTCGAGGACCCTGATGGAGTCCATCCTGGGTATTTTCTGCCCATCCCGTGTTTATAAAGCTATGGGAATCTGTTCTAAACGAGTGAGGTTCCTCAGTCCTTGTCGGGTGGGTCTGTATAGTAGTAACTCAGACTTTGCCGATGACAGGCTCAGGCCCGAACCGACTAGAAAGTTCTCCGTGATGTCTAATGCCTCTTGAAGCGCCTGCTCTACCCCGGCGTCGGACCCTCCCATGCACCACACGGTGATATCGTCTGCGTAGAGAGCATGGTTAACCCCGCGCACCGTAGCGAGTCGCTCCTAGAGGCCCTTCATGGCAATATTGAAGAGTAGAGGAGAGATAACTGCCCCCTGTGGGGTGCCTCTCGCTCCCAAGGTAAATTCCGTGGATTGAATTTGACCGATCCTAATGGTAGCCCTGCGATCCCTGAGAAAAAACCTAACGTATGCGTGGAACCGTTGTCCTAGACCCATAACCGAAATTGCCTCAAGCACAAACTTGTGCGAGATATTATCAAAAGCTTTGGCTAGGTCTAGAGCTAGTATGCCTCTAGTATCCCTGGTGTTGTTGTCAATGATTTCTTTTTTGGTAAGGAGCATCACGTCCTGTGTGGATAGTGCAGCTCTGAATCCTACCATATTGTGTGGAAATAGCTCTCTGCTTTCTATGTACTCGGATACCCGATGGTGAATCCCATGTTCGGCTACCTTGCCCACGCAGGACGTAAGCAGATGGGTCGCATGTTCTCCAAAGCCAGAGGTTTGCCTCGCTTTGGGATGAGCGCTACCGAAGCTGTCTTCCAGGATTCGGGGACGTGCCCCGTCTCCCAGATTTTGTTGACTTCCTCGGTAAGCTTCTCGATGGATTTGCCATCCAAGTTACGTAAGGGATTATTTGAGATTCCATTCGGGCCCGGTGCAGAGCGCCCGTTGAGCTCGTGGAGGACCTTCCAGATTTCTGGTTCAGTGAAAGGTGCGTCCAGCTCCGCCACCATTCCACCCCTTTAATGCGGATAGTCCGCATCGCCGGAAGGGCCCAGCGGAAGATAGCTGTCCGCTAACCTCTTCAGGAGGGCCTTTTCGGACACTCCCTTCGCTTTTTGGTTGTGAACGATTCTGTCAATAGCCAATCGCTGATTTCCCTTCGACTGTGACTCATCAAGTAATTGTTTGAGGATGATTCATTGGGCCCCCACTCTCATCTGTCCGTCAACTGAAGAACATACTTCATTCCACTGCTGTTTGGAGAGTTCAATGGAGTAGGCTTCGATCTCGCGATTGAGTTGCGCAATTTTCTTTCGAAGTCTGCGATTGAGCTTTTGCGTCCTCCACCGGGACAGGATGGAATTCTTAGCCTCTAAGAGATGCGCGAGGCGTGCATCCATCCGATCAACCCTCAGGTATGTTTTGACAACTCTGGTCGCAGCATTAGCATCCTCTTTGAGCCTTGCAAAGAGGCTGTCTAAGCTGTCGTATTCATCCTGGTCCTCCTTCCGCAATTTACGAAAGGCATCCCAGTCCGTTACTTTAAATTCCCTGGGGGGAGCTGCATTGACTGCTAGGGTAATAGCCACTATGAAGTGGTCGCTACCTAGATTCTCTTGCAAATTTTGCTACCCTGTTCCGGCGACGTTCTTGACGAACGCCAAGTCTGGAGTTGTGTCTCGGACCACCGATGTGCCAATTCTTATCGGGTATTGCGGGTCCGTAATCAATTCAAGAGAACAGCTAGATACGGCCTTTAGGAGGTTGTTGCCTTTGGGGGACTGCCTGGCATATCCCCAAGCGTCGTGCGGAGCATTAAAGTCTCCCGCTACCACGATGGGGGCCCCCCTGGCCAGAGCCACCGCTTTTGCCATGATCGAAGCGAACCCCTGCCGCTTGTCCGACGGCGAGCTGTACACATTCAGGAGGAATACGCTGTTCTTGAGCCAGCTGTTGGGGATTATTTCGAGGATAATGACCTCATCCTTGCTGTTGCCAAGCTGTAGTTTGTGTTCATGAAAGGAGCACTTTTTTGCGACCAAGGTTGCCAAACCGCGCTTCCCTTGCTCGCGCACCGAGACGACTCGATATCCCGGGAAAGTTAGCGCATCACCGAGAGTTTTCTGTAACATAATTACGTGCGGTTTGACCGCCTGAGAAGCAATAAAGTGCAGCAGTGGAGCCCTGCGCCTTTTGAAACTGGCACAGTTCCACTGCCACACGACCAGTTCATTAGTGTTGTCTGCCATAATTACTGTTCTGAGACAGCCAATCTCCTGTCGGGTTGACTGTTACCGCGCCTGCAGGCGACTGTGCCCTCTTCGGGCCTTTCGGAGGCGAGCTACCCGAGCTAGCGCTGCCTGTGTACCTTCAAGAGACGACACCCTTTTCAGTAGGGTAGTCATGCTATCAGCCAGTTGTTTAATCGATTGCTGCATGCTTGCCAGAGCCTTGCTGTTGGATTCTGTCTCCATAGCATCCCACTCCCCTTGGGGGGGGGGGGGGTGAGGCCCTACGTTTTCCCGAGCGCGCCTGCACGTCCCCTGGTGGGGGAATCTGTTGTCTCTCACCCTGCGAGGAGTAATGTTTGCGGAACGACTCAAGGTCAGCCCTCAGCTGTTGAATCTCTGCCTTAAGGCAAGCATTCTCTTGGATCAACTTAGCTACCCTGGGGTCTTCCCTATGCTCTGGCAATGGTACCTGCGTTACCTCTGGTGGCGGCGCCGCTGGCTTCGGCTTGGCTCGATCCGCCCAGGTCGGTACTTCCTGGATTCGTGCCCGGGAGCAAGAGCGCCCTTTGGTGCGAGCGCGGCCCCTGGAGCGGTCGCGCCGGCGGCCAGCCGGCGTGACGGAACGCCCCTGCCTGGGAGCACTTGCCACGCTGGAATCCCTTGACCGGTCCTCTTCGGCCAGCTGTTGCTGAGACTTTTTGACGCGCTTTCGGCGCCGTCGTCTTCTCCGTCGCACGACGTAAGGAACTTGAAAGCGTTCTTTGCACGTTCTGTCCGCCGTCGGATGTGGGCCTCCGCAAAGGGCACATTTCGGCAAGCACTGGTGATCGTCAGGTGGAGACACGAGCCCACAGCCCCTGCACATCCTCTTGTTGGGGTTGGAGCAAACATCGGCCCCGTGACCAAGTCCTCCACACGCGTAGCACACGTCGGTTTGGCGCTTGTAGAGCGTGCAGCGCAGCATGCTGACGCCGCATATGACATAGTTTGGTACCTTCATGCCGTCGAAAACCACTACCACAGTGGTGGTGTTCTTGATCCTTTTGGCTTCTAGGGCCTTCGGATTTCGCTGGTTGACGATCATCGTTTGGAGCTGGGCCTCGCTGATGTCAGTGTCCACTCCTCGTATGACTCCTTTACAGGTGTTATCGGGGGCCGCGACATATGCCGCCACATGGTACATTCCTTCGCTTATCCGAATCTGTTGGATCGCGGCGTAGGCGTTTGCGTTCTTCTTCTCCGGTGTGGAAACTACGAGAATGTTCTGGGCGATGTTTGGGCAAACGATGTTCCCTTCTGTCTCTGCCGGGGCAAGAGCAGCCGCCATGGCAATAGCCTGTGCGAGCCTAATTTGGCTTACTTTTCTGACGTCAAGTCCGTCCCTCGGCCTGACGATAATTCGTATGTGGTCCCTCGGCAGCCGGGGGAGCCTCGATGCAGCTGCGAGGCGCTTCATTGCACCTTGCGGGGCTGCCGTGCGGCGGCCTCCCTTCGTGCCCACATGTGATGCGTTGCCCGCGGAAGCTGGCGTTTCTACACGAGCTTTCTTGTTCCTGCCCAGCGCTGTCGTCCAACCCGGGCGATTGGCTTCTTCGTGAGAGATTTCCTCTCCTTCCACCATCTCTACTTCGAGCATGTTGCCCCTTTTCTACCGCCCCTCGCCGTCAACGCTAGGCTGAGCCCGGCAGGGTTAGCCGAGCCACGGCGCGTTCCACAAGAAAAGTTCCGATAATTCGGCAACAGGACCATTCACCGAAAAAAGTCTAGTATCGACGTGATCCTCAGAAGAAACTGCGTCGAATGAAATGCAGCTCGAGCACAGGCACCGCAAAAATCCTAACGAAAACATTAACAGAAACGGGAGCCGATCTTCTCGCGTCCGCACTGGTCAGCGTCCCGTGCGTCCGGCATCCCAACACCTGATTGCAAAGTCAGCAAAAACTGTAGAGAAGCGATAATTAGGATTACTAAATAGACGGTGAGACATCTGCCAGAGCCACTCATAGAAACTGTAGAAGGCAAAACATGGCGCGAAAGACACGCATTAATTACGCAGATTTGTCAGCGCAAAAAAAAAGAACATTTAGAGAAGAAACACACACATAGCTGTGCGTCCATTCGCAATACAGGCGAGTGGACACACAAACCGGCCATAGACTAAGAAATGAAGGTTTTATTGCTTTAGAGCGTTATAAAGAAAAGTAGCGGAAAAATATGGCACGCGACACTTCAAGCGTTAATTATAGTAGAACGGGCCAAAGCTGTCAATTTAAAAGGTTACAATGGTGAAAAAGATTACTACGCTGGTGTTTCGGCTCCTTCACGCTGCTTTTACTTTGTACAAATGTGTGACTGATCAGCCCAGTGAACCACGCTTTTGGAACTTATAAGAAGTATTTATTTTCAGTTGGAATACATCGCATTATTCTTCTTGCCATTCAAAAAACTTTCGCCGAGCGTATTTTTTTTTTGTATGCACCTTGTCATCTGTGCAGTGTCGCACCTAGTGGGAGAACGTTGAGAGGCATCAGAAGTGGTAAATTGAACGTATCTGAAAAAAAAAAAAGAAGGCGAATACTCCAATGTTTGAACAGCCTTGAAAAACAAACAAACATGGTTATTATATTATGCACAGTACTGCTGATTGGGCAAGCTGCTGCATTATACCATCGTATTGCTATAGCGCAGTTCAGTCTGAGCATAGAGAAAAAAAGGCAACAGCGAAGGAGGTAACCACAGCGCTCATTCTGTTGCCTGTGTCTCTTTTCTTCACTGCTGCCTCTTTCCTTCCTTCTCACACTTAGCTGCACTATAGAAATGCAATATGTGCAATACATTTAATTGATATTGCAAGCCTTAATTATTTAGTATTTCTAGTCCAGAAAGAGCCAGAATTTTCTGAATACACACTTAATTTATTATGAATAATCAAAGAAATTTTCTTCCACTATCCAAAACACGTTATTGTGCCCACACATTACTCACGAGCATCAGATATTGGCTAACATTCAAGTTCACTTGAATCTTTCCCTTGCAGCCAAAGCTGTATCTTCGAAATAGACCCTTCAATAAATCTGTAACATAATTAGAAAACCAGAAGCTTTTCTGGTTAACCTTCCTGCCTCTTACATTTCTGTTTCTTTGATTCATTTAAAAAAAGACGACTCCGACCTGCCGAGGAAGATTATGTCAGCATGTCTCCCTAATGATACTGCAATATTACGTAAGAATTTTTAGCTGCAATCTGCAACGCATCAGTAGGTACGCAGCAAGCGAATGGGCTGAAAATTTAATGGTGGCTGTCTAATTTATCATTTATTCATTTGATTTGTACACACAAAACACACAAAAGTAAGAGGAAATAGGAATGGAACAGTTGGCAACTGCCACGTCCATTCCTTATTGCAAGCACATTCTAAAAAAAGGGATGAGTTCAGGAAATAGGAAACATATGTGACACGCATACAAAGATCTCATCAAAGTGTTGCATCAGTAGTGCTATTTTAGGTTTCACAATGCAACGACGGTAAAGTTTGATATTAAGGGCACGGTCACGATCCCTGGCCTGCGTGCAAGCTATCTCTAGTCATCAGCGGCTGAATCGTATACCTTTCTACGTACTGCACTCTCAACCACAGGAAACTGGGCAAAAAGTCTTGCTCTTCCTGAAGCAACCGTTTTCTCGTACGGTATCGTTTCCAGAGTTACGTGAAATCAGATAAAAAAGAAGTTAGTTGCCAGCCTTCCTCTGTTTAACATTGGAATTAGTTGCCATAGCGTTCATCGCTTCGCAATTGCGGTGAAACTAGGACTCCTGTTTCCATGGATCCCACCCTCACACTTGATATATCAAGTACTGCGAGCCTCAGTCGGTCATGTTCGTTGTGCGCAGTTAGGCAAGTACTCACACCACCCCGCCTCCCCTGCTCCCCTCCCGATTTATCTTTACTGTTCCACTAATGTGACTGTTAACCCGCCAAAGTGGTCTGGTGGCTAAGGCCCTCGGCTGCAGACCTGCAGGTCACGTCATTGAATACCAGCTGCAGCAACCACATTTCGATGGCGGCAAAAGTGCTTTCGGCCCGTGTGCTTAGACCTAGGTGTGCGTTAAAGAACCCCACGTGGTTGAAAATTCTGAATGCCTCCACTATACGGCATATTTGATAAGGAAATTATGGTTTTGAAACAATAAACTTGACAATTGATATAATATTACTAATATAACTGTTTGCTTATGATTGCTGATTTGGCTCTTCGTAATGCTCTTCGCGTAATGAATCTCTATATCGCGCGAGCGTAACTTAAAGTGCATAAAATAGTACTTTATTGCATGTGTCAACGGCATCCACTCTAGGGTGGGAAGACTCACCGTGGCAACGCCCTGTGTCAGTGTAGAAGAGAATCGTGACAGATAAGTTTATGGTAAAGAGACAACAAATATTGCCACGGTGTCGTGACGTTCACAAAGGCAGCAGTCAGCGTATCTAATACGAAACTATTTATTTCGCCCAACTTGTGGTTGGGAAACGAAAACTTAAACTACGGCAAGCAGTGCAACGTCATGCTTTGACATTGGCAAACATAGCTTCGGCCGCCGTCAATAAATGTGATCACTGTTAGGACGTGCCATCTTTAATATACATCACGCATACAACTTTCCAACCTTTGAACGCTCTTATTCACCAATGCTCTGCAATAAACATGGCTGTTCGAGTCCTGTGCGCAATTTAAACTAAACGATCTACGTTCGAGAAGCTTGGTGATTGACACCAAGCTTCTCGAACACTGATGCTCGGTCTGCGCCGGGCATTGCTGACAGTATTTGTGGTTGTAAGCCGAATACAGCAATGCTGAAACAAGAAACGGGCGTGGCAGTATTGTTATATGTAAGGCTACCGTTCCACCTAATCAAAAGCAGCCTTTATTCGTTTTGATTTTATCGATGCCAAATTTCTTCCTGAAAGGGACGGCTTACTGCTCTTCTATAGTTGAGTATGAAGTACTCGAAATCGTTAAAATTTTATCTAAACACATGGGTCGGTGCATTTGTGTTCATTATTTTCTCTGCAAGAAAGCAAGGTAAAATCTTATAAAAACGGTATAAAACTGCACTTACAAAAGCTTAGTAAACAGCCACTCCAACTACGTAGCGACAACGGTTTTCACTCCCTTTTGGCTTCGTCTGGTACAGGGCAGGACTGCGTGGAAGAACATAAAACACCCAAATAAAAAGTTAACCCAGTGCGGTGATCACATCACGCAATTTGACAAAGCGACACATTGCGCGACTCAACAAACTGATTTCATATCAATGTCAGTGCATTAACTGTGTGACTTATGATTGTCATTTATCATATTAATCTGGCATGGCCATTATTGACTTTTACTGTCAGAAAACCTCAATCAGGGTCTTCCACTAGGTAATTAATACGTCTCTATTTACATTTTCATAGATGTTTTGTCATGGTAGTAAAAGACGCCGAATATTTTCTGCACCATTTCTAAAGCACTGTCCCCAGCAAATATTCTTACATAAAAAGGCCCTGCAACACTTTTCAGAGTTATAATGAAATAACATTAAATACTGTTAGCGCGTAAAGCTTCACAAATCATATGCCACACACAAAAAAACAACTTTTGTATGCGTCGAGGGTGAGTGGCATTACAGAAATTTGTCTCATAGTTCGAAACGTATTTTTTTGTCTTTTCGTGTCTGAGCGCACTGAAAGCTGTGCAGCGAAGGGGCTCACAAGGGGGCATTAAGATGCATCCCTTCGGCAGCTACGTCATAACTTTGAGCCCCTCCTCCCTTTTTTTGGTTTCTTAAAACGTGCGGCTTGATGCGCACGGTGGCATCTCGCAGCGGCTTCATTGACTATGCAGCTCACGATGCTCAAATCAGCCAACAGAGTAAACTTGGGGCATATGGCATTTTTTCCAGAGAGAGGATGCAGCAATTTCTTGTTGACTTTGAGACATGATTGTAAAATGATTGAAAGTAATTGCTCAAAGGAAGACATCGGCTGCAGATATTTACTCACATTCGTCCGCAACATCTGTGTAAATAACACGATGGCTCTATTACACTCCACCACCATTGTGAAAGGATGCTGACTTACGTGAAAGGAATCATTGAAAAAGCCAGTAACATTGAGCAAACTTCACAAGGTCCTGAACAGGTGTGCTCGGCACACAGGAGCTTAACGCCCGTCGTCAGAACAGTTCAAACGTTTTTTTTACATGTATTTATACATGTCTGGCGTACGCACATATGGGATGCGCTACAGTCCTTCACACTTGCTTGTGTCAGTGCTTGTGTCAGTGTTGTCAGGTTGTAGTGAAACACCAAATGTGAATTTTAATTCGTTAAAAAAATTAAACAGCGAAATTGCATAAAAGGAGGTCTGTTAAAATGTGCTATGTCTTCCGTATTTCCATTGTCAAAATTTTCCCGTGGTTCGCCTGTCATGCAAAACTAACCAGTCCATGTTTATGTCTTAGTAAACATTCAACCACTTAACGTCACGCGACCTTTGAAAAATAGCGCGAAATCACCCGCCACAATCATGGTAATGATGATAATGATGTGGTGATACAGGCTGTAGACATGTCAGCAACATTTTGACATTCCTAAAATTTTATGCCCGAATAAAGCAGGTTTACGCGCCACCAACGTGTTCGTCCTGAATACGGGATGACATTGGTTTAGAATCCACTTTATATCCAGGGACACTACGAGTGAGTCAAGGTAGTATCTTTATAAACGTGCTGCTTTATCTCTTTAAACAAATGCAAAAGCTAGCAGTTGGAAAGACACTCACCGTTTCAAGGTGGTCGATGAGGCATTTCACAGCCCTTCCAACCTGGACCGAGAAATTGAGGCACCGTAAGAGAAGAAACCATTCCACACATTTTCGAAAAGTGCATTGTAGTTTTCACTTGACAGAAACGATTTTATTTGAAGGCTGACTGAAGTAGCATTGCAATTATGTTGAAAATTCTCTCAATATAAATACTTGATTACCTTAGTCAGCATTATGGCTGTCACAGATATTTGTAATGGCTTCCGTTTTACGCAAAGGCAGGAGATAGAGCCACCCGGTTGATCTATAATTCAGCCACCCTACAACTAACAAGCGGTGAAGCGCATCGCCATTTATACATGTGTCGTCAAATATTCCAGCCTTATCAGTGGTCGTCGCACAAGCTCTGGAATAGTCTCGAGTGTTCACGTCTTGCGTGATCATAACATAACTATTTACAATAATCGCGAACCTTCTCGAACAATGAGGGGCTGTTGGCGCTAAGCATTTGGGCGAAAACCTAAGGAAACAAAAGTGAAAATATGAAACGTGCGGGGCAATATGTATTTTCTGTGTGTGAATTCTCAGCTGAATTAGGACTAGTGCTACCGTTACGGTTTGTTTTCGTGCATTCCTCCGTTGTCTTTTATTGCGCTAAGTTATGTCCAAGGTCTATGAGAACGCTTATTTTTTGTTATTTTCATCAATTTCTCAAATTTACACCTCTGCCGATGTATTGTATTGTAGTTAGCTGCTTTTAATGACTCCAGGTGCATAAATCGTTTCCGATTGGGAAGAAGTCTTTTAACTTATTTGCTTGTCTCAACTCTGTTTACCAGTAAATAGTACCACGCAGGTTAACAAGATTGGCAAATCCTACGTACCTTAGAAATCGATGTTATGTGAAGCATGCGGAAGGAAGGTGACTGCGTTTTTTTTTATTGAGCGGAAGAGTTACGAAACGACGCAAAAGATATACGTGCAAATGTTGTACGCACCGTATGCACATACGCTAGCCTGCACCGAAAAAACGAAGCAGGCTAGCAATACAGAAGACGATGCCCACGAGGCCCGATTGTGCTCTCGCCATCTACTCTGGAAGGCGAAGCTCAAACGTCCTCCTTTTTTTTTCTTTCGTTCTCCCGCTATCTCAAAATCGCATGGCGTAAGATAGCGAAGAATGAGTTTTTCCCGGCAACCCCCTCGACCTATAAAACTCAGTAAATAATTTCACGAGTGTTTCGCCACTCACTTTCTTGTTTTTGTCGTCCAGGGGACACTCCTCGAATGCAGCCCTCACTTCCTGTTGCGTGACATTTTGAGCCAGCTCTCGCATACGGCTCAAGTTGACGTCGGTCCTGTTCACCTGCGAACAAGCGGTACTATTACCGCACGAAAACAGGCCTACATAGCGATGGCACTCGCAGTAATGCGCAAGCAGGTAAACAGGCTTGGAATATTTTATTCTGACCATGTAAAGCCCGGCTCAAGCACCTGTGGTGTTAAGCTGTCACGGTGAAGCAACGGTCAAGTACGCAGAACACAAGCTTGAACAAATGAATATAAATTATTGGCCTATAACTTGTGCAAATTAAAGATAAACTCAAAGTATAAGCAATAATCCCAGTGGCACAGGGCGGAGGCATATATATTGGGAGGGGGGGATTAGGCAGGCAAATGTGGTAAAGTGTCACTTTGGGCTGTGTATGCCATGGCGAATTTTTTGGGGGAGTGGCACAGGCCCGGTGTACTACCCCCGGGCTATGCCACGGCTGCGACGGCTAGAGCACGGACGTAGGGCGTCGGCTACTCTGAGAGTCAACTCGTGAAAGACATCAGCATTACATTTATAGGTTCGTAGATTCCAGCCTTATTGATTGCGACCGTACTAGTTACGAAATAAAATAGAACCAGAAGTCGGCAACCTGCAGACCACGAGGCTGTGTCATGTGGCCCCCGACTTTAGTTCATCACGCACTTCTACCCCCTGACAATATAGTCATGTGCACGGGGAGGGGGGCGAAAAGCCAGCCCTATTCCAGCCTTTTAATAGGGAGGGGAATGCTGTGACTTCGGGGGGGGGGGCGCAAAGCCCATCATACATTGACAGGAGGGGAGAGAGCGCGCTGCAACGAACCTTCGCCCCCTGAAAAATAACGATGTGCATAGCTATACTCTTAACTAATCTGTATGAACACCTCCCCTGCATTCTGCGTTTGTCGGTGAGCAATGTTGAGATCGATATATGCTAGCTGTTTATAAGACTATTAAGCACCAAAAGTCACACTTCAGTAGTTTTTTTTTTTGCTTGTAGCCTATGTTTATAGATTGCAATCTTAAGACATTCGTGCCAAAAATAAACGTGGTTTATATATCGGTTCTCTACATGGTTATTGTAAGTTCGCCAATGTTTTTTTTTTCTGTTTGCTGGTGAAGCCCGCCATTTCTTGATTAGCTGCGCGGCCTCCACCGTGCAACTCGGCCCTCCCCCGCAAAAAGGTTGCCGGCCCTTGAACTAGACTATACTTGCTACGTTCGCGCTATCCTGTCAGAAAACCACCAATTAAATGTATAGGTTTGGGCACGGCTTACGCCGATGGCTGATTACAATATGTATACGCCGTCACGAAAGCAGGTGCAGCTAACTGGATGACAATTGCGAACACGTATGCATGATAGTATGTGTCATACTGTCATACGAAAAGCTGTTTGTAAGAGTCGACAGTTCTTGCAAGTGCGCGTTTGGCATTCTCGGTGCACTCAATTACTAACCCAACATTAGTACATCTGTAATGAAGGTTGCCACCTCTGTGTTGCTGCCAGCGAGTCTTTCATCTGTTAGTCAGAGTGCGCGAGCTCTCAGGGAAGCGTCTGTATAGGAAGTCGTTTAAGTAGAGTGTTAGCCCTAGTTAGTCTTAGTTAGACCGCGCTGTTAGTCCGAGTGCGCAAGCTCTCAGGGGGGGGGGGGAGGGGGGGGGGCTCTGTATAGAAAGGTGCTTTAGTAGAGTGTCGCGTCACGACGTCTGCGATTTGAAAGTGTGGTCAACATTCAATGTGATTAGACGTTGGATATACGGTGCAGTGTATTCAACATCTGGCCACCACAAGCGATGTGAATACTGCGCGCCACGATTACGCAAGCACACTGTATCCTTTGAAAGTTCAAATTTTCTTTATTTTTTATGGAATATACAAATATGTTGTAAAAATTTACACAAGTTCACTTGCAACACGATTTTTTTCTTGCTCTTGTGAGTTGTTGAGCTAAGGTTTATTGTCTTATAACGTTGTTTAATATGCAATCTTGGTTTTGACTAATTGACCTTTGAGTGTTGTCAGACGTATACAACCAGAAGGCGAATCTCGGCGTTCAAAAATGTTACCTTTGAATGCCTGTCACCGAGCCATTAAGATTGGCGCTGCGCACGCTTTTGTTTCAGTTATTTGTGTTAAATAAAAGCACCATCAGCCTGATCAACCACCTATCCCTGAAAAATGTTTGGCGCGTACAAGTACACTGTCGTGTAGAGTCCGCATATGGTTGTGGAAGTGACAAAGTATAACAGATGATAGCACTATTGCTTATTTGCGTTTGATATTTGATAGTCTTGTACATTCATAAAACTGGCTTACACCCCTAAGCACTTGCAGGCCGAACGGTACGCCCATGCCGTAAGTATAGTTCCAGTTGGTCATGAAAAGCTGAGAGTTAGATGGCGTGTCGGATAAAATGGATTCAGCTCAAACAGCACATGATAAACTGGCGATAACCGATAGAGGATTTCCTCCTGTAGTGGACTAAAACAGGCGGACGATATTGATAATATTAACGATTAATTAGGTTAGCTGATTGATTTAATTTATATGTGGGGTTTAACGTCTAAAACCACCATATGATTATGAGAGGCGCCGCATTGGTGGACTCCGGAAATTTTGACCACCTGGGGTTGTTAAAAGCAATCCGATATATAAGCATTTTCGCCTCTACCGGAAATGTGCCCGCCACGTGGCAATATTGATGAGTAGCTCCACTACGCATACGCTTAGTAATTGGGAAAGTGTAAACGGCTGTGCAATCTGTTAATAAGAATCTGTTGCTTTTACTTCGTAGTGCCCTTGTTGCACCACCCATACGAGTTGCGCTCCTGCTGCGTCACCCTTACAATCATACATCGTATTTGTTGCTGCCCCATGTGCGACTAAAACTGTCCGGATTCTCAACAACTGGAATTGTTTGAGGACATTCATATCTCATTATTTTATTACCGGGGCATATTGCGGCTAGTTCAAGTAACTCTTCTGAGAACTTACGAGATTGTAGCTGGAGAGAACACATTCCAGACCCTGAAAAAAGAAACAAACAGCCGGATAACCTTTTGGTGAATCACGCTGAAATTACAAGGTGCCAACACAAGTAAGAAACGTAAGTTTACCACAAACACACAACCTGATGCACAATGTGCCCTAGAACTTGTCGTTCTTAAATATTCTGAGGAACCGCCTTAATTTAACACCACGTTAAACACAGAGCATGCCCTGTACTGGGCACCATGACGAAAATTCGAAGAAATCAGTGCTCATCTCACCGCATTCACAGCGTAGGTAGTTTAATGCGCATTCATTGTCACGGCCGCTGGATTGTTGTTTATCCAGCGGCCGTGCACAGGCATTTAACTCATCACTATTACCTAGAGCCATTGCGCATGGGAATGGTCTCCCAGATTACATGGTATGCACTGCTAATCGTGAAACTTTTTATCATGAACTTATTTCGTACTCTGTAGTATGGCATAACGTTGTTGCACCTTGCTGTTTATAACCTTTGTTCCAGTTTTTTATTTCTTGTTTTTATTGTTTTTTTTGTTTGTCAGTGTTTTTTATTGTATGCAAACATTGATGCCCCCTTACTCAGTGGCCTTCAATGGGCCTGTAAGACATTTTGAGTAAATAAATATATAAATACAAAACATTATAAGATTACAGCAGTCTAAGGTACCACTACCCAGAAGTAGAAGTTAAATTATCCGCACAAGCACTAATTTGACTACGACGCGAGTTCACAGTTTCTCTTCTTTAATTCTTGCCTTGTTTAATTACCTCATCTGGTCTCTCATATGTAAAAAAAAGGGGGGGGGGCTGCATGCTTGTTCCAAGAACGCACGGTACCCTAAATGTGGCGCTATGCCAGGCTGTGTCAAGATGTCCTCATATAAGTCAGACGTGGTGTCGAAGGAGATTATGTTTAGTAGATGTCAAGCACTTCAACAAAAAATAGCCCCCACATGGCATGCCATCTAGAAACACAACAGGTTGATTTTCTGGCGCTAAGATGCAAGACTTCTTTTTCTGAAGCCATTACATTCACTATTGTCATTTGTTCAGAACGCATATTAATTATTATTTATTTATTTGATTCGCACACACAAGGACACAGAGAAAAAAGAAGGAGTGAGCAGACTGGCCACCACCAGCTGGAGGGGCACAAGAGCTGCTCATTCTTTCGGGAGCAGGGAAGAGAGATAGCTATATTTTGATGTCTCTGGTTGCAGGTCGTCAAGACAGTTTTGAAACCCTGCATTTTTGCGAGCTGTATTTCTTAGGCTGATATCGACTTGTGAACGCTTTGACTCTCGAGTCCCATTTGAGTTGGAAGAACAAAAAAAAAAGAAGTGGAGGAAGCTAGGAAGTATTAATACAGATTGAGGTTATGGGCCTACAAATACAGGCACAACTGAAGAGAACGAGAAAACGCAAACGCCGGCTACCCACTGAAAATGCGAACAGGGGAGGTAGAGAAGGTAGACACAAAACGTATCTGCGCATTCTGGGGTATCAAGCGCTAACTGTCGGCTGGATACAAGTGCGGTATTACACGAGAGGTAGCTGTTAAGACATTTTTTTTTTACACGTGAGCTAAATTACTGATGAATAACCCTGCAAACCTCGCCCATCAGACGCGTATCCTTATTCTTGTGTCTATTTGAAACGACGCATTCGTTGAATTGAGACCGTCGCTTAGTGTTAGAGAAAGCACATGTTTGAGCCAGCCATCAATTATCTTGCATAGAAAAGATATCAAGTGGCAAGAGGAATGCTGGTGGTGGGCGACGACATTAGGCACATTTAGTTGGGTGTATACGCAACAATCCTACGTACGAAGCACGACACGTTACGTTCGCTGCAAGCGAAGTCCTCAACACCACTTTTAGGTTACCGTATTGACAGCACCGGGGTGCGTTTTGTTCAATTAGACGTATCATATTGCGATGACGCGTGATCGACGATAAAACTGAGGACGACGATCAAAAGGCTTTATCAGACTGAAAATGGCAGCCACATGTTCTTCATCCTTGTCCAGACCAAGTGTTCTCGCACTGCTTCTTTGTCCTCGCCACTGGCACATACGCGTGACATTATTCCCGCTTCAAAAAAAAAAAAAAACATCGTTTCCGTGATGCAGGTTCATAAAGCAGAAAAAAAAATACTAGAGTCACTGGAGGCGAGGCTTTATCAGAAGCACGTGCACAATTTCTGCCGAATGTCTTCAGCACTTTGAACTCCGAGGGCCGTTGGGAACCAGCTCGTAATTAATCTCACTGATGCGTCGGAGAACCTTGTAAGGTCTGGAGTATCTCCGCAACAGTTTTTCGGAGATGCCCCGCGTGTGTGCCGTGCGTATGTTCCAGTGGCGAGGAAAATCTGTGAATTGTAACTGCTTTCGAGTGCTTCTTAAGGTCATTGTGTGGTATAGCAGCCGTGATAACGGCTACTGGCATCCAAGTGAAATCGAGTGGTTGGGTGCACAATTTCACGTTCTGTGTCATCTTGCATACTAGTTGCTCATTCATTTGAGAACTCACTAGAGTGCCGCGTAGCTGGTGGTATACATCTCGTTGCGTTACATTGCGTGCGGCGGGTTCTCTTTTTCTGACCGTGAAAGAGATACGTTACCTGCTGTGCAAGCGCACTTCACTACCGTAGCCAAGCTGCGTACGTATACGCTCGTTACATACGTCCCACTAAAAGTGTTTATTTCATTGTTAGAGATGAAGAAAAGAAACAGAAAATTCTTACCTGTCTGAATTTGCGCATGTCAGTGCCACGAGACTGGTTGCGACAGTTTTCATACGTCTGTACTTTCTGGGAAGTAAGAAACAGTAAAGAGAGATGATAATGGAGCCGGACCATCTACCATGTCAAATATGCCTCTGCTCTTCGTTACCGCAACAGTTATTTGGCAATGCTACGCAATCATGCTGCAGAGGCGAGTTTGTATACGTTTTGGGGGTTGCAAAAATTCTCAGTTTATCACCATATCAGAGTGCCATGAATTCACAATGCCGTACGATAGTGCATTACTTGAGGAATAAAGATACCCATCGTCACTACCGTTCCATCGGAAAAAAAGATAAATGTTTACGAAATCAAGCTACATATTTACAACCAATGATATCGAAGACAGTGACGTGACAGGTATTATCTCCGTCATCTCCATTTCTTAGTTTACCTTCTGCTTTAGACGTATCTAAGGGCACGTGCTTCACACCCTGTCCCCATATTCGTCCCGTCACAGCCAAATGAGAGAATTAAGGCAAAGACAGATCCTCTTCAAGCTCGCGGTGACATTGAACACGCTTAAGCTTTTACCATCAAAGCATATGTTCTCTCGAAACGGCTGATAGTTGTCTCAGTTCCACGAAGAACTTTTACTTGGGCTGGTCCTGTTGTCCAGAAGACAGACAACTGTAAACGGCGTACAGTTTTGCTGTGGTTCTCAGGATACGAATAATTCGTATTCACGGAAATGTTCTTTATTGAAATTCAATGCCACTGTCGTGCATACTCCTATTTTTTGTTTTCGCGTTCCTTACTACAGCACAGCTCTTCAGTCCCCAGTGAACTTTGAGAAAAGAAAAATGATTGCGTCACCACAGCTTACTACGTCCTACAGCATCATGTCTATAAAAGGGGTGCCTTGAGAAAGAGTGCTAATTCAGGTGCTTACATCTTGCGGAAGCTTTGCAACCATGCAGCTTCTCCATGAGGCGAAATCCTGACCTGCAGTAAAAGTACAGCAGCGCAATAATGAATGATAACGTGCTGGTAGAGACTCAAAAATAACGTGTCTCTTCGAATCAAGTTTTTTCCCCTTTACTTGGTCTCACATTACCGTTGCAAAAGAATCATTGTGAAATACTCGCAGTTTGTATGGTAAAATAAAGATAAACACATGTGAGGAATGCAGAACAGCGCACACACAAAAACATGGCTGATCCCTCTGTCATAGCTATGAATCGGTATAACACGAAAGTGAAATGTGTCTTCGTAGGAGAATAGTGTTTATTGTGTAGTGGTATATGAGAGCTCTTACAACTTTTATTGGCGTTTTCCAGCTATAGCACCGTTTGACGTGGTCCTAGCAACGTTGACGCTTAGTGGCACACCTCCATCACGATGACTACTATCCATGATCAGGATTTAACCGCTGTGGTAACTGAAGTTTTTAACATATACCCAAACGCAGCGTATCGTTAATCGCGCACAATGATGACTTCGACAAGCACACACTAAGTACTGCCACTCGATACGCGCATCTTCAAAGATGGTAGGTTATGGAGAGAAACAGCATGGTGTGCGCTCCTGAAACCTACACCACCGCTCAGGCTGCGAGTGTGCACCGGCGTTCCTGGTCTAGCTGGCCCCGGTTTCACTCCGCCAAAGCGCGACATTCACCCGTCGACATCGTCGACTTGCTGCACTGTGCTTATTGTAACAGTTTCACTAAGGAAGCTGGGGCTGTCACACTCGAAATTGTCGTCGGTGAGACATCGTTGGCGCATGTGGAAGCTGCAAGACTTGAGCAATGGGCTCCCACGTGCTAACACGAAGCGAAAGGCAAAGAACATTACTGCATTGGTGGCTCTACACTGCTCACTCGGAAAGGCATTTTAGGGGCGAAACTCCTTATAGCGTCCTCCGTTCATCCCCCGTAGTATGTAACAAGTATAACATTTTGACCTCCAAGGTGGTGCCGGTTAGAGACTTCTTCTGTGCGTTGTTGAACAATGAAAATAGTGCTCAATGTACATGTCAATGGCTGTTAATAGGGAATGAGAGACAGGAGCATTCGGCTTTCAGTTAACGCGCAGGCTGCGATCACCATCAGCAGCCATTGGCATGTACATTGAGCACTATCTGACAAGAAAGGGTTGCTACGTTATACTCGCTGGGTGTAACCTCCTTTGCTTTAGAAAGGTTTAGCGAGCGTTGAACCGCAGTGCCATGAATACAATGAACTTGTATATACCATGAATGAACTCGAGGTGGTTAAAAATGGGAAGTAGATACGAAGCGCAAGCCGTAAGAAAGTAAAAGCCGAATTCTCCGCCTCTCATTTCCCATTAGCAGCCATTGGCATGTACATTGAGCCCTATCTGAGTGAAAAAGTTTGCTACGTCATATTCGCTGGGCGTAACCTCCTTGGTTTTCGAAAGGTTTAGCGAGTGTTCGGCCGCAGTGCCATGAATACAGTGAACTAGTATATACCATGAACTCGAGGTGGTTAAAGGTGGGAAGTGGACCCGAAGCGCAAGCCGTAAGAAAGTGTGCGTGTGCCACCTCTCGTTTAGTCCTTGGAATGTCCGCTGGATGGCGGTGCTTCTATATGGGGAATATACGATGAAAAGATGCGAGATGGTGGTACTTAGAGAGTTGAATAGATGGAAGAACGGACACATAGACAGATGCATGGATGGACGCATGAACGGACACAGGGGCGGCTGCATGGACGAACGCAGGGACGGACGCATGAACAGACGCACGCACGGACGGGCTGATGGACGCATGGACGGTCACACTGACGGACGCATGGACGGACGAAAGCAAGAACGAATAGACGGACGAATTCTTCGCCCCACTCTCCATCATTCACTCCGTGGATATGCTGCCATTTTTTTACTGATATCGAGAGGCCTTGACCATGGACTCCAAGACTTCGCTCCGACGCGTAATATCGAATGCCATTCTTCAAGGGTGCCATGCCACATTACTTCTCTTGAGCCCTCACAGACAGCGGCACCACCCCGCTTCGCCAACAGAGAGCATAGAACGACAGAGTGTGTGAAATATAAACGGCATGTTCATGCGTAGCCCCGAAATCGCCTCAGTTTTTCAGCCAATGAATAAGAAAAGTCTCAATAGCTCACTTAGTAAAGCATTGGCGCACTTCATCGTTTCGGAGAGTGATGTTCGACGCCAGACGGGGGAACGTTCACTCGAATGTTCTTTTCTTCGCCATTTATTAGCGTTAATGTTACACCATCATATCCGTGACGGGAGGACCTCGCCGAGGCCTGGTTGGTGTACCTCTGTATGAAACACTTTCGTGTTGAAAATTCAGCAGCCTGCAAGTTGCAACTGATCTTACAAGTGCGACGTAGCTCTACATGATTTATATATATATGGATAGCCAGGATGGCCAAGAGGAGCCATCCTGACGACTCACGGCGAAGCAAGCACAAGGGGATCATAATAAGGTTTTAAGCAGCTGATGTGGACTGTCCCACGACCACGGCATCGTCTGTCCTCGGCAGGTGTCACTAGTTCGACGACGTAGTTGACCGGTGACGTGCATTGAACGATGCGGTACGGACCATTGTACTTGGGTGCAAACTTTCGAGAGAAGTCGGAAGACTGGAATAGAACCGTAAGCCATACAAATGAGCCTACGGAGAAGCCGTGAGCAGGCTTGTCTTGGTCAAGTCGTTCTTTTTGGAGACCTTGTGCGACGGACGTAAACGAACGCGCTAATTGGCGGCACTCTTCGGCACACTGAACAAGTTCGGAGGCTGGGCGGTATTCTGAAGCATCTGGGCGGTAAGTAAGTATCGTGTCAAGCGTAGAAGAGGGCTCACGTCCGTACAGTAGAAAAAAAGGTGAAAACCCAGTAGTTGCTTGCGTGGCCGTATTATACGCATACGTCATGAAAGGGAGCACCAAGTCCCAATTAGAATGGTCGGAGGATATGTACATAGAAAGCATATCACCGAGCGTGCGGCTAAAGCACTCTGTCAAACCGTTTGTCTGTGGGTGATAGCTTGTAGTGGTGCGATGAATAATATTGCCCTCACTCAGAAGCTCCTGGACCACTTGCGATAGCAACGCACGCCCACGGTCGCTAAGCAGCTCACGTGGCGCGCCATGGCGAAGGACAAAGTTACGCAAGATGAACAAGGCGACATTACGAGCAGCAGCGGCTGGCAAAGTGGCGGTTTCAGCGTAACGGGTTAGGTGGTCAATGGCCACAATAATCCAGCAATTTCCCGTACAAGGTAGTGGGCCGTAGAGGTCGATGCTGATTCTACCAAACGGCCGAGCTGGACACGGCAATGGTTGTAATTTGCCAGAGGCACTATAAGTTGTTTTCCGTCACTGACACTCAGTGCAGGAGCGTATGTACGTGCGAACGTACGAGTACATTCCACGCCAGAAAAATTGCTGACGAAGCCGGTCGTATGTTTTCAAAACGCCAGCGTGCGCGTTTTGAGGGTGTGCGTGGAAGTACGCGCACATGTTGGAGCGCAAATGGCGAGGTACAACAAGAAGCCATTTCCTACCATCCGGCTGATTGTTGCGACGGTACAACATGGCATTCCGTATTGCATAATGGGGAATTCGCTGACGTAGTGCACGAGGTAGACGCTGGCGTGGTGTCACCGAAGACGAGGAGAGAACGTCGATGAGCGAGGCTATCCAAGGGTCCTTGCGTTGTTCCTAAGGCATGTCAGCGGTGTCGATGCTGCCGATGGTAGCTTCGGCGAAGGAAATAGGTGCAACGGCTGAAGGAAGGGGCGAACGAGAAAGAGCATCTGCGTCGGTGTGCTTGCGGCCTGAGCGGTAAATGACGTCAATATCAAATTCCTGTAAACGTAGCGCCCAACGTCCAAGCTTGACCGAAGGATCCTTCAATGAAGCGAGCCAACAGAGGGAATGGTGATCTGTAACTACATCAAATGGGCGTCCATATAAGTAAGGACGAAATTTTTGTAATGCCCAAACAATGGCCAAACATTCCTTTTCGGAAACAGAGTATTTGTGCTCTGCCTTGGTTAGGGTGCGACTGGCATACACATACATACTTCGAGAAGCCAGGCTTGCGTTGAGCAAGGACAGCGCCAAGTCCTATGCCACTGGCATCCGTGTGCACCTCGGTTGGAGCAGTAGGGTCAAAGTGGCGTAAAATAGGTGGTGGAGTAAGGAGATGGCGTAATGTTGCAAAAGCATCATCGCATGCTGCCGACCAATCAGAGAGGTGTCCATCGCCAGAGATCAGCTGCGTCAGTGGTGCGATTATCGAAACAAAGTTCTTCACAAAGCGGCGAAAGTACGAGCATAGTACGACAAAGCTGCGAAGCGCTTTCACGGTCGTAGGCTTCGGGAACTTAGCGACAGCACGAAGCTTTTCTGGGTCTGGGAGGACGCCCTGTTTTGAGACAACGTGACCAAGTATTGCGAGCTTCCGAGCTCCAAAGTGGCACTTCTTGATGTTTAGTTGAAGGCCTGCGCTCGTGAGGCAGCTCAAGACTTCGCTGAGACGATGGAGGTGGCTGTCGAAATCAGGGGAGAAAACAACGACATCATCCAAGTAGCAAAGGCATGTCTTCCATTTTAGCCCACGCAACTCGCTATCCATCATATGTGGCTGGCGCATTACAAAGGCCGGAGGGCATTACATTAAATTTGTATAGACCATCCGGCGTCACAAAGCAGTTTTTGGACGATCTTATGGTGCCAAGGGGACCTGCCAATAACCGGACCGCAGGTCTAGTGATGAGAAGAATTCAGCGCCTTGCAAGCAGTCCAGGGCATCATCGATGCGCGGCAAAGGTTATACGTCTTTAATCGTGACTTTGTTTAAACGGCGGTAATCGACGCAAAAGCGAATCGAGCCGTCTTTTTTCCTCACAAGTACCACAGGTGAAGACCAGGGACTGCTGGATGGCCGAATGACGCCACGTTGAAGCATGTCAGCCACTTGCTCGGTGATCACACGACGCTCAACAGGAGATACACGATAGGGACGCTGTCGCTGAGGCGATTGGGAACCGGTGTTAATGTGATGGACAACGGTGTGCGTTCGGCCTTAGGACGTCTGCTGGCAATCGAACGAGCCGCAAAACTGGTGAAGAAGTTCTAGAAGCTTTTCGCGGTGTGGTTCTTCAAGTTCGCCATCAATTGAGGGGCCAAGCAAATTATTTTTTTTGTGGACAATTGAATGGGCAGATGGCGTCAATGCATTAAGCTGCAAATCACTTTCAACGTCAAGGTGGAAGATGGAGGAAACGTTTAAGTCTTGGAATGTTCCAATACATTCTCCGCGACGCAAGGTTGTGGGAGACGGCAAGGGATTTGTGACAAACAAATTGGTAGCGCCCGCCGAAATATCTAGAACTGCAAACGGCAACGCGAGGCTCTTGCGACTTTGGAATGTTTGGGAAGGCGTAAACAACACTGCAGGCTTAGACACATCGGCACAAGATACGGGAACAATGGCTGCGCTAGTCGGTGGTATGTCGATGTCGTCAGCGACAAACAGCTTGTTCAACGGAAATTCTGGAGACAAGGCACACAACGCAGAGAAGGCCACTTCAGCACGAGCACAGTCGATAACCGCATGATTACGAGGCAGCAAATCCAAGCCAAGGATCACATTATGCGAACATGCCTGTAGCACAAGAAATTCAACGGTATACAAAACATCTTGGATGAGAACGCGGGCGGTACAGGCAGCTGATTGTCGAATATGGTGAGCACTGGCAGTATGAAGGGACAACCCCTTTGGTGTCGTGGTAACCTTCCGAAGCAGGCGGCAAAGTTTTAAATCAATTACTCAAACGGCAGCACCAGTGTCCACAATCGCAAGGGTACGGTAACCATCCGCAAAAACGTCGATGAGGTTTGTCGGAGAAATGCGAGGACTTGATTCTTTCGACGACGACGCAGTTCGTGTTTCCGGAACTGCGGCATTTAGTTTTCCGTGTCTGAAGGGCAGGGTCGACGGCGAATAGGCGACAGGGAGCGACGTCGGGGAGATGGAGATCAGTGACTGACTGAGGGAGGGCGGTCGGGTGAAGAGGATCCTTCTCGACGTGCCATGTTGTTAAAGCGCCGAGAGTCGTGCGACGATCTTTGCATGGTGTTGCTCTGAACGAGAGGGTGGCGGCGGCACAAGCGAGCCACATGTCCTGCCTAACCGCAAGACTAGCAAATCGAGCGGTTGTCTGCGGTGCGCCACGGATTCGGAAACGCTGCAATCGGCCTGCTGAACGGAACTGGTGATGTCCGAACAGGGATTGGTGAGGTAGCATAAGTGGGCTGTCGAGGTGCTCTAGCTGCAACGACTTGCGCATACGCAAGTGTGCGGCCTCCAGAGGTGGTGAACGAGCGAAAGGCAAAGCGTCCGCTACCTCCTCTTGTATGACATGCCTTATGGCCGGAGCCAGATGATCTGGGGCCAAAAGATGCATTTGTGCTGGCTCGGGCGCGCTCGATAAAATGGAGAGCTGGCGAGTGACCTCCTCACGCACGAACTGCTTTATGCGAGCCAACATGTCGTTATGGTCTCCGAGAGTCAAGGCCGCGATCGAATCACGTTGTTCCATAGAGCGCCGTGTTTGGGCGCGTTGCTTGCGCAATTCGTCAAAACTCTGGCACAAGCTGACAAGTTTGGCAATGGTTTGTGGGTCCTTGGCTAACAACATTTGAAATGCGTCATCGCATACGCCCTTGAGGATTTGTTTCATTTTGTCGGCTTCGAGCATCGCTGGGTTTACCCGCTTGCACAAGTCAACAACGTCTTCAATTGTTGGAACTCCGGGTCCTGCCGGTCTCGTTTTCGGTAGCTGGCCCCGTCGCAGGATCCATCGTCCAACAATTCAGCGAGAAGAAGCGCCCGAACGAACAACAGAGATTTATTTACATGTTGAGAAGTTATCCAAAGAGAGAAGAGTGAGAGTGATACAAAACGTCTTCGGCATTTTATAGCGCCACGTTGTTGACACTGGGCGCCTTGTCCGCATCGTCAGCCAATACGGTGTCCCCGGCACCTCGGTCACGAGGGAGGGGGAAACACCCCTCACAACACATGGAGTGGCACAACCTAACACGATGTCCATATATGGTCACGGCGCCCTAAAATGTTACCAAACATGGTCACGAACGCACAGCAGATTCCGGAGTTCTCCCGGCGAGAGGAGAAGCCTGAATGGGGAGGTGGGGGTGGACGACCCCGTCGGTCAAGAACCGTTTCTCCCCCAAACTCTTCTTGCTTGGTTCCCTAGGGCCGGTCGTAACAGTCTCTCGCGCGGGGGGGTGAAGATCTCGATGGGCTGAGGTTTGCAGCCACTGTCCGGAGAGATCAGCGCCGGCAGTCGGTTTGGTGACGACCATCTTTGATGAAGTAGAGGGCAACACCTGCTTCATTGTGGGCTCAACAGACATCACATACGCACATGAAAACACAACTACTAAGGCGGTGAGCGCCGGAAAATTCCGCCAAACTCCACCAGGCAATTTTTCCCTTTAACTGATATTAAAGGAAATACACAATTTATTCAAAATGTTACTCACACTTTAAGGTGACACAAAACAACAACACTGGAAGCACACCGAACCCGAAACCCTGGATAGCCGTGTCTTCAACGTTTTCAAACAAGTACACCTAAAAGAGTAAAAAAAAACAATCACTAGCTCTTGTCTAGGTCAGGAAAAAAAATGCCAGAGTTCTCGAGACATCCTCTCGCGTCAGGGGCATCGACTTAAGTCATCAGCGTTGCCATGGAGTACACCCTTTTTGTAGCGTATTTCAAACGTATATTGTTGCAAAACGAGGCTCCAACGCAGCAGGCGGCCGTTCTTAGAGGACATGGTCTGTAGCCAGGTGAGAGGACAGTGGTCCACTTCCACAATGAACTTGCTTCCGGCAATATAACAAGCCAGTTTCTGGACTGCCCAAACCAAGCACGCACATTCCTTTTCGCAAGCACTGTAAACCTGCTCGCGAAGGGTGAGTTTCCGGCTAACATAGAGGACGGGATGCTCTTGATCCCCCTCATCCCTTTGACTAAGAACTGCCCCCATGCCTCTATCACTAGCGTCGCATTGGACTATGAAAGGCCTCGAGTAGTCCGGTGAACTAAGCAAAGGTTGGCTCGACAAGGCCGCTTTCAAAACGCGGAAAGCCTTTTCTTTCTCCTCATCCCAGTCGACCATTTGGGGCTCGGTTTTGCGCAACGCGTCAGTGAGAGTGCTGGCAATGTCAGAATATCTAGGGATGTAGTTACGATAGTAACCAGCTACTCCAAGAAAAGCCCGAATATCGGTTTTCGTTCGGGGCTGGGGAAAGTCTCGGATAGCTGCCACTTTCATTTCAGAGGGACGGCGATGCCCTCGACCGATAACATGCCCGAGATAGAGTACCTCTGCTTGTGCTAGCTGACACTTGGGCGCCTTTACCGTTAAACCTGCTTCGCGTAGGCGTGTCAGTACTGCTCTCAAATGCGCCAAGTGTTCTGGCCAGGACGAGGAAAACACGGCGACGTCGTCCCAGTAAGGCAATGCGAAGTCCTCGTGACCCCGCAAAACCTTATCCATTAAGTTGGAAAAACAGTAAGGCGCGTTCTTTAGGCCGAAACTCAACACTTTAGGGCGGAATGTCCCCAATGGTGAAATAAATGCAGCATACCGGCTCGCCCTCTTGGTGAGCGGCACCTGCCAGTAACCTCTCACTAGGTCTAGCGTTGAGATAAATTGCGCGCTGCTTACCCTCTCGACGCGTTCCTCAATGTGGGGAATTGGGTATGTCTGATCCTTGGTGATGAGGTTTAACTTACGATAGTCTACGCAAGGACGCGGATCTTTGCCGGGTACCTCCACAAGAATTAACGGGGAAGTGTAATCACTTTCACACGGCTCAATCACGCCCAATTCCAGCATCCTGTTAACCTCTGCTTTTATTAGCTCAAGCCGGCGAGGTGACACCCGATACGTCTTAGATCTTACCGGTTCCGACGAGGTAAGCTCTATGTCATGAGTGAGGACGGATGTCCGGCCTGGCTCGCTTACAAATCTGTCCTGAAACTCGGTCAAAAGACCACGCAATTCCTGCTTCTGCTTCGTTGTGAGTTGTGACTTTGATACTAAATCCTCAACTCTTTTCTCGATCGGGACTTCGTCCGATTCGGGAGCTAATTCAGGGATTTCTGCCGGAACCTGTTCCGGAACATTTAAAGTCATGTTCACGATGGCTTCCCTCTCTTTGTAGGGTTTGAGTAAGTTGCTATGATACACCTGGTGTGCCTTACGACTTCCTGGTAATTTTACCACATAGTTGGTGTCAGACAATTTTCGAGTAATTTCGGCCGGGCCAACCCATTGCACTTCAAGCTTATTCTTTTGGGAGGGCCTCAACAGCATGACCCTGTCTCCTACAGCAAAGTGTCGTGCTTTAGCTGTCCGATCGTAGTAAAGCTTAGCCTTCTGCTGTGCTTTGGTCATCGCACTCTCGGTCAGTTCTTGGGCTTTTGTTAGACGATCCAATAAGGTGAGGACATATTCCACTACTACAGGATCATCACCCTGACCTTCCCACGACTCTCTCAGCATACGAAGAGGAGACCGCAGTCTGCGGCCGTAAACAAGTTCCGCTGGCGTAAACCCTGTTGTCTCATGTGGTGCAGTTCTTAGTGCAAACATCGTTGCAGGTAAGCACATTTCCCAGTCAGTTTTTCGTTCAAAACATAAGGCTCTTAACACTCGCTTCATCACGGAGTGAAGCTTTTCTATCGAGTTCGACTGCGGATGGTAGACTGAACTATGCAATAGTTTCACGCCGCCACACCGCTCTAGAAAGGTTGTCGTTAAGGCACTCGTGAAAATGGTGCCCTGGTCTGATTGTATCTCGGCAGGAAAGCCTACCCGGGCAAACACGGACAGAAGTGCGTTCACTACTTCGACGGAACTTAGCTCTTTTAGCGGAACTGCCTCTGGAAATTTAGTAGCTGGGCAGATTAAGGTCAGGATGTGACGGTAGCCTGAAGTTGTCTTGGGCAAAGGACCTACTGTGTCAATTACCAAAAAAGGACCTACTGTGTCAATTACCAACCGACGAAAAGGCTCCGTCATTACGGGTACCAGCTTCATTGGAAATTTCGCCTTATCTCCCGGCTTACCCACTCGCTGACTCACATCGCAAGATTTTACAAACCTCTCTACATCTTTAAAGCATCCAGGCCAGTAGTATTCCTGTAAAAGACGATTTTTCGCCTTCTTTACGCCTAAGTGGCCTGACCATGATTCTCCATGCACCAAACTAAGCAAATCCTGACGATACGCCTGAGGTATGACTACCTGGTCAAACTCTACTCCTCGCCTATCTAGATATTTTCGATAGAGTATGCCGCTCCTCTCTTGGAATCTCACATTTCGTTTGGCGATTCTCTCTTTCGAACTGTCCTGGAATTGCTTAAGCGTCGGGTCCCCCTTTTGTTCGGTTATTAATGAAGCGGGGCTCACCTGCAGCAGCCGACTGAAATTATCCGAAGTTGGCATGACACACAACTCTTTTGTATTTCCTAGTACCTGGAATGCGTCACCCTCTGTGCTATCCTCTGTACTACCAGGAATCGGCTTGGGAGCAACGGCATTTTCTATTTGCTCGGTCAACGAGGCGTAATTGACCCCTTCCAATTTGGGAGGAGGTTCAACGTCGCCTTTAGGAATGGTTGCCTCCGCGACTACGGCTTCTGCAGCCTGTTCTTGCACAAGTCGATTTGTTACCGTGGTGTCCAACTCGCAACCAGGCCCGTTGTCGATTTGAGGCTTGTTTGCCTCAGTGAATGATGCTCTCGCAGCCAGCGCACGTGCCTTCGATCTAGTCAGTGCCTGCAATATGCCTTCTCCCAACGTTAGACCTTTCTCCTTCAGCATTTGATCTGACTTATTTGAAAATAAGTAAGGATACTGAGGGGGTAGATATGTCGATACCGCGGCTTCCGTTTCCAACGTACCAAATGCGCCTTTAAGGACAACTTTAGCTACGGGGAGGCACTGACTGTTTGCTTCTACGGCTTGTCTAATCCAGGCACAGTCTCCTGAATACTGTCCGGACTGAACAAAAGACGGATGAACTACGTCCATAGTGGCTGCGGAGTCTCTAAGAACCCGACACTGCTTGCCGTTCACGGTAAGGTCGTACATATAGGGCTCTAACAACTTCATGTTCTCGTCGGCTTCATTTATAGATAAAAAGGCCACCTTTTCTTTCGGGCAGTGTTTCGCGAAGTGTCCTGTTTCGTGGCAATTGAAACAAGCAGCCGGTTTTCTCGCCTCAAATTTCCTTTTGCTTGCCTCTGCCGACGCCCCATGGTTAGATGAATTGTTTTCCTCACCCTTTTGTGCGAGACTTGTCGGATGTTTTCTAAACGGTGCCTTATTCGGTCGTAGGAATTTTGCCCTTTTTGGCTCGCTGCTTGCCCCGAGGGCGCGGCGCGTAACGAATTCTTCAGCGAGCTCTGCGGCTTTTGTTACGGTGTTCACGTCTGGTCTATCTTGCACCCAGAACCTCACCTTTTCTGGTAACCTTTGATAGAATTGTTCCAGACCGATACACTTGAGCACCTTGTCATGATTCCCATACGCCTTTGCCTCTTTCAGCCACTCCCCCATGTTGGCCATTAACTTGTAAGCAAACTCCGGGTATGAATCATTGCTCTCTTTTACGGCGTTGCGAAATTTTTGTCTGAAACCTTCCGCTGACAACCTGTATTTCTTGAGAAGGCTCGACTTTACCTCACTGTACTCGTCAGCCTCCTCTTTCGTGAGGCGCGCGATTACTTCTGAGGCCTCCCCCGGAAGTAGGGACAACAAGCGTTGAGGCCATGTATCCTGGCTGAAACCTTGCCTTTCACAAGTTCTCTCAAAGTTGACGAGGAACAGCCCAATGTCCTCCCCTAGCTTGTACGATCTCATTAGGTCCGTCATTTTGAACCTGACCCGCTCTGCTGTGCCGGATGCCTCGCTGCCTCCTGCTCTACTATTATGGCTAATCTCTAGCTCGAGGCGCTTCATTTCAAGCTCGTGCTTTCGCATCTTATCTGCCTCGGCTTCTGCGGCCTCGGCCGCGGCCGCCTTTCTTTCGGCCTCTGCCGCTTGCCTCTCCTGAATCTCCTCGACACATCCTGACAGCTCGTCATCCTCCGCCCCCAATGCGAGAATCGCCTTTATCAGCTCTGGCTTTCTTTGAGAGTCCGACACCTCCAGATTCAACTCCCTTGCAAGTAGCAACAACATGGACTTTCGCAGGGATTTCAGATTCATGGCTGCCTCCAGTACCGCTGTCTCTGTTCCACAAAGATTCCTGTCCTGCAACTAATTAACCTTGACGGCAACGACAGCTCTAGGTTCTTGCCTTGCCTCAAGTTTTCCGTTAACTTAGTCTACAAATAAAGCTTCAAAAAGTTCTTATATGGAATCCTGCCCTGCCACTGCTAACCTTGACGCCACTGACAGAAAGAGCTTAACCAAGCTATCACACAATTTCTGCCTGACGCAAGTTACCTGTTAACCCAATGACTAAGACAGCCCCTCTCTACCAGCTTTTACTTAACACATAGAGTAAATGCCTGGTAAAATTTAACAGAGAAAGCCGGCACTCACCCAGTTCGCAGTCATGTCTCAGGCGTCGTGCCTCTCAGAAGTGCCGTTCGATTCCCTTTGGAAGTCGATGAGCTCGTGTCATCCTTCTCCTGTCGTCCCGTTGTTGAACTTCGGGCTCACTCCGTTCAGTGGTCGCTTTCGGGGTTATCGGCATCCCGTCGCTGCCATCCAGTTGTTGGGACTCCGGGTCCTGCCGGTCTCGTTTTCGGTAGCTGGCCCCGTCGCAGGATTCATCGTCCAATAATTCAGCGAGAAGAAGCGCCCGAACGAACGACAGAGATTTATTTACATGTTGAGAAGTGATCCAAAGAGAGAAGAGT
This sequence comes from Rhipicephalus microplus, assembly GCF_043290135.1. Taxonomy (NCBI): domain Eukaryota; kingdom Metazoa; phylum Arthropoda; class Arachnida; order Ixodida; family Ixodidae; genus Rhipicephalus; species Rhipicephalus microplus. The sequence continues at coordinate 95,733,361 of NC_134704.1, read as the reverse complement.
GAGAGTGATACAAAACGTCTTCGGCATTTTATAGCGCCACGTTGTTGACACTGGGCGCCTTGTCCGCATCGTCAGCCAATACGGTGTCCCCGGCACCTCGGTCACGAGGGAGGGGGAAACACCCCTCACAACACATGGAGTGGCACAACCTAACACGATGTCCATATAAGGTCACGGCGCCCTAAAATGTTACCAAACATGGTCACGAACGCACACCAGATTCCGGAGTTCTCCCGGCGAGAGGAGAAGCCTGAATGGGGAGGTGGGGGTGGACGACCCCGTCGGTCAAGAACCGGTTCTCCCCCAAACTCTTCTTGCTTGGTTCCCTAGGGCCGATCGTAACACAATGTAGCTGGTAAAGGTCTCTCCTGGCTGTTGAGCGTGCTCATGAAGTCGTTGTTCTGCGCGGAGTTTTCGCACAGCGGGGTGGTCGAAGACTTGCGAAAAGGTGGCCTTGAATGAATCCCAGCTGGGAATGTCGGTTCGTGATTGCGCAACCAGAGACTAGCGACACCGGACAAGTTAAAGCTTACATAGGTCAGCTTAGCCGCGTCGTCCCACTTGTTCGCTGCGCTCACCTTGTGGTAAGTAGCCAGCCACTCCGGAACGTCTTGGCCGTCAGTGCCGCTGAAGATCGGTGGGTGACGCAGTGGCCACCCGCCGGGACATGTAGAGGTGGGAACTTGCGAGGTACCTTGGGTGGAGGGTTCTTCCGGCATTGCTGGCACTGCAGGTAAGGTGCGACTTCGTAGTTCCAGCTTCGAAGACTACCCAGCACCTCCACCAGATTATAAGGGGGTTTATCGAATAAAAGCATCTGCCTGGTTCAAGAGGCGTCAGTCACTGTCACGAGCTCAGCTCTGCGTCGTAGTTGTCTTTCAGGTGCTCCAACTAGATACTGTGTCTCTCTCCCTCTTCCCCACTACAATATATATATATATATATATATATATATATATATATATATATATATATATATATATATATATATATATATATATATATATATATATATATATATATATATATATATATATATATATATATATACAGGGCGTCCCAATTATCACGCGGTGTCGCGTCATTAAAAAAAAGAGGAACGACATTACGGGACGCCGACCTAATGCATATCGGTAACAGTATACTAAAGTAGCCGCTACTAGTTTTTTCGTTAATGACTAATAGGTAATAAGTCTTGTTTTATTTGTGGCTTGAAAAGCACTCACCGAATTATCAAACTGCCAGTGAGGCAGATGTGCAAGTGTTGAAATGACAAATGTCTCTGCTACTTGCAACAACGTATTGATTGCGTGCTCATTTTTTCTGTGAATAAAAAGATCCCCCGAAATATAAAAAATAACACGTGACTGTGCTTAAACCAGAAAAAAAGCAGCACCTTAAAAAAGAAAAACCTGTGCCGAACGCGTGGCACTGTCACAGCGAACTGGAACCGCCGCATTTCAGAGCCTTTTTTAAACATCTTTGGGTAGCTGCTGCAAGCGCATTTGCAGAGTCCTTATTGCATCATCAATCATCGTGTAGACAGGCATTCGCCCTGCCATGCTTCTTCGTTTTTCGGAGAAGCGTGGTATCCGCTACAGACTTGAAAGGGATTTGTGCAAATTTTCAAAGCAGTGGCTGATGACGATGAAGAATTATGCCTGAAGTGCATATGCGCCACTGTTATTAGGGACAGGACAAGATTTTATAATGGGCTGGAGCGTTGAATGGCCCACTGGTTATGCAATTCACATTGTGTGACACCTGGCTGTTCCTTTGCTGCTCTAGAACGCTTCATTACTCATAATAACGTGATTTTTTCCCGACATCAAGCCTGCCTAAGACCAAAACGCAAAGGAGTCGCAACCATCCACGTGGCTCAGTGGTTCAATACTGGGCTGGAACGCAGGGTAGCCGGGTTTGAATCCTATTGTGCAGTTTTTTTAATATTTCGCACGATAGTGGTTATGGACACCGGCGGCAACGGACAATTACGGCGCCAAACGCGGCCCTGGTTGTGATCTCATAGCAGCTTTCGCTGTAATAAACTTAATGGAAGCAACCGCTTTGTCTCTTTTCTGTTACCAGAGACAGCGTTGTGCACATTGGCAAGGAAACAGGTCAAGTGCCAACAACTTGTGTCGCAGTTTTGCAGGGATTCTTTCAGCTTGATTGTACGTCGTTATCACTATATACATATCACGGTCAACTATTCTCATTGACCACGCGGCCGAATCACTATTCCAATTAGAGCGATTGCAGCCTGACTGTGTAAGATCAATGTGTCGGGTTTCTCTAGACGAGAAGTGGCAGATAGCACGATCCATATCCTTTTCTGCCTATATGTCCTTCATTGCAACTGGCTATCTCAAAGTGAGGTTGTTTGAGGGCGCTTATTTCTGACGTGCGCAGCGGTCTAGTCACGTGTTATTTTTCATGTTGTGTGGGCTTTCTTTCTTGACAGAAAAAAATGGCACGGAATCAGTACGCTGTCGAAAGTATAGCCCATGACAGATGTCATTTCAACATGCGCATATCTGCCTCGTTGACATTTTGATAATTAGGCGAGTACTTTTCGAGGGACAAATATGATTATGACTAATAAATGGCTACTAGAGTACACTGAGTACAATATATATATATATATATATATATATATATATATATATATATATATATATATATATATATATATATATATATATAGATAGATATATATATATATATTCCGTCGACGGAAGCGGCCAGCCTGGCTGCGAATCACGCTGTAGAACGCATACGATGGGGCTTGAGACGCGAAACGTGCACAATCTCTGTCCCGCGGCAGCGTTGGTCAGTGGGGGCATGAAGAGGTGTGACACGGTAGTTCACCTGTGAGGTCTGTTCGACAACTTTGTAGAGACCAAGATAGCGTGACTCAAGCTTCTCGCATAAGCCAGGCGTTCGCGCAGGAGTCCACAGAAGTACATCGTCGCCAGGGCGGTAGAGAACGACGCGGTGAGTGGCATCGTAACGATGTTTGCGATCTCCTTGGCTAGCTTCTGTGTTTACACGGGCAAGACGACGGCAGTGAGCAACACGAGACAAAAACTTGTCGCAAACGAATGGTGAAGAGTTGACGGGGCCAGAAAAAAAAATGAAACGTTGAGTGGTGATGTGGGTTGGCGTCCGTATACCAGAGAAAATGAAGAATAGCCCGTGGTTCGTTGAACTGACACATTATATGCATACATGACAAAGGGAAGTATGGCATCCCAATTGTGATGGTCCGGTCGGATATACATGGACAGCATGTCACACAGCGTGCGATGAAATCTTTCCGTTAAGCCATTGGTTTGTGGGTTTTATGATGTTGTTTTATGAACTGTTTTTGATGCTTGAAAAACTTCACTGAGCGTGCTTGAAAAAAATGCCTTGCCCCGGTCGCTCAAAAGAACACGAGGGCCTCCGTGACGTAGGTAAATAGCATTCAAGAAGAAAGTTGCTACTTCGGAAGCAGTTCCTGGAAACCGCGGTGACGATCCATCTCTTGCCGTCTGATGTAGTTGGGAGGGGCCCGAAGAGGTCAATTCCGACGACAGAGAACGGCTCTGCTGGACAAGGAAGTGGTTGTAGGGTTCCAACTAGAGCAGTAGTGGGCCGCTTGCGGTGTTGGAAAAGTGCGCACGAGGCAATATATTTTGCTACCGTCGTGGAAAGACCTGGCCAAAAGAATCGACTGCGGATGCGCTCGTATGTTTTGTAGTAACCCAAGTGTCCTGATGTCGGGTAGTCGTGGGAATCTCGCAGAACTTCAGTGCGTAGTGCCCGTGGTACGACAGGAACCCATCGGTGGCCTTCCGGGTGGAAAATGTATCGATATAGCACATCGTGCTCCAACTTGAATAGTCGGAGTAGTTTCCAGAGCCTGGCATTTGGGGAAGATGAAGCGCCGGTAAGCCGACCGATGAGGTCAGTGCAATAAGAATCGGCTCACTGGTGAGTGATATGTACTGACGGATGGGTGGATGAAGGTAGGCAAGAAATGGATGATATCGACGAGGGGTCCTCCGTATAGCCAATTTGACAAGGGGATGTGACGTGCGCCGAAGACTGCGGCAAAGGGCATCGTGACAAAACGTCGGCATCTTGGTGTTGTCTTCCAGTCTTGTAGATGACGTCGAAGTCATATGATTGTGACTGGAGAATCCAGCGGCCAAGTCGTCCGGACAAGTTTTTGATTGTGGACAACCAGCAAAGAGCATGGTGGTCTGTCACAACAGTAAAATCTCGACCATGTAGATACGGACGAAATTTTTGGATGGACCAGACAACAGCCAAGCACTCTTGTTCGGTTATCGAGTACCTCTTCTCTGCAGAGGTCAGAGTGCGGCTTGCATACGCGACAACTTTCTCGCAAAAGGCATGGTCGCGCTGGAGTAGTACGGCGCCGATTCCTTGTCCACTAGCGTCAGTGTGTAATAATGTAGGTGCCTTGTCATCGAAATAACAAAGCACCGGTGGGGATGTCAGTGTGTGCTTGAGTTCTTGAAATGAGGCTTCGCATTGATCATTCCAATTGAAAGAACCGGTACTAGCAAGAAGCTTGTGTAGAGGAGCGGCAATAGTGGCAAAGTTGCGAATGAAGCGGCGAAAGTACGATGCGAGTCCAAGGAAACTGCGTAGTGCTTTGGAACGAAAGGGTCGCGGAAAGTTGAGGACTGCGGAAATTTTGCCCGGATCGGGCTGTATGCCATCTTTACTAACGAGATGTCCGAGAACTTTGATAGCTGTGTTGCCGAAATGGCACTTCTATGTGTTTAGATGAAGTCCAGCATTGGAGAGACTAGGCGTTGCAGATGATCAGCAAAAGTGGAAGAAAACACGATGATATAATCGAGGTAGCAGAGACAAGTGTTTCGCTTGAGGCCACGAAGAACAGTGTCGATCATCCTTTCAAATTTGGCGGGAGCATTACTTAAGCCGAATGGCATTGCGTTAAACTTGTAAAGACCGTCCGGCATAGAAAAGGCGGTCTTTTCTTTGTCTGCTTTGTCCATTGGTATTTGCCATTATCCGGACCGAAGGTCAAGGGTGGAGAAGTATTGGGCACCTTGCAATGGGTCAAGTGCATCATCTATACGGGGTATCGGATATACATCCTTTCG